>NW_020838042.1:2919745-3313351 GCF_003676395.1 Aethalodelphis obliquidens
TGTGTGTGTGTGTGTGTGTGTGTGTGTGTGTGTGTGTGTGTGTGTGTCTCTGAAGAAATACGATTTTGGCCTGACCGAGAGGAATTAGGAAACTGAAAAAGCAAATAGATGATTGTATCCTGAAAGACTCAAATGAGTTTGTCAAAGAAATTCAATATTCATAATAAAAACAAAAAAACCTAAAATGCCCTTTGTTCTCACATTCGGTTAATGATCTAATAGCTATCACGATAAAATGTCATAAATATTACTCATTTGAACCAAATCAAATAGCATTAAAAATTGAAATAAAAATACCCCTTTTTTTTTCCTGGGGAAAGTTATCTGTAGGATTCATCCCTTCATTTATTTAGCTAATTTACTGAATGCTCATTACCAGGCAGGTATTAAGTGCTAAGAATTCAGTGATGAAAGACAGAGATATGAGAGACTGAGTAAGTACAGTGCTAGCCCTTTTTCTCAAATTTATACTCCAAAACAACATTAAAGATGGTTTTATTTTCATAATAAAACCATAATTTATCATAAATATTAGGTATTTTAGTAACTATGAGTTGCTTTAATAATGAATGAAAAAGTAAAAAATAATAAACTAATAAGTGAGCCAGGCCAAAATAAATCATTTGATATATTATTTAAATATCAGAAATATGGTACATTTGCTTTCTAAGCATCAGCCTCATTTCATCAACTTAGAAGAGTATCTGAATTAAAATAACATGAAAATGCGATCATAGCCCTATTGATTTCTGGACCCTACATATGTAGCATGCGATAGGTAAGACCAGGCAAAAAGAATACACTATAAAATTGGAGTAAATGATGATTTTCTTGATATATAATCAAAAAAATTGAGAAAATGATTGTATTGAACATCTCTACTTCCTTAAAGGCCTGCCCACTCCCAACTCTACATTATGAACATGTAGATTAAATTCCATTAAAAGTCAATTATCCATATTATAATTTAATCTAAATGTTGTACCCCGTTAGAATATATCATGCTTAAATTTTACTGAAGAAACGGACCGTAACAAATGAGCATACAACTTAAAAAACAGCAAAGCTTACAATTTTTTGAATGCTTCAATTTAGTTCTTAGTATCTTAAAAGATATATTTTAATTTTTTATTAGGCATTGTAATTAAGTAAAATATCCAGTCTTGTCATGGTTTAATTTTCCAAAATGTAGCTTCTGTAAGGTAAATTGGAAAACATCTTATTTTTACTGAGTGAAAAGGGGAGACGTTGATATACATTACAGACTCAAGTGCTTATAAAAAATGGATCATACTTTCATTTTGTTAAAAGTGTCATAGACTAAATCCTTATTTAGGGAGGTATCTCAGGCAATACGAATCAAAAGAGTAATTAAAAATGGGTTCTTTACATATTTGAGAACTAATAACCAACTTTAATAATTTTATTGCTAATTTCTATAGGGTAATAATTTTCAAGAGTAGGTACTGAATATTTTAATGTGTTAACCATTAATTTAACAAATGCCTCAATTTTGTGAGGGATGCATGCTTATTTTCTTGTGCAGTGGGAAACTTCTCTAAACAATGTGTAGAGAGAACCCTGGTAACTAGATTAAGAGAGAGAAAATAAGTGGGTTTTTTGCTAACAACGAACATGAGCCAATTTTTTTTTCATTCATTGAACAAGAAGTTCCCTACTATTTACTGACACATAAATCTCATTCCTCGACGATTCCTTGAGCTCCTGGTGTATGCACTGCATTAGTTAATTTCATAAGTCTTCTGTCTTTTCATCAAAAATGTAAACTTTCAGAGAGAACTTTTTTTTTTAACCTTTTTATTTCCCATCAACCTCTGATTGATAGCTCAGCCATCCTTGGCAATTCACCATTCTCCCATTCCCTCTACGAAGAATGTCCTTTGGCTCATAAAGATCTATCAACTGGATAAATCTTTATGATCCAAATTCTCAGTCTACCTGAATCTTGGTGATTCTGATTCATAAATGAGAACCTTCTCATCTCCTCAGTGGTCCTCAACATGTGGTTCCCCACACCAGAGCACCAGTGTATCCTGAGAAACCTTTTAGAAATGCAAATTCTTGGGCCACACCTCAGAAGGACTGAATCAGAAACTCTGAGGATGGGGGCCCAGCAAGCTGTGTTATAACAAGCCATCTGGGGGATTCTGATGCTCACTCAAGGCTGAGAACCAAGGCTCTAGTCTATCTTCTTCCAGAGTTTTTGTGAAGATCAAAGAGAAAAACTATGTCACGGGGCTTTAAAGGAAACAATCAAATAGATAAATATTGGGTTGGCCAAAAAGTTCTTTCGGGTTAGTCTAACATCTTATGGCAAAACCCGAATGAACTTTTTGGCCAACCTGATAAATCAAGGACTGTATAAGCATAATTTATTAAATAGGTCAAGGACTGTTTTTAACTTATTTTTCTGTTTCTCTATTTCTTCCTTAGCTTGTACATGCATTTAGAGATTATCTCAGCAATGTCAGCAAGCTTGGTGGCATAGTTCAAGCTGTGAGGGTTCAATAAATAGGTCGGTAAACATTGCAAATCAACACAGCTTTTGATGAAATGTCAAGCAAGACAGAGCTTAGCTATATTCAGCTCAGCTTGAACTCACAAACCATTAACTGGCCTCTGTACTTCAGGATAATCTGTCTGATGAATAAAACACAAACATGAAAATTAAAAAAAAAATCTTTAGAAAGAGATTAGTCAAAGCCAATCTGTAAATGAGAAATGGCAACCACTTAGATCAGAGCAAACGAGAGATAAGACTTGCAAAAGTGGATAGCTTTTTCTTATAAATCAAGCTATGGGACAGCTGAAGATCCAAAAAACTTTTTAACTTTGGACTGTTTTCCTAATATATACTCATAATCTTAAAAAGGCTTATTTAATCTCAACTTCTTCAGCTCTGCCCTGCCCCCAAAATTAGTCATCTTCCTTCCTAATGATAGAAAATCTTATTACAAGAGATTTAAATTCTAATAAAATTATCACAGCTTAGGAATTAGTATACTTTTAACATAAAGTTTGTATAGACCAACAATAAATTTTTGCTAATTTAGAATTTCAGGCTATCTTATAATTTAAAAAAACAGATAACACGATTAATCATGACACCTTTTTATTTAAAAGCTAGCATTTAACAATAAATGTTTAATCTTTAATATTATTCTTATATATTTCAGGTAATTAGGCAGCCTATAATTATTGTTTACAACTGGTGGCCCAGTTTGATTCCTAATAAGTAGTGCATGCCTGATCATGTCTAAATTACTATTCACAAAAACCCTTATTATTTTCCTTTCTTTGACCAAAAAATGTCTTGAAACCTCTATATACACATAGGTGTTTCTATTGCTAAGACAAAAATTCTTCACAGTAGTTTTCTAATGAGGTTATGGATTTAGTCTAGGTCCTTAGAAACTGAATTTGAAATATTACTGTTTACGGATTAAGGTCTGGGTCATTATTTTTTTTTTCTTGTTCCTTCATACTAGAGATAATTTTAGATTTCTGAAGATCAAGTTCATAAAAGCCATAACCCAAAAAGTAGAATTTGGGCTCCTTTTCATTTCAGTACTTTGATGTTAAACCCCTTCCCTCCCTTCCTCACTACAAAAGCCCCAATTTAACTTTTAGAGAAAGCCACATGGAATAGGAGTGATCCAAATTTATCCTAGAGGTTGCAAATTGACCAAAAGAGTCACCTTTGGGGAAGCCTGCTTCCGAATGCTTGTGGCGTTTATCATTCTTCTGAATGGCTGTTGCATTTATCTGCAGCTTTTACTCACCAGATGAGACCTCAGACATTTCAAATTCTGCGGTGGCTTCCTACACCTTCATAGGAAAGCTTTTTGCTGATTTCCCTGTTGGTACTTTTCTCTTAAACATTCTATGGGATCTGATAAACCTGGAGGTACAGTCATAGCCAAGCGCAGATAAAGCAGGTACATAATCTCTGACCAGCTTCACAAAAGCAGACAAACACACAATCTTTTTGCACCTGTTTCTTCCACTCCGGTTGCCCTGAAAAGTGAGGTGTTCTTCACAGATTCACAGAGAACGTTTTGCAAACACTCCCCTCTCCCAGCAATGGTTTCTTCCCTCGCAGGCTCAATCTACCTGATTACGTTCCCTTCTAATCAGTAACCTCAGTTCCTCTAGTAATAACTATGCCGCCTGCTTTATATAGGATTTCGCTGAGACTGAAGCATAAACCAGAGAGGAGAATTAAAGGAGCTGATTATTATGAGGACACCTGTATTTCTGTCTAGTCTTCATGCGAACTCGACACTGTACTCATGGATGCAAACTGATGTTATGAAAGAGAAGCAGAAAGGAGGATGCATAAAGAGGAGACTGGACTTGTGAAGTTGTGCACCTGTGTGACGCTAGGAGAAAAACAACAATTCTAAAAATGCCCAGTGCTGCTCGAAACACATTTGAACTTCCTACGCAAATATACAAATAAAGGTACTTGACAGCCAAATATCTTCCTCCAGATATACCTTTAAAAATCAATTCTAAAATCTGAAGTAATCTTAAACTAAACACAACCACAGGGCAGAAGTTAATTCTTAAAGCAAATGGAGATTGTTGAAGATTGAAGCAAAAATTCATCATGTAAACCTTGACGTTTTTTAAATAAAAGGAATAATATGAATAACTTACTCGAGATTATATTTGAAGTTAAACCTTGAATCTTGCTTCTTGAATGTACAGAATTGTGCCAGCCTTGTGTAATGACTGCTTGCCCAGAGCATAAGATTGAAGTGGATTTTCAGATTAAAAATAAAACTCTTAAGTATGGCAATCCCCATCTGATCAAAGCACATAAACTAATTTTTTTCAAGCGCTTCATTAACAATACACCCAAGTAGAGCTGCATATTCTCTCAGTTTTCTTTAAAGAGTAAGTTGTTAAAATGATTGAAGTCCAGGTAAAGAAACCTGGAATCATAGCTAGGGCTTACCTCCGTCTCACTTAATAGATTCAGGGCCTGGCAAATAGTAGGTACCCAATATACAGTTATTTAAAGTGAACAAACGCCTACAATATAAAGTGTCATTGTCATTTATATTTTAAAAAGCCAAGTTGTGGACTTATTTCCTTTTGGAAAAAAACCACCATTTCCCAAGGCTCCCAAAGAAATTAAATGTTACCGTTTTCTTTACCATAAAATATTCTGCAATTATAAATACGTGCTGTGCTGGAGGTAAGTGAAAACGTGACTGATTTTTCCCCCCTTGCTCCTTTTTCTACTCTCAACTTCCAGATGTGGAAATTTCATTTGGAGAGAACAGGAGGTGTTGGTGGGAAAAAGCTCATTAATCGTACTGTATCCCCTTGCCCACAAAGAGTACTGCATCCAAATTACAGAAGAACTAAAGAAACCTTGTAGAATGAGCATATAATTAGCAGTGCTGCTAAGTGAATGGAAACAGAGGTTGCCTAACTTAATTAACTGTAATCATTACTCATTGTCGTCCTGCTTAGAAAGATTAGCGGAGGGTATTTCTTCTCTGGTATCCCAGTAGACATTTCTACTTCCCTCTCAATGTGCAAATGATTACACTACAAAGAAAGTACTGCCATACCCTTTCAATCAGATGTACACTTTACCGGACAAGTCAGTTCTATATCTTAGTTCACGGAGTGGAACAGGAACAATGAGAAAATACTTTGTGGGGCAAAAGAAATTAAGAAGAGAAAGATAATTGCAGAAGTTAGTGGCTTGAAGAGAAAAAAGAAACCCTATATATGAGTTTCTAGAAAGAAGTGAGCTCTTGGCCAAGGAGGAGGGAAATAACAGATTGAGATCTAAAAGGTAAAATTAAAGATAACAGTATGAATAGTGGCACTGTATGATTAAGTTGATCACATTCTACAACAATGCAAGGTGCCCAAGGTACCTGCAAGGACATTGTGGCTATGATTTACTTTTTTAGAAGAAGACACTTGAGCCCAGGAAGCATTTATTCTTTTGAATTAATGAAAATCACCTTGAATTCACACCTACAAAGAACCTTCACTAATACAAGAATAGGAAGGTCTGTGATGGAGGTCACTGGCAGTGTTTTGCTTCACTTGCCCTCTATCCACCAGCGCTGAAGAAGGTCACAGCAACTCTGCCTGTTAAGAAGGACACAAGGTTTCCTGAGTGCCTTCAGTGTTGTAGGAATTAAAGTGAGTTTCCAGTACTGCAATTCACAAATCTCCCCAACGAGCCTGCAGTGTTGACAGGGTAACCATTATGCCCATTTGACAGGCAAAGAGACTGTAGCTCAGAGAGGTTTCCCAGAGTCACCTAGCTAATTAGAAATGGCTAAAAATCCAGCTCTGCCTGACTCCCCAGCCCAATATTTCTCAAAAGTTAATGTGCACAAAAATCACTTGGCTATCTTGGTACATGGTGGATTCTAATTCAGTAATTCTTTGTGAGACCTGAGATTCTGCATTTCCAACAAATTCCCAGGTGCCGCTGGACCACACATTGGGCAGCAAGGACTTTGACTGGTAGTTCTCAAACTCTGCTGATATTAGAATCACCTGGGGAGCTTTATTTTTATTTTTTATTTTTTTTTGCGGTACGCGGGCCTCTCACTGTTGCGGCCTCTCCCCTTGCGGAGCACAGGCTCCGGATGCACAGGCCCAGCGGCCATGGCTCACGGGCCCAGCCGCTCCGTGGCACGTGGGATCCTCCTGGACCGGGGCACGAACCCGTGTCCCCTACATCGGCAGGTGGACTCTCAACCACTGCGCCACCAGGGAAGTCCACCTGGGGAGCTTTTAAACCTCCTAATGCCTAAGGGACACTTCAGATCAAGGAAATCAGATGTAATGTACAATGTGACAAATATAATGAACGCTGCTGTGTGTTATATATGCAGGTTGTTAAAAGAGGAAATCCTAAGACTTCTCATCACAAGGAAAACATTTTTTCTTCTATTTCTTTCATGTTGTATCTATATGACATGATGGATGTTCAGTAAACTTATTGTGGTAATCACGATGTACGTACGTGAAATCATTACGCTGTACACCTTAAACTTATACAGTGCTGTATGTCAATTATATGTCAATAAAACTGGAAGAAAAAACAAACAAATACATAAATAAGAGAGAGAAAAAAAGAAATCTCTGGGTGTGAGACACCAGCAATTCTAATGTGCACCCAAATTTGGGAATCTGTGCCCGTAGACCTGTTGTTTTCAAATTAGGTACACACCTCTCTTCATAATCAAGTGAAGAGCTAATATACAACACAGGGGCCTAAGTTCATTAAAGCAAGGATGGGGCTTGAGCCTTTATAGTTTCATGTAGTGCTCCAAAGTTTGAGAACCAGTCCTTAGACCAAGCTCTTTCAAGTTAATCAGCTGCGTGTTTTCATGAAGGTTCTCAGGTTTGATGAGACATCTTCTGAGCTAAAAATTCCTGAACTTCTCAAACATCCCAAGTCACAGACATTTTTAAAAACTCTTTTTTGACCATCAGTGTCCTCATTATACACTCATGCAATTTTTTAATGTTTATTACAGTTAGGTGCACATTAAATCTATTACTATGTCAGTACTTCAGTGGAAAGCATATCCAAGTTATACAATATCTGCTTTATGCCCAGGGTAGCTATATAATTAAAAGTAATTGATTTTGAAAAGGAATATAGTAATAAGTTGAAATGAATACAAAAAATTATTCCGAAGCTCGGTAACATAACGGCAGCACGATGTATCACCCTGTAGTTAAAACCCACTTCATAAATGAGCCTCAACTCCTTTCCAATGGCTTGTGAAGATGAGGGTCATTTTAACTAGCGATACATTTGGGCTCCAGGGGAGTTTTAGCATGAGTGCTGTCAGATTATATCTTGCTAAACATTTTTGTTAGTGATGAAGGGAAAATGTGAGCGTATTAGAAATGTAATTAGTAGAGCACACATTTTATATCCTTGCAGCTTCTAAGAACACATACCTATAGAAAACTCTTTTGTATATTTCTCTTAATATTATTTTGGAATGCCCAGCTATTAGTTTCAATGAGGACAGCCAGGGCCTCTACTTACGGCCCTGGGTATTACGTTTTGCACCAAGGTGCTTGTATAAGGGGGGATGAGTAGGGGTTGAAATCCATACCCATGCTCTACTCACCCATCCTTGTGAGGGCAGAGTTGGACTGGAAAAAAGTGTTCCTTCTTAAAAAATAAGTCCTCTTCTGGGTCGGTGGGGGGTGCTTCTTTGTCTACTTTCCAGAGTACCATATAAGGTAGGAGCAATTCTCCGGACAGAAGGGTGTAATGGAAAATGCTTAGGGTGGCAGTTAGAGGCATTAGGAACTAACTTGATAACCTAGGGCAACTTATTTAAACTTTTGGCATCACTAGTTTCCATCTACAAAACAGCTTGGCAATGCAATTCTGCTATATACCATCTGTGTAAACTTGGCATGTCATTTAACACACAATTTCACCATCTATAAAATGGGCATAATATTAATTCCAGCATCCTGAGGATATCATTCAGATCAACTGCAAGGTGTTTAGCACTGGTCCTGATGCAGAATTAGTGCTAAATAAACAGTATCTTCTATTTATCAACAACAATAATAAGATGATAATAACTCACATTTCCCAAGGCTTTGGAGGAAATTAAATCAAATGATGCATACACAATAAGCCTCTGAACTGAAAAACACCATAACGGTGTTGGAGATGTGTTTTCTTCCTTTTAGTAATGTATGTTTTCAATATCTTGATTTTAAAGAAATAGTAATGATAAGTAAGCAAGGAGTAGAGCTGTGACGGATCCAGCTACAATGATTATTCTGAGAGGTTAGACTCCTATGGAGAGTTGAAGGCAAACTAAATGCCTATACATGGCGGTAAGAACCTAAATATACGATCCATCGGGGAATAAGGTGGACTCTGAATGCACAGATCTAAAACTAGAACTTCAATATCCTGGCAACGTGCTGAATAAATTGGAAGTAAACCCATTAAATCTTTGTCTCTGGAGTTATTATTCCCAATAATCACATTTTTTAAACTACCACCTTGAAAACTGTGTTTCCTAAAGTCACCTCCAAGTAGCAGTAAGCTACCCGTCTCCTGTTTCAAAAAGAAATATGAGACCAGCCTGTAAACACATTACCCAATACAGTGCCTGAAATTGCAAGCTGGGAGGCATTATTGCTTGATGGAAGTCAATTTAAAATAAGAGGTTATTAGTGCCTTCTCTTCAAGAGTAAAGGATCCCAGCCATAATTGTTCTGCAGTACCCTTGGAAAGGCATACTTTTATTCAAACTGTGCTATGATTTCAGCTTATCTCCTGGGGAGGAACTTTAGTTTCAGTCATTAAGTTCATGGAAAGCCAAGTCCTTTGCAGTTCTTCAGCCAGCTTCCGTCTAGTTTTTATAATCACATCACTGTGGTGAGTGTATGTGTCTATGTTTATTTATGATTTTAAGCACAGTTCTTCATGGCCCATATCTTCTGTAATACTGTTCTTTTGCTTTGATTCCATGTCCTTCCCATGGAGTCACAAGTTTCAAAAAAAAAAAAAGAAAACGATATATTCAGTATCACAGGAGTTTTTGCTTTTACAAGTCAAACGGGATGAAAATTTATCTCGTTGTTTGTTGTGGATGATCAGTGTTCATTTTCACATCCATTGACCAGAAACTCATTTTAGAATTGTATATAAAGAAATTTTGCACAGAAATCTCACCAGATGGAATATCTCCAAGTGTTCGGTTGTCATATAAATGTGAACATCTGGAAGAACTTGAGCCAACTTGGGAGCGATTATTTTGCTCAGCCTCCTTCAGGAAACAGAGCTTCAATCTACCTTCCCTTAAATTTAAGCTTTTCTCAATGAACTGAGTAATGGAATATTGAGGGACACCTTTATATCCAGCAATAGAAGCAAAAACCTTCCCCACTGATAAGCAAAAGGATATTCCTGGCAATAAAACCCATTAACTACAGGAGGTATATATCTAACTCTAACTCAGTCAGCCTAAATGTTAGTCAGTAACCCCTGAAGGCAATGCCAGGGGCTTAAGAGTAAAATAAAAGAACACAGACACACTGCAGAAGATCCAGTCTCAGAGAATGATCTGCTTACCACTTGGCCCTGAGATTATCTGGAAATCTCCTAGAACATTCAAAACTTCAATACTTCCAAGGCCTGGGAAAAACTATTTGTTAAACCCAGTACATTATAACTGAGATCATGAGCCAAAAGAACTGATGCTTGTATTTATAATCACCATTTGGTTAAGGACATAACCATATGTCACATCACCTATACAAGGGCAAAGTAATATATGGTATTTAACATCACAAAAGCCCTAGAAATGGTAAAATAAATCCAGCTAAGTGGGTAAAGCCCTGGACTTTACAAATCCCCACATTTCTATAATGCTGTCATACATATTTTCTTAAAACACTAGTTTCCTCACATCACCTACCCTGGTTATTATAACCATAACTCCTAATAGGATATTTCCATTCATTGTTGAAATTTCATCACCTGCCATTCATTCCTCAACACACATATCTAGATTCTACTGAAACACACTGCTTTACAGGGATCTCTCTCCATTAGATTAGGAGGTATTTACGAATAGAAAGGCTTCTATTCCCTACTGCCTCCTGGCACTGTCTCTGGAGCATAGCTGTTGTACAGCAAATATTTACTGCATGTTTTACATTGATATGTACACCACTGACGTCCATTACCTGCTTCTTTAAATAAATATTAATGCCACCAAAAATTTGTACACCTGCTTAGAATATTTGTAAAATATGCTAGATTATCTCCACAGTGAAAAATTGGAAGCAAACCAAATATATCAAATAGGAATTAAAATAATTCTGGTACGATCAATTGATAGATTTATAGGCAGTCAATAAAAATCATATTTTTACAGAATATTTTAAAACACTGGGAAACATATGGCATATTAAGTAAATTAAAGCAGCTTACAAAATTGTATGTATGTTATTATACTAAAAAGGCATTATTTCTTAGTGGTTAAAAACCTGGGCTCTGAGCCTGGCTGCCTGGTTACAGTCCTGGCTCCATGTTCATGGTGATCATGAACAAGTTTACTGCACCTTGTTATGGCACTCATTTTCTCATCTTTAAAATGGTATAATAACAGTACTTATATCATAAAATTGTTGCCAGGCATAAATGGGTAATATTTAACATATAAAGTCATTGAAACTGCCTGGTGCATATAAAATGCTCAATAAATGTTACTTATCATTATATTGTTCTCAGTAGGAATGTATGTAGCAAACAGTTAACACTGGCTATTCCTGAATCGTAAAATTACGGGCAACCATTACTTTCATTGCGTTTTTCTGTATCTACTTTGGACAGTGAACATGCATTATTTTTTATTGTAAAAAAATAACTCTGGTTTCCTTTAAATATGCAAAATGCTTACTGCAGATTCCATAGGTAATATTCACACATAAGTAAGGGAACCACACTTGGGGGCTAAAGACAAGAACTACTGGCATCAGAAGCATCACGTTGCCTGCGAAATAGTAGACATGGTTCTCCAACTACGTTGTATTTTATTAAGAGTAAGAATTTCCAAGTTATCACACATGTATTAAACTTGAACCACTTAAGGGAAACAAATACCCCTGTAGAAATATCTTTACTATAACTCTTAACCCTCATTTATAGGAATTTACTGTTGGAGGGGGAACATAGCTTACTTCCTCTTTAAAGTTCATTAGAAATACGGTGACTGCTATCTTTCAGTTATCTCTTAAGACTATCAGAATAAAATGGGGTGCTAGCAAGAGAAATAAAACCTACTTAGACAAAGTATGCTAGGTTTTCCAACCACTTTAACTTTGCATGAGAACAGTTAGTCTAATTGAATGAGATACTGAGAAAACATCATCAGAAGCATTTAAGCATAAAATAAAGTGGGTTTTGTTTGTTTGTTTTAGTGATGGGGGAAGATGACAGGAGAAGAGTGAGGAAAAGTGAGATTCCAGCCTTAAGTTTCACTAGCAAAAGACAAATTAAAAAGTGAAATATGAGATAAAAGAAAGTTTCATGTACTATAGTAGCATTTAAACTTGACTGTGACTTGAACGTATCTGGTAAGTCTGCCCTCAGCATCCAAATAAGCCCAGATGAAATACTTTGTTCACAAATTTAATCATAGCATTTCTTATTATTGTTTTCTTAATGAGTTGCTTCTTTTTGCTGGACATATGTCTTTCTGGGCAAAAATTGTGTCTTATACCTCTTCATATTTCTAACAGTGCCTGTATATAGTAAGTGCTCAATAACTGCTTGATAAATAACATATATTCAGCAAATGAGGCAAAAAGAAATGACTCTTTTGCAATGAAGTAACAGACAGATGACTGAAAAAGGGCAGACATGAGGAAGAGAAAATGAAGGCACAGAGATAATGATGTCATCAGAACTTTTTATCAGCAGCAGTAATTCTAACTCCTATGTATACTATAAATGAATGCAGTGTGTTACACTCATATAAAAGGTTTATTTCCAAAGCATCGACACAGTGCAAACAGTTCAGATTGTCCTTAATACATGATAGGCACTATGCTAAGTGATCTTCATCACTCCTCACTTATTCCTCACAGCACCCCTATGAGGTGGGCACTATTATTAACTCTATTTTACTGATGAATTGAGCAAGAGAGAGGTTAAGTGATCTGCCCAAGAGTACAGAGATACGATGAAAAGGAGTTGGATGTCAAACCCAGAAACTTCGGCTTCGAGTCTACCCTTGTAACCACTAGATTAAACATGTAAGCTACACTGCCTCCATTTATATATGTATTAATTATCTTTCACAAAAGTCCTTTGGGCTCGAGAGAATAAATATTACCATTACCTATTCTGACAGGGAGAAACACCAGACAGAGGTGACTTGGCCTGATCTCTCAGCTATTTATTGGCAGCCAGACCTTCATTTGGAATTAGTTGATTGATGTTCTCCCAGCAAGAGCATTCTCCTATCCCTAACTCCTAGCCTTGTCAGCTATTTCCCAGGAATACACCATACAGCTGGATGGAGACATAAACACAACTCACCAGCTTGAAGGACAGAGACACTGCTCACTGCCTTTACTACCTCTTTCTGGATACATCTACTTGTCTTTTTTTTTCCCCATTCCTTAATCCATTCTATCTTCGTTTTACTTTTTTTCCTTAAGAAAATGTATTTTTTTGCCTTGGAGAAAAGTAATAAGCTTCTTTTCCTCTTCACTCTGGAACGGATTATTGTCATTTCAAGGCCTCCTTTGTGACCATCCCCCATCTCCTTTTCATAGCCATTCTTCAGCATTTTTACTCATAACATTTCCCCTTTTCTTGTTGGCATCTGGCATCTCTTTGTTGCTATTTCTTGTTCTTTGATGTTTCCCATATCTAATGGTTCCCTTTCTCACCTCTGCTTTCAGCCACATTTATCCTTCTGCTATTATTTATTTCCCATTTGGGAGGCTGACAACTAGAGGGACAGTATCATCCCTCATTGTGTTTCTCTGGCTTACTCATGAAATTACAAGCAGCCTCCTTCCCACATAAAATATCTAGTCTGCGTTGGAAGATTAACAGCCATTAGGGAAGCACATACTTTGTGTCAGTGGGAACCTCTGGCCTCCCAGCTTCTCGCTGTGCCTATCAGCTTTAAGGGACAATGGTTCTGTGTGACTTTTGAAAGGGCAGAGCTAGAGCCTTTATATATCACATTTTTACGATCAATAGTTAAGAGCTATTGCTGTGTATTGAAGTCAACATGGATACCTTCTCGAGTCAGAGGTCAGTTCATTTCATTAATTACATCTTGGGATGGTCCCTGAAATGTAGTTTAATGTCTACAAATTCTAAGTGGGTGTATCCAGCAAGCATATTGGCAGTATATATGGTAAGTAGGTAATTTGTTTTTAATATCACACATGTTACTCTCAATATTTTGGATTGTGTTATAAGGGAGAGTGTGTAGTTTGAGCTTTTGTCTTAATCAGAGGTTGAAAGGGAAGGGAGAGGTTTCCAGCACACTTCCTAGGTTTTTCTGAATAGTGCAAACATGTTCAGGTGGAAGAAAATGTTGCTATTTTAAATGGACTCTTTTAGACACTAATTTAGAGATTAAATTTTAGTGGAAATAACCTAGGATTCATGCAGACAATTGGATAGTTTCCTCATCTCACACAAAAACTACTATGGCCTTGGACAAACTGCTCCGTTTTCTGAGCCTCAGTTTTCTCATCTATAAAATAAGGGGGTTGGAACTACTCAGCTTTTAAGGTCTCATCAAGTTTTAGCACTTTGTGATTTATATTCATTTACTAATTCAACACTGCCCCTGAGAAACATACATTTATACAATTACAGAGATGAACTCTCTGGACTCCATTTAATAGATTTTCCTGACAACCACTGTACTGTACTGCTAATGGGCACTTTCCCCTGAGATAAGTAAACTATTCTGCAAACACTAATGGAAGTGACCCCAAAAAGGTTTTCCAACAGGAATTAAGGAACCTTGGCAAATAAAAACAAACAAAAGAGTCAAACAAAAACTAGCTGTGGCATACAGACTGGATATACCTACACCAAGTTCGGATTTGCTAGTGGTTCCCTCCTCTTAAATTACTGATATCAGTACCGCAGATATATATCTATCTCCAGACATTGGTATCTTTTCCCCTAGGTAATGATAACAGTAACTGTAAAGTATCATACACTATGCATTACGTGCTGTACACCTTTTAAGCGATATAAATCTTTCCAACAAATCTACAAAGTACTATCATTACTCATTTTAAGAATAAAGAGGGGCAGAAAGAGGGTAAGTAATTTGCCCAAGGTTACAGTTATTAAATAGCATCATTGAGATTTGAAGTCAGCAGTCTGTCTCCAGACTCCATGCACGTAAAACTACCTTTTATAATATGGCTTTATCCATCCTATTGGAATTAGGAATACAGCCCTACGTTTAAGAGTATGGCAAATTTTATCAGCCTAAAACTCGACTCGATTCTTTTGATTAGTAGTCTCAAGGTGACCTCGCTAATGATCAAACATTTTAAATGAGCTGTTACATATTTCCTGATGTTGCCTCAAAATATATACCTTGTTATGTGTACAAACCAAAGGCTGACTTATGCACTCAAAATGCAAAACTAATACTACAAATAAAGAGCACAAATGGAGACTGGCCATATAGTACAACATTTAAAAAATTGTAAACATCTGGTTTTCAGAAGTCATAAAGAGCTTCAAGTAAGTAAAATAGCCTCAGTGATGTGATTGGCGAGCTGAAATTGTGCAAACTTTACTAAAGAGACTTGATAGAACCCCACTAGGCAGAGTTTCCATAGGTTCATGACATGATTTCACTTTCTTTACTATCACATCCAAGTAAAGTTTTACAGGTACAACAAACTCGACATATATCTAATTGCTCTCTCTAGGGTAGTAAAACAAGCAAGCAGTGAATCCACCAAATCAATTCCGGGTATCATTTAAACCAGCGGTCCCCAACCTTTTTCGTACCAGGGCTCGGTTTCGTGGAAGACAATTTTTCCACGGATGCGGGGGTCGGGAGGGTGAGGTATGGTTCAGGCGGTAATGCGAGGGCTGGGCAGCGATGGATGAAGCTTCACTCACATGCCCCCCTCCACCCCACTCACCTCCTGCTGTGCGGCCCGGTTCCTAACAGGCTGTGGACCAGTAGCGGTCCGCGGCCCGGGGGTTGGGGACCCCCGATTTAAACAGTACATATACCCCGAAAAGTGACTCACAACACAGGAAATTTACTGCCATGAAAACACAACTTTTAATTATCCAACACTAGGACCTAAAATCTCATATTACATACACAAATTCGCACACGCACACACCCACTTTTTTTTTATAGGAAGAACATAAACTCTTCAAACTGAAATGCCTAAATAATCCTTAAAGATTACCTTTGCTAAGGTAAAATCTGGTTGGAAAATGAAAATTTAGCCCTTTAAAATGGTGGCAATGCCAACTAGTCATTTTTTAACTTCAAATAAACAGAATTGCAGTGATGCAAGCAGTACATCATCATCCGATGTCATCTAGCATGGCATAGAGCTATTGTGTGAGACAGACCAAAGTTTTTCTGTTTTCTTTTCTTTTTTATTATCTAACTGACTAATTTTTGGATGCCTCCCCCAACAACCAGAGAGCGATCATCTAAGTAGCTCACGGCATTCCCCAAAGAAATGAAAGTGCACTCTGCACTCCTTAATTTGCCACCTTTCAGAGATGAGGTTAATGGAATTAAGTTAACCATAAAGATTATTATAAATTGAATGCTGTATCCTTCGATGTCTGAGGTAATTTAATGCATTTCAATAAATATGAGGTTGGGAAACATAAAAAGAAAATTTATGGTACTATTAATTTAAACAGTGTCTTTTCCCATCTCTTGTGCATGCTACAGCATAGCCCTCAATGTTTGTCCACTCACAAATATCGTTGAAGGGAAGAGAGGGGGGTCCCAAGTTTTCTAAAGAAATTGGAGTCAAATGTTTGATATAATATTGGGACTCATGTGAAGTGATGTAGTCATTTCCAAATAATTCAGCTATGAAATATTTTAAAATATTAATAGAGGGAAAGTATATAAAGAGAAGTTAATCACAGGAAAAGTAACCTAATAGTGATTATTTTTATTATCCTCATAATCACCAAGGGAATTCGCCGGTGGTCCAGTGGTGAGGACTCTGTGCTTCCACTGCTGGGGGACTGCATTCGATCCCTGGTCAGGAAATTAAGATCCCCCAAGATGAGAGGCTCAGCCAAAAAAAAAAAAAAAAAACTCATAATCTTAAAAAAAAACAAAAAATCACCAAGGTTAGGTTTACAAAACAGAAAAATTGTTTTTTTTTTATATTTGTTTACTGGTGTTGCAATAGGGACGTATGCTTTATTTCTTCTTTTACTTATATATATATTAAGTAGAACACAATATAAACTTGATTTTTTAATTAGAATTACATTTTTTGGTCCATTAACATTATGATTTTATAAAGAGAAATGTAGTGATAGTGATGATGATTGTTATATTATTGATACTGTTATATTATCGATATTGGATATCAAAGAAACTGTTCTGAATACTGTTCTTATGGCATCTTTTGAAGTAATTAGTATTATAATAATTTTATGTATAAGGAAATTGAGCCTTAGAAAGGTTAAATGACTAGTTTAAGGTCACACTAGATTTGGAACAATCTAAATTTCAATTTTCCTATAGTTAGAGGATAACATAACACGATGTCCCAAAACTAGAAGTCTTTTTTATTCCTTATATTTAGAATAGAGGGCTGATGATAACCTTGCCAAGAAAACTACTGTCAAAGTCCTTATTGTTGATGGTTTTAATAAAAGAGAAAAATGTCTGGGCTTCCCTGGTGGCGCAGCGGTTAAGAATCTGCCTGCCAGTGCAGAGGACACAGGTTCAAGCCCTGGTCCGGGAAGGTCCCACATGCCGCGGAGTAACTAAGCCCGTGAGCCACAACTAGTGAGCCTGCGCTCTGGAGCACGTGCTCCGCAACAAGAGAAGCCACCGCAATGAAGAGTAGCCCTGCTCGCTGCAACTAGAGAAAGCCCGCCTGCAGCAACAAAGACCCAACACAGCCAAAAAAAATAAATAAATTTGTTAAAAAAAATAAAACAGAAAATGTCTTTTAGTACTTCCTTTCTATATAGTAGCTCATATTTTGCCTATATCCATGATATATTATATATATATATATATATTATATATATAGCCTCTTAGAAAATTAACCAAATAATAGAGAGTCTCTTTTTTTATAGTATTAACTCCTTCTAACTTTGTATACATTTATCTCGATATTATGAAAAATAAGAAGAGAGGGGAAAAAAACACAGATAACTCATACAAAAATGATGGCTTAAAAATTAGCAAGGAAATACAATCTGACACGAAAACAAATTAATATGAAGACTAAAAACAGTCTGATATCCCAAGGTTTGGAATGTAAGGGAAATAATGAAGATATCTGCAATTTGTTTTCTATTAAAGAAATTCTTCTTTGTTACTTCTGGAAACCTCATTATTTCTTTCCTCGTAGATTAAGAAAGAGGAGTTTTCCTAAAGCCCCAAGGAACCATTGTTAATACTTTAAATCTCTGTCTATTTCTCATGCCCACTATTGGGCCAGTCTACATGTAAGTGATGAATTCATAGAGTAGTAACATTTATTTACTTCCAGCCATGTGTGAGACACTATGCTAAGTATTATTCATGTGTTTTTAAAATTCCAGGGCAATTCTCTACATTAGGTATCATTCACTTCATATACGAGAAAACTTAGAAAGGTTCCTTCCAGTCTAACCTGCTGACTATGACCCTAGTCCTCTCCCCCATTTCTCACTCTATTTCATGGCTTCCTTAAACACATAAAGGCAGTCGTGCTTCTAAGTCTTTATACTAGCTATTCTTTCCTCCTGGAATGTTCTTCCCCAGTCTTCCTATGACTCATTCATGCCAGACAATCATACCTCAGCTGACATACCATCTCAGCAAAGTTTTCTTCACTTTAGAAACAAGAATAACCACCCAGTCACTATCTCAACTTATTTACCCTCAATGAAGCACTTATTATTACCTGATATGTTTCTTGTTTATTTGTAGTAAGTGCTTCATTGAGAAATTATATATATAAAATATAAAAATATATATGACAGGTCATGATTATATAATATAATCTATATAATAATATATTTTATGTATTATATTTAGTAGAGAGTATGCTTAACAAATAGTAGGTATTTCATAAACAAATTAAAAAAACCACTATTACAAAATATATTTGTCTCTCCACCCTTCCCATTAATTTTTATAATGCTGTCATTGAGATAGAATTGACATACCATAAAATTTACTCTTTTAAAGTGTACAGTTCAGTGATATTTAATATATTTGCAGAGTTGCACAACTGTCACCACTAACTATTATAAAACAGTTTCATCCACTTGAAAAAGAAACTTCATACCCATTAGCAGTCATTCTCCGTTCTTTGCCTTCCTAGACCCTGGAAGCTACTAATCTACTTTATGTTGCGATTGATTTGCCCATTCTAGACATTTCATATGAATCTCATAATTTTTAAAATTCTATAAATTCAGAGTATTAACATGTTGATAACAAAAATATCTAGTATGTATTAATACTAATTCAGGGTCAGCAACCTTACAAAGCATTTCTTCTTTTAGTTGTAAAAAAAATTGTTTAATCAATTTATCCTTCTTTTGTGACAAAATAACTCAGAAAATATAAGCATCAGGAGGTGAAGGGAATAAATGTATTGATATACTGAAATTTTTTAAAAATTTTAATATTTGTTCTTAAGTCCTTTAACGTCTTTTAATAGACTATTTTTTAACTTTAGTTTTAAGTTAACAGCAAAATTGAGCAGAAAGTACAGAGATTTCCCATATACCCTCTGCCCTTACACATGCAGCTTCCTCCATTACCAAATCCCCCACCAGAGTAGTACATTTGTTGCAATGGATGAACCTACATTGACACATCATTATCATTCAAATTCCATAATTTATATTACGGTTAATTCTTGGTGTTTACATTCTAAGGGTCCGAACAAATATATAATGACAGTTATCTACCATTACAGTATCATACAGAGTATTTTCACTGTCCTAAAAATCCTCTGTGCTCTGCCTATTCATCTCTCTCTCTCCGCTACCCCCTGGCAACCTGTGATCTATTTAGTTTCTCCATAGCTTTACCTTTTCTAGAATGTCATATACTTGGAATCAAACAATATGTAATATTTTCAGATTGGCTTCTTTCACTTAGTAATATGCACTTAAAGTTCCTCCATGTCATTTCACAGCTTTATAGCTCATGTCTTTTGAGTGCTGAATAATATTCCATTGTCTGGATGTGCCAAAGTTTATTTCTACTGAAGGACATCTTGGTTGCTTCCAAGTTTTAGCAATCATGAATAAAGTTGCTGCAAAAATCTGTGTTCAGGTTTTTGTATGGATGTAAATTTTAAATTCCTTTGGGTAAACACTAAGAAGTGTAACTGCTGAACTGTATGGTAAGAGAATGTTTTGTATCTTCCAAAGTGGCTATACCATTTTGCATTTCCATGAACAGTGAATGACAGTTCCTGTTGCTCCACATCGTTGCCAGCATTTGGTGTTGTAGGTGGTTAAGATTTTGGCAATTCTAATAGGTGTGTAAGTGAAGTCTCATTGTTATTTTAATTTGCCTTTCCCTGATGACAAATGATGTGGAACATCTTTTCATATGCTTATCTGTCATCTGTATATCTTCTTTGGTGGGTGTCTGTTAATGTCTTTGGCCCATTTTTTAAATTGGGTTGTTTATTTACAAAGCACTTTTCATACATTAGGTCATGTAATCCTCCTAACAAATATAAATACTATTAATATCCTCTACAGATGCAGATGGAAAAGCTAAGGCACATGAGTTTAAGAAACTCCCAGAACCATGAAATTTAAAATGTAGGAGTAGGATTTAAACACAGGCTCTGCTCATAGGCATAGTTGTCAATTGGTAAGTTACTTTTGTTTTGTCATTGTCTGTCCCCCTTGATCTTACCTCTTATTGTTTCAGCAGTGGAGTGAGGTGCTCACAGGAGCCTCTACTAAGGGTATTTGGGTATAGATAATTAACTTTAATTCCACCTGCAGAAGCAGTTCTACGTTTAGATGAGTAAAGAACTGAGGGGAGAGCACAGATGTATTATTTCATTGAACACAAACATAAACCTTAAAATGTTCCTCTTCCCTCTCTCCTTTCTCTTATCTGTTATTTTCCTGATTGTCTATCATGAAATACCGTGGTCTCATATCGAAATCAAGAAAAGTGAGAGGGGGTTGCATTTTGACTAAAAAAAATTCCAATAAAATGAATTATTTCTGATACATAAGGATGTCAAAATACATATAAATAAAAACGTAATTAGGGCTTCCCTGGTGGCGCAGTGGTTGACAGTCCGCCTGCCAATGCAGGGGACACGGGTTCATGCCCCGGTCCGGGAAGATCCCACATGTCGCGGAGTGGCTGGGCCCGTGAGCCATGGCCGCTGAGCCTGCACGTCCGGAGACTGTGCTCCGCAATGGGAGAGGCCACAATAGTGAGAGGCCCGTGTACCGCAAAAAAAAACAAAAACAAAAAACCCGTAATTATTTGATACAGCATTACATTTCTTTGATTCACAGCAGGCATTTCATTCTGCGGGCAATGAGGATTATCTCAAACGGAAGGTCCAGAAGGGTATTTGGCATATCCCCCTATTCAGTAGCCCTGATAATATTTATAATTATGAATTGAATACATTCTATTGTGTTGGTAAAGGTTAAACACATTTTTAAAAACTACAAAAGTACTAATTTAACATGGTTTGTTTTTGGTCCTTAAATTTACAACCAACAAGTATGCAATTTTTAAGTAGAATAACACACACCAGGGAGTAATATTTGAAATGACGGTGAATTTTGGTCTCTGGATATTCTTGGCCTTTGCTCATATGATTCACCACACCTTCCAGGCATGCAATTATCTCTTAACACCTCACAACCTGTCATGCAGTATGCCATTCCTTAAATGAGAATTTGCCTCAAGTATCATTGTATACTTAGATCTTAATAATTTCAATAGAAGCATCAATCAGTAATTTCTGATGGGCAAAAAGTATAAATTTTACCATTTAAAATAGATTTTTCTTTCTGTAATAAAACCCAAATCCTCATATTCTATTTATAACTAGAATGATCCTTTAAGATCATTCGACTCTTATAATTAAATTGTAAAAATTAAAATATGTCCAACTTAAAATTCAACCTAAAATTCAAAGCTGTATTTTAAAAGTTTGTATTGCATTTGTTTTACTGCATCTGCCAGAGAATGCACCACAAAATCCTTTATAGATATTCAGATGAATCTCTCCACTAGAAATGAAGAAGGAATGCAGCTAATCTTGGGCTTTCATTGGTTTGATTACCATTTCAACTTTAAATGGCTGTATGATAATTAGTGGGTGTGGAACAACCAGTACTGCTCAAGGAGCAATTGCCTTTACTGAAAAACAAAGTTTTGAAAGAAGCACAGTAAACTCCTAGAGACAATCAGCTCAATCTTACACACCTCCCTGCCATAGTTTTAAATGGAGCAGATGTGCTAAAAAGCCAGTGAGAAGATGGAATAGAATCTCTAACACCTGACTGCCTATATTTTTCACGATGATGTATTGCAGTGTATAATCTAACCAAGCATCCCAATCTGGGAACTTTTCATATCAGAAAAGTATTTAAAACCTTAAAATATAGTAAAATTAAACTTAAAAAGTGATGGGTTTACTTAAAAGTTAGAAAACAGACAAAAAGAATGTTTCCTAGAGATTAAAGTGTTTTTATAATTATACTATATTTAGATGGATGTTCATTCCTATATGATATACTGCACCTTTCTGATTTAAAATGTCTGGACAGAAACACAAGTGATAATTATAAACAGGATAAAGTAAAATTTTTAAAAATGAGTGGAATTACAATAGAATCTGTCTTAACAGACTTTCATTTTCCAAAATTTTTGGATAAACCAAAACTCTCCATTCCCTCTTTAGGATCTCCAGATGGATCAAGATGACCCGCTGAAAGCTACTGTCTATTAGAGTTGAATTGTACACCTTGGTGGACTAAAGATGGCTGAAACAGTTTTTTGACACTCCTCCCATTGAAGAAGTGAAGTCTTTGTTTCTTCTCTTTAAGGTGGGTGAGCTTCTGTGACTGCTTTGATTAATAGAATGTGGTGGAAGAGATGAGCTGCTGTTTTCCAGGGCCGGGCATTAAGAGATTGGAAACTTAACACTTCCTGTCTTTTGTATCGCTTACTCTTGGACTCTGAGCTGCCATGTGAGAAGCTCAACTACCCTAAGTCTACCATAGGTACTAGGTCAGTAGATCTAGTTGAGCCAAGTATTCCAGTCATTCCTACCAAAGCACTGGACATGTGAGTAGAGCTGTCTTGGAGCCTCCTGAAAGCCATCTGACAATCACTGAATAATCACAGATGATATAACATGGAATAGAAAAATCACCCAGCTGACCCATGCCCAAATTCACAGAAACATGAGATATACAAAGGGACTGCTATTTTAAGCTACTAAGTTTTGGACTAATTTGTTACACAGCAAGAGACAATCAGAACCTGTGCTTATAAAGAGTCAAGTGTGATTACCCCCATTCTTACGTATGTAATGACAAAATATAATTATACACTACATAATTAAATGAAATATGAGTATAAAATAAAAAATGTGTTCTTTCTATAAAACCCAATTGAATATGTGGGGAAAATATCAGTAAAAGTGGGTTAAAGAACAAAAACTAGGCCTTCCTGTGGGAGATCTTATAGAACCATTAAAGAAATCTCCTCCCAGATTGTTTGCAAATGCTTCTATGTTCTTTTTCCACTGAGCATAAACCAAAATGTACAAGTCTCTAATCTGTACCCTAATCCCCCTTAATTTTATGATACTACGTACTACTTTCTGCCTTGAAAAAACACTTCTATTGATTTTTTTCCCCCACAAATTCAATTGGGTTTTATAGAAAGAACACATCAAACACACTCCCTCCCACCTTAGAGCCTTTTTTCTAGTTGTTCACTCTACCTGGAACAGTTTCCCCACAGCGTGAAGTCTTGTTCAAATCTCACCTGCTCAATGAGATCCATCATGACCCTGGAACTCCTGAATCCCTTTACCCTGCCACTTTTAATTTCCATCCCACTTATATCCTTCTGACATATGGCAATTTATTAACATACCAAATTATTACTGCCCGGATGGTGTGGAGTAAGAGGGCTTTCACTCTGAAGTGAATAACAGAAGAGGGAGAGATAATTCTGAAGCACAATTTTGGGACATCATATAAAACAGTGAACAAAACACTAAGCCTTTTAAACTGTATTTCAGATTATAAGAAGAAGAACATGGGGTTGAAAGCAAGACCAGTGACAGAGTGAGGTCAGCGTGCTTTTCTGGGTCATGCTGCACTCTGGCATGGAGTTGGCAGTCTCCAGTGGGTTGAGATAAAGCTCTATTCACGTACTTCTGAAGGGATGGACCAAGTACCTTTAGATTAAATTGAAAGTGTTTTTTTTTTTAATTCAGCTACACTTTCCCAGGTAACCCAAAGCTTTTCCCATCTGAAATACATGTTATTACAAGTCTCTGGAGTCAGAGTTAGAGCTGAATACCAGAGTCAACAAGTATAAGGCAAAAGGTATACATTTCATTTTTACTTGTGTCTCCAAACATCCTGTACATGTTAGCTGCTAACTGATTTTTTCCATAATATATTTATAGTGAATATTGCTCCTGATTTTTATTTTAGCTAAAGGAACCAAATCTACTTTTGCTATTAAAATTCCAGAATGTATTTTCTTTAAAAGACACAAAAATAATTCAAAATATCCATGAAATCTGAATAGTGAATAGGAGGTTTTATTTTGATATGGGAGATACGTATCAATAGATACTAGCGACAGAAGTCATGGTCTCTGGCCTCAGGCAACTTAATATCCTGAGAGCTTGGATATAAAGCCTGTCTGGGATCAAACCCTAGCTCTATCATTTAACTGTGATCTTAAGAAGATTACTCAGTTTTCCTGAACCTCAATTTCCTTACCTATAAAAGGAAATTGGTAAGACTTCCTTATAAGTGTGTGCTAATTAAATAAGAAAAATGAAAACAAAGTCATGCATGGGATGTGGTCCATATTAAGACCTAAACAAGTAGCTAGCTATCACTATTTTCATTTTCCTGAAATGAACTATTATTAAAAAAGACAGGATGGAGGACTTCCCTGGTGGTCCAGTGGTTAAGGCTGGGCTCTTGCACTGCAGGGGGCACAGGTTTGATCCTTGGTTGGGGAGCTAAGATCTTGCATGCCAAGCCATGCAGCCAGAAAAATAAAGGGATGAAGGAAAGAATAAAACCAATAACCTTCAATTGAAAACATTTTAACAACAGACCAAGCTTTAAAATTATCAAAAAATTTAACACAATTTTGAAAAAAGTGATAAATAGATTCACTATACTAGTTACCATATGGTCCTTGCATTGGTATGAGATTTCTTTTTTAAGTATTATTATTAGGCTTTAAAATTTTAAGTGGAGGATTGTACAGTTATTAGTTTTTTTTCTATTTTTTAATGAGAAAATTGTAGTAGCATGTTGAGAGCTACACAGGGGTTTTTTGATGTGTTTTTCTTCTTCAGGAACTGTGGCATTTATATTTTATGTATTTATGTATTAAAGTATATTGGAGACCACTGAAAATTTTTATGCATGGAATATACTACTTAAAAATTCTCTGTAGGAGAGAGGTTAGGTTCACATACAGAAAACCTTATGATATACTGCTGTAACACAGAGAAGGGTATTTCTCTTAAATGTATTACCATTTTATGGTCATTCCAAATGTAAAAAGCTACTTCATCCAGCAATCATATTACTATCGTAACTCACCAGAAAACCCACTCTCTCTTTCTCTCAAATATATAGTCACTTAAAGCAAATATACAGAAAAGAAATTAGTGTATAGTTTAGGAATTAATGAGAATTTAAAAAGCAACAGTCCCATTGAGAAAACAGAAGGCGGTACATTAGAAAAAACTGTGCAAGGGAAAATTTTCACAGCTTAAAAAATTAGTTCCATATTGTTTCAATTAACGAATGTAGATGGTGTTGTATTCATTAGGTACACTTGATTCAGATATAAACCTTTTTTAGTTGTAAATTATTTATATTTCAGATAAAAGAATATGTGGTCAAAAATGACTCTATTTCCCTCAATGAACACTGAACTCTTTCTGTTTTTATTTACTACCTTAATACCACACAATTTTTCCAAAAGGAATACAATACTATAGACTAAAAAAAAAAAAAAAAAACTGAAAATGTATAAAAACAGGGATACTTGAATCAGTCTAATGGAGATATTCTTTAAAAGTATTTAAGAATAAATAAAATTGAAATATGTAATAGGTAAAAAAATACAGTATGAAAATTGTTGCTTAAAGGAATTTTGCTAAAAGCTGTGTGCCACATTAATACTCACTTTTTACCTTTGATGTAAAATTAAATTTCATCCATCAATTCTGCACAAAGCAAGACCCATCTATACTCTTGAAAATTCAAATCCACAGGAATTTCTAAAAGGTAGCATAGATAATGTCTTTCATTTTAATAAATGAAAAAGGACTGTAGAAAGGCACAAAAATCTTCAGTACTAAGTAGGTCATATGGTGCAAACAATGCATCTAGTTGACGAAAAGTAAAGGTAATCTTGACACACAGCTCCTCCCAGTTAACTTCTCCAGCTATGGCCAAGAATTTGCTAAAATATTAGCTGTGTTATTTTCATTCAATCTATTTCTTTCAAGTATTCTATATTTAAAAAAATTCAGTTTCCTTTGAGCATTAGTAACTTTAGAAGAAAAAATAATGCTTTAAAAAACTCTAAGAAATGAATCAGCAGCAATGTTCAAAGTTAAGTCTGAGAACTTCTAAAGTAGAAATGTCTCCCTAGTCTTTTAATTCACCTGAAATAAGTTTATAAACAATAATCCTGAATCTTTCTACCTCCTGCCACAAAGGTGAGATGTTTCATTTATCCTGTTTTTGTTTTCTTTTTTCCTTTGGTTGTTGTTGTTTGTTTGTTTTCCTTAGATGAGAAAGCACCAAAACAAGGAGGCAGAAACTGGTTCTGTCTTCCCTGGTCCTAATTTTTTCCCCTTAAATCTTGCTGCCAATTACCTTGACTTTTGTCCGTAGGAGTTTCTTTGTGTTTATTTGATCCTTCATACATGGACTCTGTTCATGGGGTCTTTTGCCAACTCACTGTATTATCCTTTTAGAACATGGTCAAAGACGAGCTCATATTACAATCCAATTTTCATTTCTGAGAAGATACTGGAATTGCTCACGTATAGTTTAAAAGGATATCTTTCCTCACTTTTCATTTATTAAAAGAAAGTGAAAACAATGACATTATTATTTTGAGTGATTTAATTACATTTTCTTACCCATGTGATTTTTTTCATCTAATTTAACATAATTATCAGAGACATGGCCCGATTACATATTATGTCCTTATTCCGGAAGTACAATTCAAAACCTAACTTTGACTTCTGCTGATTTTCTAAAATTCTTCCCATAGATTCACATATCTCTACCCTGTTTTAGGGCTAACAATAATTTCAACTTTTCTATTATTTTAATGAAATTATTATTCCTCTCTTCTTTTCTCTAAAATGGATGTCTTTGGGAGGGCAAAAATCTTTCTGTCTGCTGCTTACTTTCCCCTTCAGTTGAGTGAACTATTAATAATCTTCACAATACCAATCTTTGTTGCAATTTAGAGATGGACTATGTTTATAAGCATTTCAAATTCAGATGCTAACACAGGAGGCTCAGGCCTTAAAGAAATGCAGCCACATGGAATCAACACTCTCCTCCACGTCTTTGAGTCTCTCTGTAACATTAATGAAAATCCCTGGTAAATAGATACGCAAATATGCTACCTATTTGCAAAGAATGGTTAGCTAACGATGGCTGAATATTTTACAATTTCTACTTTTCTTTCCCTCTTCTTGGCAATAGGAAGGCCTTAACTAAAGGTAAAGGAAACAACAAGCATCCATTGTGTTTTAGATAGCACAGAATATATATACAGATTTAACTAAGAGAATTCCTTCTCATTTCTGAGAATGTCCAAAACCTCTCCATCTGAACATCAGTGGAAAAGGAATACATTTCTTTTAATGCTATTTATTAAATGCAAGCTTTTCTGAATGGTCAGAAAAGCTAAGGAGTGTGCTTACATCACTGCACTGTATGATTTATGAACTGATGACAAAGATGTCCCATCTCAAGAAACAACTCTACGAGGGCACAAATATTTTAGGGCTTGGTAATTCAAAGATAAATAAAAGAGGGTATCTGTCTCCAAGGAGTTTACATAGAACTTCCATGCCTGTGGTACACGTTAAACTGGATTACAGAAGTGTTGCATTTAGCCTAAACAATGGCAGGGAGATTGACTGTGGGAAAATTGGTAAAACAGATTTTATTTTAAAAGGGCGGAGAAGAATGGGTGTCTTAAGAAGAGGGATAAATACAAATCAATTGTTTTGGGGCAATTCTCTGTATATTTTCATTTCTCTATTTAACATGCACCTACTTTTTTTCACAGTGTATCTTAATATACCTTAATCTGCCCCTTCTAGGCCAAAGTCTCAATCACCAAATATATAGTAAGAAATGTATTGAGTTGATGCATTGCTCTAAGTGCATAGAAGGATACTATGAGAAACTCTATCAAATGCCTTACTAGTATTGGCCTGATCCACAAATCAAAACTTTTGGGTACCTTCAAGGAACTATTACTTCCTTTTTACATCCTTTAAAATGATTACTTTAATGATGTGTTACATGATAAAAGATACATAAAACTGATATTCAATGGAAGAGTAGCTCTGGCAGTTAAAATTCTTTATAGATAAATTAATACTATGATATTTAAATTTCTTTCCATGGTATATTAGTTTCCTGGGGCTGCGGTAACAAACACGGTGTTTAAAACAACAGAAATGTATTCTCTCACAGTTCTGGAATCTACCAATTCAAAATGAGGATTCTGGCCTGTTGGCAGGGCCACGCTCTCTCTGAAGGCTCTAGGGGAGAATCTGTTCCACATCTTCCTCTTGGCTTCTGGTACTGCCTGCGATCCTCGGCATTTCTTGTTGTTCCTTGGCTTGCAAATGCATCTCTCAAGGTTCAGCCTCTGTTTTCACATGGCATTCTCCCTATGTGTCTCCTTCTCTTCTGTTCTTATAAGGACATCAGTCATGGTAGATTAAGGGACCACTTTACTCCAGAATGACCTCATCTTAACTGATTATATCTACAACAGCCCTATTTCCAAACAAGGTCACATTTTTGAAGTTCTGAGAAGGACATAAATTTTGGGGGGTTTTATCCAACCCAGTCCATGTGGTAACACAGTCCTCAATCAACTGCTTCCTGTCAATCTCTCAATTTTCAATTCAACCTTCCATTCAACTTAGCAGGCAAGCAAAATATATTTATTGAATGAAAAGCAGTAGCTGATAAAAGCAGGGGGAGGCCAAAGAGTAAATAGGAGTGGATTTGTTGGATAGAGAAGTCATATTGAGGAATAAATCACTAAAAGTACAAAGAAATCAAACATAATTCATTTAGATTAAGCATAACCATGATAATAAAAAGTCATTACCTCATGACCTCACACAAAATGATGGCCTATGTATTTCACTCAAAATGCTTGGATTTACATGCAGAAATTGTCTTTTTATTTCATGTTCTAAACACTCTGTAGTGTATTAATTCTTTGCTCACCTTGTGTAGCCTGCAGCTCTCTAGCCTTTATGCTCAGTCATGTGCCAACCTGAATAACCTCGCAAATGAGAGGCCCAGCACAGCCAGCTTCATCAGAAACCTGCCGTGGCTCTGGTTTCTTGCCAAGTTCTTGCTTTGTTCCTTAGGACTCATTCTCTGCCTTCTACTCTAATAAACTGCTTTCCCCTCCAGTTCTCTCAGGTCTGAACTCCTAAATGAAAACAGTTCATTTCACTTCCTGATCCTATCTTCCTAGACCACCACTCTGACCCTCCACTGGCCATACTCAGAATGAGAAGTTGTGCAATCATAATAACTCTAACACTTTGCTCTATTTCTTCACATTACCTCCTACCCCAAGGTCCCAAGGCCTTCATCAACTGCTCTTGAACATCAGGCATAGGTAGGTACCTATTACCTGTTATGGAACACACCTGTCGGGGACCAACGCGGAATAACCTCATACCTGTTGCTCAAACCTAGTGCCCCAGGAACCCAGCGAACTGCCCTAGCCCTGGGTCTGTCCAGTCTCTAGAACCTGGTCATCAACCATTTTGTCTGTACATAAACCAAACCACATTTAAATCACATTCATCTGCCCAGGACTCTCATTTCTCAATCAAACTGACATTTTAAATATCAGATGAGTGATGATATATTGCTTGAGTGATCATGACAACATATTCCCTTATACTGAAGAGATGAATTCTCTGCTTATATCAATATTTTAAAATACTGATGGAAGCAAGTGTCAAAAGTATGTAAAAAAAATTAATAATAAATTTACCACTTCAATATCCCACATGCCTAAAATACAAAAGTCACATCTCCAATCATGTTCACCCTCCAATAACTTATTATAACAACCAAAATTGATAACTAACATTCACTAGGCACCTACCATATATGAAACATTTTACCAATACTGCCTGATATAACATTAATATAACTGTTATTATTCCCACTTCACAGATACAGGCTTAGTGAAGTTCCATAACTTTTTCAACATTACAGTAAAAAATGTCTGAATTTCTCATTCAGAGTAAGCAGCACCTTAGTGGGTGCTACAGACTGAATGTCTCCCCCAAATTCCTATGTTGAAACCTAATCCTCATCTGATGGTATTAGGAGGTGAGGCCTTTGGGAGGTGTAAGGTCATGAGGGGAGGGCCCTCATGAATGGAATTACTGGCCATATGAAAGGGACCCCATTGAACTCTCCCTCCTTTCTACCATGTGAGGACCATATGAGAGAAGACAGCCATCTATGAACTAGGAAGCAGGTCCTCACCAGGAACCGAATCTGCAGGCACCTTGATCTTGGACTCCCCAGTCTCCAGAACTGTGAGAAATAAATTTCTGTTGTTTTAAGCCACCCAGTCTATGGTATTCTATTATAATAGCCCGAATGGACCAAGAGAGTGGGTTTGTTCCACCTCCCTGTCACCCAATCTTTATCCCTGTTTTCTACAATTTTTAAAATAAAATCAACTTCTTACGTATATAGTTTTTATGCCTCGTGTTTTTAACTTCCCATATTCCTTTCATATTTCTGCATGTGACAATGAGTCTGACCAACAATCGTGTCAAGCCCACCACTAGGTGCTTAGGTGCAGGCCTGTAGAAGCAGTAGCTTCCACACGCCTCCACAAAAGCACCCCTTTCATGGTCAGACATAGCGGGCCAGCTTCTCAGACCTTCATACAAACTTACCTTTTCTACCCCTGCCTTCTTTGGGCTGACATAGTTAATGTCTCTGACTTCTGCCTTTGAAACTCCACTTCCCCAACTCTAAATCCCATATCAAACCCTATTATTCCCATTGTATCTGAAATGTATTTCATGTTTTGACTAAACCATTTGCACCCCATTCCTGTATTTTTTTTTAACTTCTATGCATGTCACCTTGATGATCTTTTTAAATTAAAACAACAGTGACAACAATAGGCCCACCTCTGGAGAATGTGAGGAAAGGTACCCACTAAGATAAGACTCAGTCATCAGGGCCGGTCTGGAAAGAGACAATACCTTTCGGTGAAAAAAGGTAGGGCAAACATAGCCCCATGCTAGGGAATGTGGCTTGGACGCCTTGATGGAAGGCTGGATTTCAGCCTCACCTGCCTACCATCACCGCAGTGAAGAATAGTACCAGGGTACATGACATCCTTAAACACATTCCATTAAAGTAAATATGTTTGGTAAGGCAATGTCAATTTCAGAAATCTATTATTCAAAAGCCAAGAAGGATTCTAAGACCTCCAGTGATCTTAGATTGCAACCTTGTAAAGGAGACATAAATGTAATACCAACATCTGACCCTATTTATCAAGGGGAAATGTGAGTTTCTCTCAAAGGAAGTTTGGTAGATATCAAGAGTTTATTATCTACAGCATACAGGACTCATTCTGTGAAATCTAGATGATAACATTTGTCTTCCCTGCCTGTGACGATCCAATAAACTCAGAGACAATAGATTTTTAGCAAACTTTAAGGTGGTATGATAAGATTTAAAGATAAAACTGAGAATTTTTACAGTTTTCTTTGATATTGAGATTTGAGAGAGATAAATGAATTAAATTCCCAACCTTGGCTTTAAAAATTCTCTTTTATTCAAATACTTTATGACTTTGAAATTTTCTTTTTGTGGTACGCGGGCCTCTCACTGTTGTGGCCTCTCCCGTTGCGGAGCACGGGCTCCGGACGCGCAGGCCCAGCGGCCATGGCTCACAGGCCCAGCCGCTCCGCGGCATGTGGGATCCTCCCGGACCGGGGCACGAACCCGCGTCCCCTGCATCGGCAGGCGGACTCTCAACCACTGCGCCACCAGGGAGGCCCTATGACTTTGAAATTTTATAACAGATTTGATATTGAAGAATACTTTGCATTGCCATAGTATTTTATTGCTTACAAAGCATTTCACCTATCTCATTTAACATCTAAGCAAAACACTAAAGGGAAAATGACTGACCTCATCCTACAGATGAAACATTGAGTCTCAGTGTACTTAAATAATGTTTCTCAGAACACCCTAGGACTTCTGACTTGTATCGGTCAACCACATCACTGACTGCATTTATTGAGCACTGTTCTACGAGCATTAGATACGATGGCTCCTTTAATCTTCAAAAATCCTACAAAATGTAAGTTCTATTATTTTCCCCATTTTTACAGAACAGCAGATTGAGGAACTGATGGGTTTAAATAACTTGTCAAACACTGGGAGAGAAGAAAATTATTTGCTATTTATGATTATATATTTTACACAAAACTTTTTACATACGCTAAGTGTCTTAGTAACTAGAAAGTGATACATTTATTCCCATTTTACCACTAAGAAATCTTGAGGCTGAGAAGGTTAATAACACAGTCATGTTGACGTGACTAACAAGTGACAACCAGCATTCAACCTGTTCCCAAAACATGCATCCTTCCCATGACACCCTTTAATCTCTCATTGCCGGACCACGCAATTCCTCCTTCCCATCTCACAAAACCTATCCTGGACTCTATGGCTGTCACTACTATGGCCAAGCATGGAGAGAGTTTACCTCACCAGGCTTTGCTGTTTACTTCTTTTCCATCATTTTTACCAAATTATTTTCCTTTTCCTTCCTTAGTCAACAACATTTAACTTACTCCTGGAACTCCTCCTACAAGGCTGTGAAGTTCTTCAGTTACTAAGTCATTTTCCATTCATATTTCCAAAATTAATTTGCAAGGTTCTTTTCCCATCATGGAGGAATTAGAGCTGAAAATGAGCCTTGACACACTAAGTCTTTGGGTGGGGAATCTGGAAGTAAGTGACTTGGGCAATGAGATGTAAATAGAGGGGAAGGTGCTTGCGAACTTTGTCTTCGACTCTGAGTTCAAATCCCACAGCTACAGCTGCTAGATATGCAAGTGGCAAAATTTCAGTCTTACAATCCTTTTTGATAAGAGATAGGTTATAAAAAGTATCTGTCACACAGGTTTTTATAGAAAAGCCAATAAGATAACTATGTGAAAACTCTTTGAAATTATCAAGTGCCATTCAAATATCAAAGACCATTTTAATAACTGGCTTATGATAAAATGATTAGGGATCTTAACTGCTAAATATATACTAAAATTAATGCAGTAAAGGCTTTAGAGTATAGACAAAACAGAACTCAAACATATTTTAAAAAGAATAATCTTACAGGATACTTTGAAAGGGAGAGAAAGAATTGATAAGAAAATGGAGATGAAATCCATTGCTAGGATAATAGCAAATAGAATACGAAGAGAGGGAATAGATGTTAGCAACATAAATGCTGATTTGATAGGAACTGACAAGAAAAAGAAGAAAGAATATTTGAAACTGACTCTAAGATGTGGGGTCTGAGGGATTGGAAGAGTCAGGATACCACTGTTAGAACAGTGGCAACAAATCAGAGAAAAAAATCAGGAATCAGAAAACAAACACTGTTTGGTTTTGGTTATTTTTAGAGTCATGACCTAAAAGATATAGACCGTTCTATGCTGAGTAAATCTAAGTCACTATGAAGCCCTCTGTTTTTAGGCTGCTTTCAAATTCTCACTCATTTAACTTTCTAGAAAATTTTCATTGCTTATATACTTATGTAAGAAATTCATGTCATGTGTTTGTGCTCCAAAAATTTTTAGTACCATAATAATAAGTTTTACTGCTCCTGAAAATGACCTACTATATTAGATTATTTGTTGTATTAGTCTAGCAACATCATAAACTATTGATTGACGTTTGACATTTTGAAATTATCTAATAAACTGAAGGAAAGTCCACTTCTGCTGGAACTCTCTGGTACACGGAAGGCAAAGAGATGTTCTCGTCTTCCCTTGGCTTCTCCAAATATAGATTCAAAAAACGATACAATTTTAAAAGGAACTCATAACATTTCTATCTTCACATAAAACACTGTGATATGTCAGGCCAGTAACAGATATGAAAATGATGGAAGAAAACCCTCGTGGAATAGATGTTTATAGGAGGCCTCGTCAGTAAAGAGGCCATTTAAAAGTACACACACGTTTTAGGAGAAATGTGCTCAGGACTGCACTGTTCGCCTTATTCATAATGATATAGTCATATAACTTAAAGTGTGATATACTGAAGGTTAAAAGAAAAGTTCTTCAAAGTAAAAACATTTTCAACTTCCAAAATACAAAGTGCAAATCAACCCACTTATGTGTTTTCCAAGATAAAAGCTTAGAAAGTTGTTGTCAGGTTCTTATGAGCCTCTGCTACCCACAGCCAATCTGTTGCTAAATGTTGTGAGTTCTTTTTTGTTGTATTGCATGTCTTAATAACTTTTTTGCTTCATTTGCCAAAATGAAACCCATATGTTTTTTGTTCCTCTACATGGTCCTCCAGCCAAAACTGTAGTTACTATTCCTTCTTACTTTTATATATTGAATTTTTGTACAATAATTCAAAAGTCACTTTGTCGCTTGAAAGTTGAAAATTGTTAGAGATCAAGGCTGGTCTATGCCCTTAAAGTTCATTTAATTAACTGAAGTTAAGATAGAGTGGTCCACACATGTACAAAATGGATAGAACATGCATAAAGCAAATTGTTCACAAAGAGTGGGCAAAAACGTGTCCAATTCATCTGGAGCTGCCAGAAATAAATTAATGAAACACACTGATTACTAAATTTGTAAAAACCTGGTCATTCCTAAGTTTTAAATTGTCTTTGGAAGCTTTACAATTTAAGTTTTATCTACTTGCTAGAGATAAGACTCTTTAATTGAAATCATCAGTCTTGATCCTTGACCAATTTGAGATCAATAAATTCACCTTTATATTATCAGTAATGAACACACCCAATAAAAACTAGTGACACAGTAGTTTATAAATCCCCTAGCTTATTTTGTAAAAACAAACAACCAAAGTTATAAGTATCATGTATCTACAATTTAGAGATATCAACTCTTTTCGGGGGGTAATTTTTACTACATTATCTTCATAGTATATCTTTAAATCAGATATCAAAAATAAAGTAGGATAGATGAGAAGATAAGAGGCCCAATTAATAATTTACAGGGCTGAAATGCAAACCTTACATACTAAAAACGTTCTCCTAGCACAACAGGGTCCACAGATACTCAGTAATCCTGCCCCCCTTCTCCTGGGCTGATGATAAGCACGGCTAATAGATCACTGCACTCGCCTACCGAGTCCAGATGGGACCTTCTCAACATTTCAGTCCAAGAAGATACTACCAATTAATTAGAGTTGGCACTTGAGGTTATTCTTTGCTTTGCTTTCTTTTTTTTTTTTTTTTTAATTTGGCATCCAAACTTAGCTAAGTTAAAAACTTATTAAACATCCCTTTAATGTGATATTAGGAAATCTGGAGAAGTGATTGCTTAAATCTGCAAATTTTGAGTTATAAGGGGATTAATCTCAGGGACTAAGTTCACAATTGACTAGTAGTGTGTAGTTTTCTATTTCATCCTAATAAACTCACTGGCTTTAATAAGTAATTCTCAAGACAACATGTCCTTACCATCCCGGCAAACCCACAGAACTTCTGCTCCTTCCTCCTACATGTCAGTTTGGGTTTCAGCATTCCATGATAAAAATCACAATTTTCTTTCTGTATTATGAGTTCATAATTGGAAGTGTGAACAAAAAGTTCAGGGGAAACTCCCTTAAACTTCTGCAACAGAAGCAGATCACTTTTTATTCCTCCTTAGTCTTAGAGCATCCAGTAATCAATAATATCTATTAGAGACCTTTTCTGTGGCCTGAGGAAATGTGGAAAATGCATGGGGACAGTGCTAGCTGCCTTCTTGCAGCATTTTTGATAATACATGTCTATCTTTAGGAAGTATGATTCATAACTATTAACAATGAATAATTCCAACTCTTCCACCTAAATTAGACAAAGACACATTTAGAATATAAATAAGAGAAAGAAGTATGAAGAAAATGCACTTAGAGAAAGACAAATAATAATATTCAGGAATGAAATATTTCTCAACCAAGGAACAACATAGGATCACAATTCATCTATGTGATTTTTTTTAACCTCCGTTACTCGTTATTTATAAAAAACACACTAAAATAAGTACCAATGTACAGCATGCTGACTATAGTTAACGATACTGTATTGTACGTTTGAAAGTTGCTAAGAGAGTAGATCCTACATGTTCTCATCACAAGAAAAAAACTGTAACTATGTGTGGTGTCAGATGTTAACTAGATTTATAGTGGTGATCTTTTTGCAATATATACACATAGTGAATCATTACGTTGCATGCCTGAAACTAATATAACGTTGTATGTCAAGTTCATCTCAATTAAAAAAAAATAAGTACCAGAACAAAGTAAGTAGTAAACAAAGGAAAAAAGAGAAGACTTTGTAATTAACAATGCCATTTCTTGCATAGAAACTATAACGAAGGTGGTCACAGCATCAGAAGAAGGGCATCGAGTAAAAAGAGTCATGAAAAGAAAACACACAGGACAGGATGATACGATGTTAAAAGTCAAACCAAAAAAGCTGTAGTAGGGTAGAAATTGAGGATAAGGTAAACTCTGAAGTTTTAATGCATAGGAAGAAAGGAAGGTAACTGAAAGTGACTAATGGTGTTGTTTTAGCAACAGAATGGGAGATGAGGAACAGCTTTCTGAACTGATTGAAAAGGATGATGAAGGAATGAAAAGCACTTAGCATGGGAATTGGGAGATGGTAAGATACAGGAATAACAGCCCAAGAGAGATCTCAGTAGTGGAGTCCAGATTTTAAAAACATGATGGCGTGATTGATATAGATTGGATGGTAGTCTAGAAGGAAACATATCTCAACATTATCATTATCAGTCATCACTGAGAAAGGGAAAGGAATAATTTAACAGGAAAGAAAAGTTTGCAGGAAATTAAAAGGGAAATAAGATATATGAGGAGATGTGAGAAAGAGATGAACAGAATTTTTCTTCCAAAAATATAGGTAAATTTGAGAAATATTTCCCTTTCCAAATGGTAATCAATACTCTTTTTTTTTTTTTTTTTTTTTTGCGTTACGCGGGCCTCTCACTGTTGTGGCCTCTCCCGTTGTGGAGAACAGGCTCCGGACGCACAGGCTCAGCGGCCATGGCTCACGGGCCCAGCCGCTCCGCGGCATGTGGGATCTTCCCAGACCCGGGCATGAACCCGTGTCCCCTGCATCGGCAGGCGGACTCTCAACCACTGCGCCACCAGGGAAGCCCTCAATACTCTTAAAGCAAATTAAAACATCTAGTAAAAAATACAGCATAATTTCCTACATGCAGATGAAATCAACAAAGAAAATACTCAATTTCTAAATTCTGAAAACATGGATTTATTTTGAATTATGAAGTTTTCAGGTCACTATTCTATTAACTATTTCACTGAATGTACTTCTTATTTTCCCTGGTATTATGGAATATGTATCTAGAAAACTGTGCTCCCTGGTTTGTACATTTATGTCTACTTTTAAATAAACGCCTTTCTCAATGATTTTTCCTCTTTTCAGTTCAAAGTAGTATAGTAAAAGGAACCTTGGTCTACAAGTCTTGGCTGGGCTTTATTTCTGAGTGTGTGTATACATGTATAGATATATGTGTATACACACACACACACATATATATACACACACACATACATGCATATACATACTTGTATTCACTGGGTGAACTGGGATGAGTAACTGAAACTATGCTGCCTTTTACTATTCCATCAAATGAAAGAATAAATCCCTATCCAAATAAATGTAGAAGGTTATTAATAGAATATGAGTGTATTTGAAAATAGTTTAAAGTAGAAAAGCACCACCAACATCATCCATTATTCACTGATTTGCTTATCCAGTCCACAAATTAAGTACCCATTGTACACCAGGTACTGTCTTGGCTCTGAGATTACATCTGCGAATGAGGCTAACATTGTCCCTGCCTTCCTATTAGGTACCGGTAATATTAACAAATGATCGATTTCTGAGAGGTTCTGAGCATTTTTACTGTGGTAGGAAACAGTGCTTGAACAATTTCTAATGAAAAACAGCAAAAACATGACTATGGAAACCAAAGTGTAATCCAGATTACTGTCTTTTGTTCAGTTTATTTTTCTGTTGTTATTCTTCTACTGCTTTTAATGTAAATTAAATTACTTTACTTTAGGTCTTCCTTATTGCACAACCTCAGGGAGCACCATTCATATAGAATATAATGTGAATAGTGTGCCCTGGAATTTGTGCACTAAGTAGTACTGCTCTAATTTATATTTTTCAATTTAATATTATTTTGAAATATTTCAACTTTATACTTTAAAACAAATTTGGATTTACAGGAAAGTTTCAAAAATCAAACCATGTATTCACATACACCCTTCACTCAGAAACATTTTTTTAAACTTTATTTCAGCTTAAATATAATTTTTTTGCCTGTATTTTAGGGCCAATTTCTACTCAGAAGAAGAATTGTATAACAAAAGCCTGTTTAAATGTGTTTGGCATGCAAAAAATAATTTGGGGATAAAGTTTTGAATACAGAGAAATAAGACAGCTTAATTATTATATTTATCTTTAAGCACAGGGGACCGAAACTTCTCATAGAGATACCATATATGGAAATAGCAGAGCCAAAGAATTAGAAGCATGGGACTTGGGAATAAGATGGCCCAGAGTTAGTTTCCATTTACCACTTCAGAGTAGTGTGAAAATGAGCATGTTCATTAATCACCCAGTGTCATAATTCCTTTATCTGTGAAGTGAGGATAATATTGTGTCTATTTTAAAAGTTTTTTTGGGATGAAATAAGTTAATATTTACAAAGTGCTTAGAACAGTGCCTGGCACAAAGTAAGCACCCATTAGTGGCTTGATAGAAATAATCTGACAGGCAAACAAACAGCACTCTTTCTGTTTTGTAACGTAAGACCATGGCTATAAAATTCTAAAATAATGAGAAAGATCGGTGGAGGAAGAGGAGAGCGTGTGTGTGTGTGTGTGTGTGTGCGCGCGCGCACGTGTATGTACTTCAGTGTTTAAATATTTTATTGCTAAGTTTCCAGAGTTCTATACAATGTATTGAAATGAAATTGTCTGATTAAACTAGGATTATATTTAAAGATAAACGTACATACAGTGTGGCAATTACTGTCATAATAGTATTGAATAATAAAAAAAATAGAAGTAACTTTATTCACTGTATATTTTTTACCATTATAAGGAACTTTAGGATCCTACAACACTGCCCAGTCTTAATTCTGACTTTCATTTTCCACATTATAGTACTGAGAGAGTAGAGGGCTCAGGTATTTGGTCTGGATCATAAGCCATGCCCTGAATGTTGGCTTTGAAATTAAATCCTAGAAAATTCTTGATATACAGCTGTTTTTTGTTTGTTTGTTTGTTTTGTTTGTTTTGCGGTACGCGGGCCTCTCACTGTTGTGGCCTCTCCCGTTGCGGAGCACAGGCTCCGGACGTGCAGGCTCAGCGGCCATGGCTCACGGGCCCAGCTGCTCTGCGGCATGTGGGATCTTCCCGGACCAGGGCACGAACCCGCGTCCCCTGCATCGGCAGGCCAACTCTCAACCACTGCGCCACCAGGGAAGCCCACAGCTGATTCTTATAAACTTGAATTCAGATAATTTAGGTCTTCAGATAGATTTAAATTTACCATATTTGGAAACATCAAGAAGGTAAATAAACCTGTCGGGGAGATACAACCCACATGAGTCCTTTTGAGGAGGAAGAGAAAACAGGTAAATGGAAGCTAGAAAAAGAACCACGGAAAACAAAATGAAGATGAGGGAGAAACTATCAAAATTGCCAGAAAAGTTACAGGATCAAACACAGTACACCGAGATATATTGATGATGCCTTGAATGTGGCTTGGGGGTTGGCCAGTATTACTGATGGCAGGAAGGATGCAGGTAGATTCCTAAGTGAAATATAATCAATTATAGAACTGAGGATTTCAAATAAAAGGTAGTATAGAAAAGGGGTTATTGTATGAGCGGTACAACTGGCAAAGAACACACAAATGTCTGAATATTTTTGAATTTCCAAATAAGATAGATTCTTCAACTCTCTACAAGACAGTTATTTTTTTTTTCCCGCCTATACTGATTTTCTTGCATTCACAAAAGGCTTTTGAACATCTGTTTTTCATCCAATCTCCCCTTAAGACTATTGGAACCTCCTAATTACATAAATGCCTATATTATCTAATGAACAGAAAAACCAAATCACTATTCATATCATTTCAACTGAACTCAAGCTTACTTAAAGCTCTCTCAGAATTCTAAATGCCATACATTTACGAAAATCAATGGCTAGAAAATGTAACTGTCAAGAAAACTGCTTTAGTTACTATTCATTGGAGTAAATTTACTGGACACTAAGGCCACTGAAACAATACAAGTGCTCTGTATGCCCTAGAGCTACCAATTTATTGATGGGGTTAACAATCTTTGGATGACAGCTTACTTTTCCTCTGAATCCAGTCTAAGGATCCCATTAAATATATTTCTAAACAACAACAAAAATGTCTACATGAGAGTATAAACCAATCTCAAATGCTCACTTTAAAGGACTGAACAAAGATGGACACTTCCTTCCAGGCAATGTCCAGACATACAAATTAAAGATTGAAGTCAATTGTCAAGATTTAATAGGTTAGGGGATCTGGCTTGAATTATGTTATTGATTGGCTTAAACTCTGACAATATTTTCTCAAAGTATTTCATTCATCAGATAGTCTATTTGCTACTTATTATTTACCAATCATTGGCATATATGTCAATGAAAAATGAAAACTCTTGATGAATTTGGAGTCTAGGGAGGGAGTTGGAAAAGCAGTCAATAGGACAAAGTACACAGGAGGAGCTCTAAACAGACCTCCATATAACCAATGTCTACTTATCCAATTTGCTAAATTAACAAACACTCTGTATTTCTTCTAGAAAACACACTGGCTAATGCCTAAGGGTAAGATGGATTCTTTTAGATAATACTCAACTCTCTGGTAGGCACATAGCTTCCGGTCCCACTAGTTGATTATGTACCCAAGCCAACTTAATTAAGCCAGCTATACTTATTTCTACAGCTACATAAATTAAGATTATCAACTGACAAATTTCAGTTCCACAAAGACAAGGGCTTTGTAATCCCCAAGTAACTACAATAGATTATACTCAATATTTATTGTTGAAATGAATATAATTACAAAATATTTTTACTTACGCAAAAACTAAATGGAACATTTTAGAAATAATCAATAAATATAATAGCAAAAAAGATTCAAATATTTGGCCAGACAAATGTGAAACTTGGATAAAAATAATAAAAATCTTTAGCTCTCTAAGCAGGTTACATCACAGATATCTTTTAATTCTCATTCAAATATAAAGAAACTGAAACTGGAAATTATACAGTACACTAGCTCTGGCCAACAGAAAAATAATGAAACTCATATATGTAATCTAAAAATTTCTAATACCCACATTAAAAATATAAAGAAGGTAAAATTAACTTTAATGACATATTTTATTCAAACATATCCCAAAGATTCCCATTTCAAGATCTAATAATATAAAATTCTTGAAATATTTCATATTATTTTTTCATACTAAGTCTTCAAAATCCTGTACGTATTTTACATTTACAGCACATCTCAATTCATGCTATCTACATTTCAAGTGCTCAGTAGCCACAAATGGCAAGTGTCTACAATATCAGCCATCTCAGATAAGGCAGTATAGACATGGTTTATGTATAAAAGAGATTTATCTCATTCTACTCTGTGAATTTTTGCAGTATAGGTGTGATTTCTAGATCAAAGTACATTTTGTTTTGCCTATGGATGCCCAGTTGCTCCATCACCATTTGTTGAAAACGCTATCCTTCTTTCATTCAAATGATTTTGCACCTTCATGAAAAATCAGTTGGGCATTTTGGTATGGATCTATTTCTGGGTTCTTTATTCAGTCCCATTGATCTATGTGATTATCCTCCTGTCAGTATCACAGTTTTGATTCCTATAGGTATATAGTAAGTCTTAATATCGGGTAGTGTGATTCCTCCTACTGTATTCTTCTTTTTCATGCTTTTAACCTATTCTAGGGACTTTCCATATAAATTTTAGAATACTCTTCTTTATGTCTACACAAAATCTTGTTGGGATTTTAACAGTAACTGCATTAAATCTTTAGATAAAACTGATAAGAAATTACATCTTTACTATGCTGAGCACTCCAATCCTTAAACAATGTATACCTTTCCACTTCTTTAGGTCTTTGATTTTTTTCATCATTATTTTGTAAATTTCAACATATAAGTCCTATACATATTTTGTTATGTTTATACTTATGTAATTAATTTTCTTTGGAATTACTGTAAATGGTTTTGTGTGTTAAATTCTGGTTTCTGCATGCTCACTTTCAGTACATAGACGTGTGACTGATTTCCATAGCGTTAAAAATTCATTTAAATTATTGCTAATTTCTCTTTAAATATTTGCAGTAATAGAGTGAATTTGTTTTTCAGGAGTTTTCTAGTTACAAATTCAATTTTTAATGGTTATAGGGTTATTCAGATTGTCTATGTCATCTTGCTTGAGTTTTGTAGTTTTGGGTTTCAAGAAATTGGTCCACTTCTAGGTAAAGTTGTTGTAAAGTTGCTCATAGTATGCCCTTATTATACTTTTAATGACTGCAGAATCTGTAGTTTCATTCCTGATATTGGTGCTCTGTGTCTCCATCTTTTCATTTCTGTCATTATTTCTAGAGTTTTATCAATGATACTGATTTTTTGTTTGGAAGAACTTGAGGTGTTTCAGGAAAATTGTATCTTTAAAGGAGGGCCAAGATTCAGTTAAGAAGATGGATAAAAATCCTTGAAAAAAAATCAAGAACATGCAAGTTTATAGTTAAGGCATCAAAGTGCACATTAGTGGATCACTTCACTAATGAGTCACAGTTCTCCAGATTTTGTTGTATACTCTTAACAAATTTAATGATACTGAAATAACTTCTGTAATTTTGGAAAACCCAGACCAGATGGATTGAGTACTTTCTCTTTAAACTCTCTCTCTCAGATGTCTAAATGCCTCAAAATGGAAATACACTACCCTCCTATATACACTACCAAATGTAAAATAGATAGCTAGTGGGAAGCAGCCACATAGCACAGGGAGATCAGCTCGGTGCTTTGTGACCAGCTAGAGGGGTGGGACAGGGAGGGTGGGACAGGGAGACGCAAGAGGGAAGAGATATGGGGATATATGTATATGTATAACTGATTCACTTCGTTATAAAGCAGAAACTAACACACCATTATAAAGCAATTATACTCCAATAAAAACGTTAAAAAAAAAACGGAAATACAACAGATGAGACCTGCTTATTGGAGAAGAGAAAGTGGCACGGGAATTTATTTTGACCCACTCTCTTGTTTGAAACCTCTGGGATTTAAGGGAAAAGTAGACACAAGATGTGTCTTACTTTTAATGTTAATGCCATGGTACAGCTGGGACTTGTCCTACATTTATTGAGAACTCTAATTTACGAAAACTAGATCCCAGCATTCTGAAAGCAGATTTGAGACCTCTAAGGCTATTTCTTTCACAGTTTTTTCCACTTTTGGTTACAGTCTAGCATATTGTCCTGATTCCTTTTTCTTTTTAAATCTATTCATAGGTTTCTCTTAATCCCTTAAAATCAGCTCCTCCTATGTATGTGGTTATGCCTCCACACAGAGATCCCTCAAATGTCCGTCCATCTTGTACTTTTAGTAAATAGTGCAAAATAATTAAGAAACAAGTCATGTAATTTTCTGTAGAACTTTATCAAGTTAGAATAGTCAGATACACTTTTTTTCTGACAGATATATGGATATTATTCATGAAACAGAAGAGAAAGTAAGAACATGTTAGAAGAAAGAAATGACAGAAGGTGGTAGGACAGTGAAATAACATTTATGTAGTGCCTTATTATATTGTTGGTGATATGGTATGCACCAACCAACAATAAATAAGGGAGAGAATTTAGAACAAGGGGAAACAGTGGTTTGGTCCTCACCATTCCTTCACCACCCCCACGTATACCTATACAATTCTGGTTTCTCAAACAGCCAAAAAGAGTCAGCTTTCATGAAATAAACACTATTGGGAGAGACTACACTTTCGAGGTAGTATCCACTAAGATCTTACTCTGCATTTAACACTTTAGTACTAAGTATTTCACCAAGAACTAAAAACATGATTAGTCTAAAGTTGACTATATTTCTACCAAAGGGACTTAATCACATAATGTTAAATGTTACATGCACTTGCATATACCAATAACTTTTCCCCCCCAGAATATGCGCCATAAATAATTTTAAAAGAGAGAAGTCACCAGGTGACTGAGAGTATATACATTTAGATACTTGCCATAGGATAGATCTGATCAACATCATTCCTCTTTGAAGGTATAAAAACAATATACTAAGAAGGGGCTTTAGAAATCACAAGTTCAAATATCATACGTAACACATATTATTTTTAAACCACAGAAAAAAACCAAGATTCAGTAAAGCCTGTATCTCTATTAGTTAAACATGCTAGTTAGTCCAAAACTTTATTTCAACACACTATTTTTTTCTACAACTCAGTCTGTACATCAATTTAGTTACAGTTTTCTATAACTCGGTCTCTAAATTTACTTAGAGAGAAAGTTTTTAACTTGAAGCCCAGAGGTCTTTGAATCTCCTAAAATATAAGCAAAAATATCATGTGTATATATATATATATATATATATATATATATATATACCATTATCTGGAGGTTGGACTTAGTGCTCACATTTGATTTTCTTTAAAGGATCCACGATCATCTACTAATTAAAAACCACTTATTAATTTTTAAATATAAATGTATTTAATATTGGCCAAATGGCTACAATGTTTAAATATTTTTATCAAAAAGGTAATTGTATTTTATTTCCCTAAGTCTATGACTTGATAACTAGAAACCTTTATATTGTTGTCTTGTGCCCAAAAATATACACAGATGCAAGAGAGATACAGAATAGAAAAGAATGAAAAATTGTACTTTATCTTCTCAATGGTAGAATGTGTGTATTCATTACTTTTGCTTCTTCTAGACATTAAAGTACATAATCTTATCTCATAAACAGTAGTCTATTCATATCGGCTTAATAGAATACCAGCTAAGAATGATAAGCTTGATGGAATGATAACATTATTAGATGCTGGAATTCTCAGAAGAACTTCACAATCCAAACAAGAGAATTAATATCAGTAAAATATTCCAAAGAGTAAAGAAAAAGTCATGATTTATCATAGTCTATTTAGGTTTCTATTATTATGTTTTATAGCACAATAAGATCAGATAATTCATACGGTTTGCTCTATATTTCACCAAATCACTGCTGACTGCTTAATGTACAAAGTGCTAAAAATTCAAGACATTATGTCAGAATATAAGAGGGCAGAGGGAAAAGAGCTACAATGATGAATAATAATTAGCCCCTATTTCTAAGGACCTTAAACTCTAGTCGTGGAATTATCTATACATATAAAAATGGTTGACATATATAACAGGATCAGCAACTATCAAAATAACATTTTAGATTCTCTAACCCTTGTAGAATTGGGAATGAGGGAATGACAAGAGTCCTCTCAGCTGACAATCAAGGGAAAAACAAGACAAGCAGAAGACATCTCACTTCTCAAAGGGACTGCTAATGGTTTTGAAATTCACCTCTTACGAATGCATCTTCTGTGCATATGCAGAGTGGTCAGGGAAAAGGAAGTTACTGAAGTAAGGAACGGTAGTGAGAAATGGTGAGTTTCCTGCACAGTGGAAAATGAAAGTCTCCCGTGAATACGAGGAACCAGAAAACTGAGAAATAAATGTTGCTGAAGACTTTTATATCTGCTTTAAAATTTTTAAGAAATTTAAGTACAGGATTACTAACTTTTCTTTTCATTACTGTTTTCCTGAAATGTGACATCTGTCTAAAATTGGACTGTGCGTGTCTAGATTTATAAGGCTTATATTTGCATATATTAACTTAATGCAGTATAACAACTAGATGAACAATGCAGATGAGATGTTTAGGTGAAGGAGATAACAGTTTGTACTGGGATGGACAAGGAGGACTTGACTAAAGAATTAAGACTTAAATTTCATGATTCTCATGAAATCAGGTTAAGCTTAATATATGGAAAAAGTAAAAAAAAAAAAAAAAGATGGGATGATTTAGGGTAAGATTCAAAGAAGAAAAAGAAAAAGGATGGGGATTAAAGATGATCACTTAAATATTAACATAAAATTGAGAAAGCCCTGTTATGAAATTCATGCATGAAATTCTGTCATGTCTATTGATCTGTTTTGAAAAAAAAAAAGTAGCCAGAAATATTCTCAGGTTGCCATGCTTTGAGTCATGTGGCCTCCAATCTTAACCGTATCTCCTCCCCTTCTTGTGGAAGTTATAAGACCTTGGCTCTCATGCACAGAAGTGTGTTCTATCTACTGTGGCTTTGAAATCAATCCATGTGGGGGCAACTGAAAGACCTTTTATAGTTGGAAGAGAACTGAAGAGCTGAGGAGAGCTTGATTCAGTACAGAAATCAAAATGGCTGCCTGAAATTCCACACCATGAGGCCAATATCCTCCAACTGTGCTTAAGGCACTTGGCTGGTAATACAGGAGCTAAACACAGGAGGAACAACTATTTCTTCCCTAGGGAAGGAGGGAAAGGAACCATATATTCAGCACCTGCTATATTATGCACTATATATTTTTGTCGTGCAATGGTCATAACAATATTATGATTTAGGAAATATTATTTGCACTCTATAGAAAAGTAGTACGATGAAGTGGAAATAACATGGACTTTAGAATCAGATATACCTGCATTTGAAATATAGATTAGCCTCTTAATAGTTCTGAGAAAGACATTTAAATTCTTTTAGTCACAGTTTCCTCGTTGATTAGACAGGGAAACATACTATCTTTTATTGTGAATGAACAAATATTCATTCTGCTCTGTTTTACAGTTAACTTTCATTGAAAGGCATAAATATAAGACAAATTTAGTGATTTATTTACTGCATATTATGTGTCAGGCCTTATTATATACGGTGACTTTTTCATAAGTTAACTCATTTAATCCTCATTGAAACCAGGTGCAAAGGGGCTGGTTTTGTTCCCAGAACTTTACAGGTGAGGAAACAAAAGCTCAGAGATATGGGGAAATTTGTCTACAGTCTTAAAATGATTAAGTGGCAGAAGTGGCACGAGCCATTTGACGCTGTCATCTTAGAGAGCATCTGAGGAAGAACAAAGGGTAACAACACAGCTTGCATTTAATGAGTATCTAATGATGTCAGATTCTATTATAATCATGCTATTGGAATCAGAATTTATGACAAAGGTAGGGTGATTATCCTTACTTTACAGATGTGAAAACTGAGGTGCATATATATTATGCAGTGAATAAATGGGAGAGCTAGAATTTGAATTGGAGGGACCTTCACCACTACTACACGCTGAGTTTGGATACTGCCATTAACAGTTCTGAAGTCCTGGCCATGTCACTTAATATCCCGCAGGCCTCAGTTTCTTTATCCATTAAATGTTGGTATGGATTGCATACTTTCAAGAATTGTAGAATTTTAAGAGCTGATGGAGGTCTAGAATTGTATTAGGTTACATTTATGAACCTGACACCCTCTCTATTTAATACTAATCACATATGCAGCTCTTCTAAACAGCTACCCCTCAAACTCTCATTTTTCCCCCATAATCTTTATAACAAATCTTATTACTATTACTTGCTTATTATCCATTCATCTGTTACTTCCTGCACATAAGCTGGGAACAAGGTGCAGCCTTCAACCTTGTGTCTTTCCAGCTATAAAGAGGAACTCTTTCTCTAACGCTCCTGATTTTCAACTACTCAGGCCAAGCCAACCCCTTCTCCACACCCACTTCACCCCTTGCCAAGATTCTTGTGTGATGAGTAACTCTGTCACCTAGTCTAGTTTTGCATGAGTCCGTGTCACACCCTGTTTCTGTTCAGCACTTTTTTAGCTCTAAGATTTCTAATCTGGAGGCTTCTGTTTTTGAATTGGACCTGCACTAATTCAGGCTGTCAAGAAGTTTGTGTCCTGAAAATTCCCCTGAGTCAGAAGAACAAATATTTTGTATAAATAGAAACTCAGATGAAATAGGGTAGAGAGTTGACATAAACAAGAGGAACCTGCTATTAGAAGTATCTAGAAGATGTAGTTACCTACAAAGGATTCATGGCTTCACCAGAGAACAGGCACATAGGCACTGAAAGATGAGTACAGAAAAGTGTGTGTGTGTGAGTGTGTGCGTGCGCGTGTGTGTGAGAGTGTGTTAAGTGTTGATGAACAGCATTTGTAAGTGGAGGGACAGTAGTGAGTAGGAGGGGAATGATAAAGACAAACGTCATTCATTTTCACTTGTATGGCATTGATAATTTTGATAAGATTATAGCTTGCTGATACTTTCTCTAGCAAAAGGCTATTTTACCATTATTCCCTATTATCCATATCTAACTAACCCTCGCCCTTACCACCTGCTCCCTCAAAAAAAAAAACAAAACAATAACTTAGGACCTCAATTTGAATCCTCAATGTCATACCCTCCACAGATACATACACTTACACATATATTATATATATAAATGCTCATGCAATTTTTGTCTTCCTTTTCTATTAGTCCATGTCATTTCCCAACTTTGAACAGAGATACTTGCAGAACTATGGAGAGGTTACCAAAAAAGGAACGTAAATTTTAATGGATCAATTTAATGTTATGGATATATTTTGAGCATTTACTCTGTGCAAGTTGTTACGACAAAAGCTGTCAGTGAGGTTATTACTTTCCAGGAGAAACCTTTTATGTGCAAAACAGAGTACAGAATCACAGACATTTCAAACCAGAAGGAACCACTATATTTCCAAAGGTAGAGAAGTTAGGATGGAGACATAAAAATAAGGCTTCATAATTCTGAATAGTTTCAACTATACTAAAATCTCTCTCTCACCCCTCTTTTTTAAGATAAAGTTTTAAGTGTATCATACATTGAGCGACAGGTATGTTCGGGTAATTTTGGTTTCTTATTAAGACTCTTACTTCAGAGTTCCTACAAGCAGAGTTCGAGACAAGGGTACTTGCACCAATGATATATTGAGGAAGCACTTGAAAGAGTGAGGGTGTGAAGGGACTGGCGTAGGGGAAGGGAAAACTAAACCAGGATGAGGTTCTAGTTGGAGACCAATTTCAACATGATCCCAACGGGTGCTCTGGAGCACAAACTGCAGCACAGATTTGGTCCCACCTTGTGGCAACGGGGTTGGGCTTTCGTACCCTCCCACCTGTTAGTCACTGGCTTCAAGTTGACCTGGGATGAGGGACATGTGGCCTTCAGGCTCATGGCACCCTTTAGGGCAAAGGCAATTCTCCAGGGAAGGAGGTCGCTGTGAGCAGCCAGCACTTTCAGCAGCTAAGGGATGGGGGCACTGACTTGGTAAAGGGGACTTTGGTAGAACATCACCAGCGCCCACTAGTGCCAGCAAAGAGAACCAATTTGTTTTGAAGACAGTATACAGAGAGAAATATTTTATATTTTCTTTGGTCTCATGGTATTAAAAATGTTTTTAAACTTATGGCTTCTTTAGATGAAAAACTCATACAGATTATTGGGCAAAATGTTGAACAGATGTATCAGTATCTCCAAGGCTTCCAAACTGGAATTTTATAGAAAATTTGAGCTACGATTCACACATATTTAGTAACAACTTAGTAACATGGATTTATGCCCTCAGAGAAAGGAAATCAGAATGCTCAAAAGTATTGTTACCAGAGATTTAAACAAAACTTTCAACACCAATTGCAACAGAAGAATGAATTTGACTATTTTCACATAGTCTACTACAAGTCAAAGTAGGCAAAGAATCCAGTGGAACTTAGGGGAAACCTGTTCAAAGGGAGCTGACTCAGCTTGAACATGTACTATTTTTACTCGGCTGGATTCCTTTTTCTTGCCACCTGGAAAGAGACTGTAGGTCCAGCAGCCATCTTAGACCATGATGTAACTTTGAGAATGGAAGGCACCATAGCAAGATGGAAGGTTCCTGGGTCCCTGAGGACCATGGTCCTGCTCTGCCAGCAATGTACTGCTTACAACTGGACCTGTTTCTTGTGACAGAGCAATAAATCTCTCTTACTTAACCCACCACTATTTCAGGTTTTCTGTTACTTGCAGCCAAACCTGATTCTAATTGATGCAGATATTTTGTTTTAATTAAAAATGTAAAATTTACCATGATCGCTTTTTGCTGTACCTCAGTTTCTCCCATACAATGAGTAAACCACACTGTCAAAATACCATGTCATTCATTTTAAATAAAAAGGTTTATAAATAAAAATCAAACGACAAAAATCTCATAAATTAATGCGAATGTGTAGCACATTTTCATCACACAGGTGCAAATTAAATTGGACTGCTCTACCAGAATAAAGATCCTCTGCTTGTTTTGAAGTGAAAAGCATCATGTAATTTTTAGTGCTGCATTTCTTTGAAAAGTACCAAATCTCTTTTCTAAGTCACTCCGGTCTCTCTGAATGTAAGGTATTCATTACTACTGGGATAAAAACAGAATGTTGAGGGTCACATGATGCAGGCAGGGCAGCTGAGATTTCAACTCAAGGTTAGTCACTGGACCCTTAGGCAGCCAAATAGTGCTTATTGCCAAGCTGACTGATGCCTGTAGCCTTTAAATAAGGAGACAGAACTATGATTAAATTTTACCCTTAAAAGCTACTTCATACTCTAATACACAGGCTATATCCCATTAAAATCTTAACAAGGTAGAAAAACTGACTTCATAAATAGTTACGGAAAATTGGAGTACAGTCTGAAGTTATCCAAAATCATCAATAGGGAACCATAAATATTTGAAATTAGATAATAAATATGTACTTTCAAAGGATGGCAATTTTAAAACAGTAACTTACATCGGTGCTAAATGGGGGATTTAATGTAACTATCAGAGTAATCAGTGTTAGATGCTGAAATATGAAAAGTTATTTGGGTCTCTAGATGACAAACTTAACAGAAAAGGTGGGTGATTGTAGAAATTTTACTATACAATTTCTACATTTATGTGTCTAATTTAGAAACTGAATAAAGGGTAGAAGATAACACAAAAATTCTAAAACAAATGTTTCAGTAGCCAAAAAAGAAAGCAAATCAGCATACTGAAACTACTACAATCTGAGAAATGTATTACCACCTAAGAAAAGTACCACATCATTCGTCTACACTGTTAATTATTCTGAAGGAGACGCATCACCTGTTTAAACATCTAAGTAATATATAATCAAACAAACAAATCTCCTGGGGTAATCATATTTACCACATACTTTTTAAGGGAAAATAAACATGGTTCTGTTTATATAAATTTAACATTTGAATAACTTCCCCAAACAATTTACTCTATCTCCAAATATTTGCTTTATGAACAAATATGTTCCCATATTCCTGGACTACAGAAATAATTACCAAAGATAGCAGGGTATCTATTTGAAATGACTGAAAGCACAATATTTTTCTTGTATCTATGAGGTTTACTGAGTACACTCTCACCCATACATACAGTATTGGGCATACAGTGAATTATAGTTTTATTATGCATACTACACATTTCACCTTCTTCTTCATTACCATGTTTGTCTTGGCCTACCCCCTGCTCTTCTCTGATGGTGTTGGATAGGGCCTACCTCACTCCTGCTTTCAGGAGTGGGCATATGATGGAACAAGCCCATGGAACATTGTACTCCCAAACTGTTAATTGGTTTAGGAATGTGTAGGTGATTTTATGAGCGTCAATCAAAGTAATCCTGGGTCTTCTTTGGGGAGAATGATGTTTTTGTTTCCTGTTGGAATTGAGGTACAATAATATAAGCCTGAGACTAATATGGATGCCATATTGACAGAGAATGCCCAAAACTGGAAAGCAAAGGTGAGAGAGGGTGAGAGACATACTGGGCCAGATGGCATTACTTGGGCTCATGAATCTAACTGTGCCTGAAATAAGTCCTACCTCTTCACTTTTTACTTATGAGTCAGTAAAGCTACTTCTTTTTCCCCCTTAAACTAGTTTGCTGCTTTTTTGTCACTTATAACTGAAATAGTTCTGACCTACACTTATGTATTTATGTGTAGGTTTATAGAGATTAAAAGATAGACATAGATTCTAATGATGTAATTGACTAAAAATGAAATTGGTCCAATTATTTAAACTTTCAGCACCTCAGTTTCCTTTCTGAAAAGTGAAGAATTCGATTACATGACCATTATTTTTTTCTTAAATCTGAACACACTGGGCCCAGTCATTTGATGTTGATGAATGAACAATTGGAGGCATTTAAATTTGGAAGCAAGTTAGATTCACCTTGGTATCTTTATAATCCTAGGCCTGAGAAATAACAGCTATAAAAAAAATATAACTGGTCTCTATATCAGACAATGGGTACCAATTTTTGTACTGAGGTAACATTGGTTTTAACATTATATAAGTTTCACGTGTACAACACTGTATTTCGACTTCTGTATACACTACAGTGTGCTCATCACCAAAAGTTTAGTTTAACATAGGTAACTATAAGGGCTAGCTAGTAAACCTTGGTCTAGGTTTAACAGTGAGCCCAGAGAGGTAGCATGCTGTGGTACATAACAGCAAGGGCTATGAAATAGGAGGCCTGGGTTTGTAAGCCTAGTTCTAACTTAGATTTCCTTATCTGTAAAATGGGAGTAGTAATAGCTCCCTTGCAGGCCTGTCCTAAGAATGTACTCATATAATGTATTTAAAGCTCTCACCACAGTATTTGCCACAAAGTAAGTGCTCAAAACTTGCTGTATGTTGTAATTATCTGCAGAGTTATTATAATGACTAAAGTGCTTGAAAAAATGTAATTCCCTCTGGCATGAACATTAATCTGCAGATGTTTCAAAAAATACTATGTACTGCAAGTTGTTTAAAAAAACACAACTCTCAGCATATCGGGTCCATTCAACCTTTGTGAGATCCTGCTTATGACTGCTAACCCAATATTTTCTACACTGTCTCACACATTGCCTGTTATTTCTGGACAGGAAAATAAATAAGTAAATAAGCACCCATCTGGTAGAGTATTTCTCCACCTATATATGAACCAGAAATGCCAAACGTTTCTAATGTGTATTCCCCAGATGCAATAATTATCCTCTTCAGTTAAACCACTGATTACTATGGAAAATACTGTCAGCTAACCATATACCCCCAAATGTGTATCTATGAAAGGGAAAAAAATTTAACTCGCAAAACAAAACCCTGAACACATTCCAAAACAGAAGTCATATCTTTGATGGATTCATAGAGAAGACTGTACCTATTTTCATTTGATAAGAGATACTTGCTTTTATACAATAAAAATGTTTAAAACTACTTCTCTGATTTCTGGTTCTTAAAGTGGCAAACTTATGAAACAGTGATTTAATCACACATTAATAATAGCAAGCAGAAAAGGAGAAGAGTGAAAAAACCACTCTGCAACTGATATTATAGAATGAATATTTTCCTGATTTGTATAAAGATACCAGTTGGACCTTAATACATTTACAAGATGCAACAATTAACTAGTATTTGCATTTTAATTCACACAACCTGTTTGTATGAGAAAGAAGCCTATTAAGGAAAACATGCCATGAAAAACTAAATTTTTGTGCTCAAAATAATTTTGTAAGGCTAACAATAATCATTTAAAGAAGGATGAGAATCTGAACCTTTAACAAAAACCCAGTGTTTTAATTTACAGTATATTTGAAAGACATTAAGAATGAGTTTTTTTTTTTTTTTTTTCCTGAAAGAAATGTATGTAATCCAAATCCTAGTTTCAAACTGAAGATGCTAGAATATAAAGAATGTAGAGGTGATACTTTTACACAATGATGTTAGGGGCAAGAGTCTACCTTTATACTGACAGGACTGAAAGTATTACTTCCTGAGTGCTTCCAAAGGTATATTTAAAAATCTTAAATTCTACTAAATTAAGTAAATAAAATTCTAGTTAGCCATTTAAACAGGATATTATTGCTTTGATAATTAAAAAAAAAACCCTTTAGTGACAATCACTCTAAAATCAGCTCGAGAAATATATATTTTATGGGCAAGGTGGCGGGATTTAGGAGAGAAGAAAAATTTCCTAGGGTCCAAGTGATCGATTGGGGTGACAGTCTGAAATTACCTTCAGCAGTGTTGACAACTAAACTCAGCACTTGCTGTTTCTACAGGTGTACACACTCAGGCCCACCTCCGCTTGTTGTCAAAAGCAAGGAGAAAGACAGGCAGTCCCCACAAAGCTGCGCCTCTGGCTGCCACTACAAAAAAGTCAGGCTGGCTATTTTTAGGTTTGGGGTAGGCGCTCAGCCAAAGCTCAGCAGCACCACCACCAGAGCCTGGGCTCCACCGGCCTCCCATCTGCCTGCCTACTCACCCCAACCCTACATTCTGTTTCCTGTGGTCCCCGAACCACCTGTGGCTTTCATCATCTTGCTCAAAGGTCTCCATTTCTGTGCCTGTCATGGTGCCTCTCCTGTTTTTATGTTTCTGTCTCAGTTAGCTCTAGACCTTGAAGCCATGAAATTTTCCTTCTTAGCACCTACACCGAAATAAGGGGAAAAAAATCAGAAACACTCTGCAGCTGCTTCCATAAAGAAAACAGTGGATTTAATTTGCTCATGATATGTCCTTCACTTCACTAAGCCTCTAAGTCATGGTCATTGCTATCACTGTGATGAAATGCAAGAGGAAAGCGAATGCTTGTAATATAAAGGGTGGCAGGTAAAACAATCAATGTGGAAAGGAGGAAGAAACTGACAACTGTGTTTTGATAATTTAAAGGAAGCCAGGAAAGGGAGCTGGGAAGTCTGATATTCAATGGTGTGCATTATTTTACGTTGGTTGAACACTGATGCAGAAAACCAATATGTCTCGGAGTGTGCATGCACGTAGTGTTGCTGTGTGCTAGCATAATCTCAATCGGTTTGTGTCATTTCCAGGTGGAAAGCTGTGCTTTAATGAAAGAAATTATTCTATGTTAAACCTTGCTTTCTCCTCATAGCTCTCTGTAATTTTTAAACTGAAGTACATGCACCCATTTATATTATACTTAGGTACTGCTGTCAAAACTCTAATAAAAACACTTTTCTTTTTTTTTTTTAAATGTTTTGTTGTGAACTGACATGAACATTTATATATGAACTATAATTCTGAAAACTAGGGTACAGTTACAAAATTAATAAGGAATCTAGGTCAAACAAAAGCAAAGCCAAACCTTGATTTTATAGAACTGTTTTATCTCCATGCAGTCATTCGAAATGACTGCTTAAATTATGTGAAATAATTATTTAGAAAATGCATTTTAATGTGTCCCTATAAATGTAATTTTATATGCCTAAAGTAAAAAAATAATAACAGAAGAAAAATTGATATTTTATTTCCTATTTTAATTTTTATCCCCAAAACTGCAACCCAAATTCAATATGGCACATGCAATTGCAAGAATTTATTCTCAGGGAACCAGTATTGTTCAGAGATCAGCCTGGTTCATAATTATCTCTCATGAATGAAGGGTTTGCCAAAAATAATATACTGTGTCTTTCTCTTGGGCCAGTAACTGAAAATTATTGTACTTCAGAGAAAAACATAACTAAAAGAGGAAATCCAATAAAATGATACGGTCATTATGCCTCTACAAAAACTTTTTTAATATTTTAAAAATGTATTACTTACATATATATATGTATATACATATATGTGTGTGTGTGTGTGTGTGTGTGTGTGTGTGTGTGTATACACATGCAAACACTCAAACTCAGGAGCTAATTTTAGAGCAGAGGTCAAAATCTCATGTCTGCCACTTACAATGATGTGACCTTGAGAACATTGCTTAAACTCTGTGTGCTTTAGTTTTTTCATCTCTAAAGTGAGGATGAGCATTTCTCATGATCTGGTTAAGAGTATCAAATGAGGCGCACACATCTGTACTCCCCCAGGGTTCTCTTATCCTTTTGTTGTTAGTATATGCATTCCCTCTGTAATCTTCTTCTCTTCTGTAATTTCAACTACAATCAACCCCACGTAGATGATTCTCAAATATTTCTAACTCTTTTCTTAGCTTCAGTCCTCTATCCCAAATGCCTGTACAATACACCCACCTGGATAGCACATCAACAATTCCCAGTTAATGTCTGAAAACAAACAACCATCTCCCCACTGCTCTCTAATTTTGATCCTATTCCTGGTTTCTCTGCTTTTGCTCATGTTACCATCATCTTCCCAATTATCAAGGCTGATTAGCTCTTTTTAAGAATCTCAAAATATGCTTCATAAAACATTAGACACAGTGGCTTCTATTGACTGTATGCAGAAGGAGTTCCATGGTTAAATGAGTTTGGGAAACTGAGTTAAAAATTTATCTTTATTGCAGGATTCCAAAGCACCTTGCATACACACTGTGAAACTCTACAGTAGACAGCATTTTCCTAACTTATAGGACTACAGAAATCTTTTTTTTTTTTTGAGGGGTGGGGAAAAACAGAGGGATCCCACATTGAATAATTAGTGTTCCATAGAGCCTTCTTCGAGGATTGCCATCATGGGTGTCTGCTATCACTATTCCCTTTCCTCATCTCCCACAATTTACCAGTCACTCATTACTAAACAATATTGGTTCTCCTTGTTGAATTCCTGGCTCATTCTGAGCCACCTCCTCTATAAGTCTGGCCTGGACTACATGTATGTTTTCCATCTACTACATTTTCTTATTCTGTCATCTCAAACTCTCAATTCTGTATTTTCTGTACAACTGAGATCTATTTTGCTGTAAGAGACAAAAAGATGTATAAGACATGATCTTTATTGTTATAGAATTCATGGGAGACAGCAATGGGCACACAGAGTTCAAATACTTGCTCAATACCACAAGCACACAAGCCTCTTAGATAGCCTCATACACCAGAGTGCAGACAGCAGAAGCAAGAAGAACTACAATCCTGCAGCCTGTGGAACAAAAACCACATTCACAGAAGGACGGACAAGATTAAAAGGCAGAGGGCTATGTACCAGATGAAGGAACAAGATAAAACCCCAGAAAAACAACTAAATGAAGTGGAGATAGGCAAACTTCCAGAAAAAGAATTCAGAATAATGATAGTGAAGATGATCCAGGACCTCGGAAATAGAATGGAGGCAAAGATGCAAGAAATGTTTAACAAAGACCTAGAAAAATTAAAAAACAAACAAACAGAGTTGAACAATACAATAACTGAAGTGAAAAATACACTAGAAGGAATCAATAGCAGAGTAACTGAGGCAGAAGAACAGATAAGTGATCTGGAAGACAGAATGGTGGAATTCACAGCCGCAGAACAGAATAAAGAAAAAAGAATGAAAAGAAATGAAGACAGCCTAAGAGACCTCTGGGACAACATGAAACGCAACAACATTCACATTATAGGGGTCCCAGAAGGAGAAGAGAGAGAGAAAGGACCTGAGAAAATATTTGAAGAGATTATAGGCGAAAACTTCCCTAACACGGAAAAGGAAATAGCCACCCAAGTCCAGGAAGCGCAGAGAGTCCCAGGCAGGATAAACCCAAGGAAAAACACACCAAGACACATAGTAATCAAACTGACAAAAATTATAGACAAAGAAAAATAATTGAAAGCACCAAGGGAAAAACGACAAATAACATACAAGGGAATTCCCATAAAGTTAACAGCTGATTTCTCAGCAGAAACTCTACAAGCCAGAAGGGAGTGGTATGATATATTTAAAGTGATGAAAGGGAAGAACCTACAACCAAGATTACTCTACCCAGCAAGGATCTCATTTAGATTCGATGGAGAAATCAAAAGCTTTACAGACAAGCAAAAACTAAGAGAATTCAGCACCACCAAACCAGCTCTACAACAAATGCTAAAGGAACTTCTCTAAGTGGGAAACACAAGAGAAGAAAAGGATCAACAAAAACAAACCCATAACAATTAAGAAAATGGTAATAGGAACATACATAGCGATAATTACCTTAAACATGATTGGATTAAATGCTCCAACCAAAAGACACAGGCTCACTGAATGGATACAAAAACAAGACCCATATATATGCGGTCTACAAGAGACCCACTTAAGATCTAGGGACACATACAGACTGAAAGTGAGGGGATAGAAAAAGGTACTCCATGCAAATGGAAATCAAAAGAAAGCTGGAGTAGCAATACTCATATCAGACAAAATAGACTTTAAAATAAAGAATGTTACAAGAGACAAGGAAGGACACTACATAATGATCAAGGGATCAATCCAAGAAGCAGATATAACAATTATAAATATATATGCACCCAACTTAGGAGCACCTCAATACATAAGGCAACTGCTAACAGCTATAAAAGAGGAAATCGACAGTAACACAATAATAGTGGGGGACTTTAACAGCTCACTTACCCCAACGGACAGATCACCCAAACAGAAAATTAATAAGGAAACAGAAGCTTTAAATGACACAGGGGACCAGATAGATTTAATTGATATTTATAGGATATTCCATCCAAAAACAGCAGCTTACACTTTCTTCTCAAGTGCACACGGAACATTCTCCGGGATAGATCACATCTTGGGTCACAAATCAAGCCTCAGTAAATTTAAGAAAATTGAAATCATATCAAGCATCTTTTCTGACCACAATGCTATGAGATTAGAAATCAATTACAGGGGGAAAAAACATAAAAATCACAAACACATGGAGGCTAAACAATACATTACTGAATAACCAAGAGATCACTGAAGAAATCAAAGAGGAAATCAAAAAATACCTAGAGACAAATGACAACGAAAACATGACGATCCAAAACCTATGGGATGCAGCAAAAGCAGTTCTAAGAGGGAAGTTTATAGCAATACAAGCCTATCTCAAGAAACAAGAAAAGTCTCAAATAAACTATCTAACTTTACACCTAAAGGAACCAGAGAAAGAAGAACAAGCAAAACCCAAAGTTAGTAGAAGGAAAGAAATCATAAAGATCAGAGTAGAAATAAATGAAATAGAAACAAAGAAAACAGTAGCAAAGATCAATAAAACTAAAAGCTGGTTCTTTGAGAAGATAAACAAAATTGATAAACCTTTATCCAGACTCATCAAGAAAAAGAGGGAGAGGACTCAAATCAATAAAATTAGAAATGAAAAAGGAGAAGTTACAACAGACACCATAGAAATACAAAGACTCCTAAGAGACTCCTACAAGCAACCCTAGGCCAATAAAATGGACAACCTGGAAGAAATGGACAAATTCTTAGAAAGGTATAACCTTCCAAGACTGAACCAAGAAGAAATAGAAAATGTGAACAGACCAATCACAAGTAAGGAAATTGAAACTGTGATTAAAAATCTTCCAACAAACAAAAGTCCAGGACCAGATGGCTTCACAGGTGAATTCTATCAAACATTTAGGGAAGAGCTAACACCCATCCTTCTCAAACTCTTCCAGAAAACTGCAGAGGAAGGAACACTCCCAAACTCATTCTAGGAGGCCACCATCACCCTGATACCAAAACCAGACAAAGATACTACAAGAAAAGAAAATTACAGACCAATATCACTGATAAATATAGATGCAAAAATCCTCAGCAAAATACTAGCAAACAGAATCCAACAACACATTGAAAGGATCATACACCATGATCAAGTGGGATTTACCCCAGGGATGCAAGGATTCTTTAATATATGCAAATCAATCAACGTGATACACCATATTAACAAATTGAAGAATAAAAACCGTATGATCATCTCAATAGATGCAGAAAAAGCTTTTGACAAGATATAACACCCATTTATGATAAAAACTCTCTAGAAAGTGGGCACAGAGGGAACCTACCTCAACATAATAAAGGCCATTAAAAAAAAAAAAACCCACAAGCATAGGCATTCCACGTGAGTGTCATAAAGAAATTGCGATCAACGTTTATATGAAAAAAAAGTTAAACCAGGATTTTCAGGAAGGTAGGAACAGCATGATATTAGTCCAGGAACTTCTAAATGAAATACTCTACAATATTTTTCTACAATGAAGCCTATTTTCTTCTCATCTTAAACTAAATTTAAAATAGAATTAAAAATTTTATAATAAAATACTAATTGGAGAAAGTTTGGGATGTGCAATTAGAAATACTGAAATAACCTACAGTATAATCTCACTCTATATAAATCTTCTGTTAATTAAGGGTGAAGTTTTATTTTGGCTCTCTGACTTGTCTGCAAGTCAACAATTCCAAAGATTTATCTTCTAGAGCTACAGTTTTCTAATAATAATGCTAATAAAATATTCCAAAAGCTTAAGGAAAAAAAGATATTATGGCTAAATTTTAAAAATCTGATTACTTTTTGTTCACAAGATTTTGCTTTTCATTTCCATATATCTTAAACATGCACATCATGCAAACTGATATGAAAGCTATACACTCAAATAGCTTAAGCTGAACTTAGCTATGTATAGTTTATGGAGGAAAAACTTATTAAAATGGAATCTACTTCTTAATTTCCAAAGTAATCTGTAACAATTGACCATATATTTAACATCACTGAATGTCTAAATCTGTGCACACATTAGAATATTTCTGTGATTTACACAGCTTGTAATATATAGTATCCACCAATATTGTTGCTCAGAGTAATGACATGACTCAAAAATATATTTATTCCAGTAAGTGGAAAGATCTATATTAATCATAATAAGCATTCCATAAACATTTATTTCCCAATATTGCATCCACATTTCTTGGCCTCCAAGGGTTTACATTCTTCATTCTGTGAATAGGGATTTATTAAAATGGTAATAAATGGTAGTGGAAAAGTAATTTCTACAATACGGTAACTTCTGTTTTAGAGATACACGTAAGGCACCAATAGGGCTACATTCAAGTCTGTCTAAGCCAGAGGAAATTTAGGAATTTTAGTTAGAGGAAATTTAGTAATTTACTGTGCAAACAAGAGAGGAAAGGGACAAATCAAAGTGTATGTACAAATGCAGAGATGAGAGTGAGGATGTCATTTTCCAGAAAACTAAAATAGTCTAGCATAGCTGGAAAGTGTGGTGTATAGGTAGCGGACAACATGAAGTAGGATGAATACACACAGGCCCAGTTATGGGGCTTTTGAAATTTATCTATTTTAATTCTGGGAGTGATAGTTTTGACTTACTAATTCCCTGGTCTTTTCTAATTCTGTTTGTTGTAGTTTTTTTCTGCATATATAGAAAACTGGAAGATAGACGATTGCTACAGAAATAATTTTTTTTAAAATAACCAGGCCTGATATCTATAAACATATATGTTTTTTTGTACATCACTCTATATGTGCATATACATGAATTACATATATACATATATAATTACTGAATATTTAACCTACAATCAAATGAACTTATTACTCTGTATGAAGATGTGGAGACTCTGAAAGCAGTATAAGATACCACCTTGACCCATATACCACGGACTTTTTCTAACTATACAGTTATATAGCAGAGTGGTATGATGTGAAAATCATCAGCTACGAACCACCTGGGTTCTATTTAGTTCTGGCTTTGTATCTAACTAGCTATGAGAATTGGAATCTCACTTTTGATATCTGTAAAATAAGGGCTTAGAAAACATTCTCCAGGTCTTTTCCGGCTGTTATGGTCTATGATTGTGTTATTCACCACAGGGTGTCAAGCTAGCGAAATAGCAAAACCAGACCAAATACCGGGTTTCCTTTAGCCGTATCTATCATCTATCTGTCTATATCATCTTTTAAAATCTTCAGTCTTCTCAAAGCAGTTTTTAATCTCTCCTGTTGTCCACTTTTCTAGCCCATTTTTTTCTTTTTCTGACCACGTTCTCTTTATTCTCCTACAGTTCTTTTGCCCTCTGTTGCTTTGTGGTTCCAAATTGCTAACTGTCTCGTGCACAAAGGATTCATTTGCACTACAACCACACTTCCAACAGTCCTCATTAACTCAGGGGGGAAAAAAACCCTCTCAAGCAACTGAATCCTTGTAGCAGGTGGGATTAGAAAACCATTTCCCACGGATCTGACTGGTTCACAGAAAGAGTGAGAAGAGAACAGCAAAGAACTGAGTCATCTTCCTTTTCCCCATATTCCACTCAGAGGCCAATCTCTTTTGCTCTCAAAACTGTTTTTTGACATGGTTTCTTGTTACAGGCTGAACTGTGTCCCTCTAAATTTCATGGTGAAGTCCTAAACCCCAGTACTTAAGAAGGTGACTATACTTGGAGATAGGGTATTTAAAGAGGTAATTGAGGTTAAATGTGAGGTCATTAAGGTGGGCCCTAATCTAAATGACTAGTGTCCTTATAAGAAGAGGAGGTTAGGACAGAAACATGCACAGAACAAAGACCAAGTGCGTACTGAAGGAGAAAACAGCCTCTACAAGCCAAGGAGAGAGGCCTCAGAAGAAATCAACCCTGCCAACACCCTGGTCTCATATGTCTGGTCTCCAGAACCGTGACAAAATTAATTTCTGTTGTTTAAGCCACCCAATCTGCCATGGTATTTTGTTATGGTAGCCCTAGCAAACGAATAGACAATATACTTATCACCCTCCATTTAGAATGTTTTGTGTTTGAATTAAGATCATTCCCATTTTCCTGTTGGACATACATACACATACACACACACACAGATGCAGATATATAGAGAGAGAGAGAGAGAGAGAGAGAGAGAGAGAGAGAGAGAGAGAGAGAGAGAGAGACACAGATATATATGTTCTTGATACTAGAACACAAAAAGATGATTAACTATAATGAGAGTGTTAAATGGACTCAGTTCCTCATATGCTTTTAGATATTCACTTATTTATTAAAAAAGCATTAACTGAATATCTTTATGTTCTAAGCCTTATGCTTATTTCTAGGTACAGGGTGGGGGGAGCACAACAATAAAATAACACTACCACCATAATAATGATAAATCAAACACACGTCCCTGTCCTCAAGGAATTTAAATTCTAAAATTAAAATAAAGTAACTGACAAAATATAGCAAAAGATGTGCATTTTAAAAGAGTTATGCCATGGGAACACTTTGAACTGGTACCTCCCCTTGTCTGGTGGAGTGAAGGGGACTGGGGAGAAGGGGTTAGGAGAGGATTTCTCGGGGGATGAAATGGAAATCCAGCTTTAATGAATAAAGATTTTTGGTAAGGAGAAGAGGGGTAAAGGGGGAGGCATTTCAAGAAAATGTAGACCTGACAACATGAGAGCATGGCGTTTGGGGGCTCCCACCTAGGACCCTCTGGCTAAAGGGCTAGAAATAGGAGGTAAGGAGAGTGGTGAGAAAAGAAGGAGTAGTAAGCTGGGTCCAGATAACACATGACCTTGCACATTCCATGGAATTGACAGCAGTCTATAGCAGCGAAAAATATTTTCCAATTTGTGAGTTAGGGTCAATTTTAAGCTTGTCACCTGTAATAATAATCTCTTTGAAGGAATGAAGTTCTCCTATATTCATTTGTACTAATCAGTATCTTTCAGTGCGAGATGAATGTGAATTTTACCTAACTTCTAATTTCCTTTAGGAATCTAAACTCATTCAATATTTTCACAAGATGATAACTATAATCAAATCAGAGAGCTTTATTTCATCTAACAAAGAGCAGTCCTTCACAAAGGAATTGCAAATACCCTAATTAATGATTATTCTAATTGTTCTCCCTGTTGGAAGACACTACTTCCTGTTTTGTGTTTAGCCAGGATAAATAAACTATGGTATCACCATCCCTCTAGTACAGGATGTGAACTGTTTTATATAACATATTATTATTATAAAGTCTGTCTTATATTCAAAACCCAGTCTTCTGACAGGATTTATAAATGGCGCCACCCTGCCCCCCCATGCTGGGCTTTGCACTATGATGAAGTGTGTACGTGTTTTGTGCTTCTGTGAGCTCAATTTGTAACTATACAACCCTCCTGAAGGAAATGGCTAAACATTAGGTCTAATTTCTGTCTTTAAGGTTACCTAAAGTAATCGACTGGACATTTAAAAATTATTGTTTTTTTCTATACATGTAAGCATTCTGGCAATTTCTAAAAGGATATAAATACAAATATATACAGTATAAACCTCTATTTGCCCAAGTCAGAAACTAGGAAGTCAATACTGACATTTTTTTCTCTGTAACCCTTCTCTCTTTCCTCATTACCTAGTCAAATTCCATTAATAAGTTTTACCAATTAAATATCTAAATATTTCTCAATTGCATTCTAGCTTTTCCATTCCTAATTCCCTACTAAGGCTCTTATTTGGGATATAACCACAACCTTCTTATACCTGCCTCCAGAACAGTGGCTCAACACAATCTGCCCCTGGTGTGTTTTTCAGTTATACTTTAAATGGTGGAAAAGCAGGGTTATAAATATGCACACAATTTTTAAAGCTCCCCAGGTGATTCTAAAGTGCAACCTAGGCTCAGTGCTCTAAGTCAGGGGTTCTCAATGTGTGGTCCCTGGATCAGAGACCTAAGCATCAGCCTGGAAACTTCTAAAAATGCAAATTATTGGGCCCCACCTCAGATAGACTGTGAGTGGAGCCCAGCAATCTGTGTTTTGATGATCATCAAGTAACTCCCATGGAGGCTCAAGATGAAAAACCACTGCTATTAAAAACCGCTGCTAAAGACCACTGTGGGGGTTATACTCCCCCCGCACATTGCTCCAATTCAAGATACATCAAGACGGTCTCACAGTCTTCTCCAAACGTTAAGGACTAAAGTGTAAATATTAGATTGTACTAATTCCCTGCTCAGCGTTATTCACTGGCATATGACTCTAACTTGTATTTCGGCTGTGCCATATCATTGGGTCTATGATCTGACAAATACCTACTTATTTAATTTCCTAAATACACTACAGTTACTCCACATTCTTGTACATGCTGTTCCCTCTATCTTGAATGTCCTGACAAATTCTCTTCCTCCATTAAGCCTCAGCCCAATTCATTCCACTTTTTTGAAAAGTCTTCTTGGATCTCCCTGCAGACTAAGGTGTTCCTTTCCACATGCTACGGCTGCAACTTGTATAAACCTACATCATAGCAATCTCCATACTTTATTGTACTTGTTACTTATATAATTTTATCCTCTTTTGGGGGGACAGAAACTATGTTTTCCTCGACTTTACAATTACTGTGTTCTAAATTGTAACATTTCCTACATTTACTGTGATGTAATATTTTCGATGTTGCCTGAAATTCAGTATGTGTTGGAAGAAAGGGAGGAAGGAAGGAAGGAAGGAAGGAAGGAGCCCCTAAATATTTTAGAAAATTTTGTTGGATCATATAGTGTATCTCATCTAAGCAAGAAACTTTGACCATCAACCACCTACAGTATCACAGATCTAAATGAACCAAGAAGTCAATGAGTTTTTTCTTCATGTGAAATCTCTTATATTTTCATGGTACTTTGTAACTTGCAAGAGTTTTCACAGATATTACCAGTCACCTAGAAAGGGGATCTGAATTTTCTCCTTTAAAAATGTCAAGATGCATAAATACTCCCTGACCATGCATATTTTGTTTCAGTATTTTATCTCACTAATTATCTAAGCTACTGCAATGTATAGAGTAAGCACCAGAAACGTGTTTGAATATACAGTACTGCTTAGAGCTAGCCATTTCTCTTTCCACCACTCACATCAGAACCAGAACCAGAACCAAAACCAAATAAGGATGACATCAGAGGTCAGCCATGCTAGGGCCATCCATTCAGTCATCATTTATTAAGCATCAACCGCTAGGAACTTTGCTTAGCACAACTGATACAACAGTAGTCACTGTGTAAAACTCACAGTCTATTGGGAGCAAAAGTCCTCTAGACCAGGGGTCCCCAACCCCCAGGCTGTGGACCGGTACAGGTCTGCGGCCTGTTAGGAGCCGGGCTGCACAGCAGGAGGTGAGTGGCGGGCAAGCGAGCTAACCAGCGAAGCTTCACCTGCTGCTTCGCGTTGCTCGCATTACCGCCTGAATCATCGCTCGCATTACCGCCTTGAACCATCACCCCCTCCACCCCTGTCCCCCGGTCCGTGGAAAAATTGTCTCCCACGAAACTGGTCCCTGGTGCCAAAAAGTTTGGGGACCGCTGCTCTAGACAAGTGAATTAAAGGCAAGAATTTAAGTGCAATAGAAGAAAAACAGGCACAAAACTCTCTTAATTAAGAAGGAGGAATACCAAACTACACACTTTGTTTACATCTAAAGATGTAAAGAAGGCTTTATTTTTTTTCCCACAAAATACTCATGCTGGAACTAGTGTGAAAGATGCCATCTCACTTCCTTTGGCCCTTTTTCCCCCTTTTGTTTAAAGGAATAACCTTGATCCTCAAGGCATACCAAACATGTTAGATTTTATTCTATGAGCAAATTTATTAACTAAGAACGTGAGCACATTCACATTCATTCCAATTAACATTAAATGACATTCTCCCAAAGAATGAGATGTCAAAAATCATGCTCGTAATTGCAGTCAATGTAATGAATGTGCTGCTCTTGGGCTGCATGCATACTTGTACTCATAAATTGACTACTAATATCAAAAAATACACACCTAACTCAGAAAAAGTAACAGATGCGTTAAGATAATATTTGTCACTAATGCCTAGTTAATAGGTGGTGATTTAATTTCAAATTACTTAATTTCTTGGCCTTGGAAATTAGATATACAGATTTTACACTTAAACGAGCATTTTGTTTGCACGTATTAAACTTACTGAGATCTGAAATTTCATCAGTTTTTAAATTTTGGCTGGAAAGGAAATATGTCCTAATGCTTTAAAATCCTTCTGTTTAAATTTTGGTTTACATAGCAATGATCTGTGCTTACGTTAAAATTATCTTTAAGCAGTAGATGATTCTTCTTCCTTTTAGAGGGAATGAATTTAAGGGAATGCTAAAATCATATCCACTAACAAAAAGTAATTCACATCTCTGAAGTTAACTATTTTAGGTGCAGAATACCTTATTTTAAGAAACACACATAGGGCCGCTGTGTTTTTCTTTCTTGACAACACAGGCACACATATACACTCACACACAGAGATATTCACACATACATACGACATGAAAGCTGGATTTCATCTTAAAGAAAAAAAACTCTCTAAAATGGGTCCAAATGAATTCTAAGTATAGACTTGAAAGCCAGATGTTCTCTCTGTCACAATATACAAACTCCAAATCCCCTTTTACATCCACGTGAATTTACATTTGAAAGAACTCTGAAGCTAATGTAAGTATATACCAGATAAGTATTTGAGTATCTGAATATTTATAACAATCGATTATGTTCTTGATAAAAGATACACTACACTTACACTGTATAGATACAATTTTAATGGTTTCCTGCAATTGGAAAAATACTTGACATATTAATTGATTAGTATTCTTTTTATACTTCTATTATAGAGAGTATGTTTTTGTTTAAGTACTCAAGATTCCAAAAGGGAATGTATGTCTGGGTACAACATTTTAATGTGAACAACTAAAATAGACATGCAAAACTCAAATGCACTGTATACCTGCGCTGTAGGCTGAATCAATAGCCTATGCCATTTTTGAGAACTCTGGGTGTATATGTGCATAATTCTATTTTCTGAAATTATCTGAGATTCCTTCTATACTATATTTCTAAAATATTAGATGTCATGATCCAATGGTTTAGGCCAAAAGAAATTTATGGGCAACTGATCACTCTTTCCATCACTTTTGGATATGAATGAATGAATTCAACACACATTTACTGAACTTCTTCCTAGTATATGATAATATTCTAAGATCTATGAGAACATAAGCACATATAAGACATGGCTTGCAATAGCCAGATGGAAGTAATCTAACAGTAGAGAAAATATAATTAATAAAATTATAATACCAATAATATAGACTCAGTTACCATATTTATCAAGTGGGAATGGTAATATACTCCTTCACCACAGTGTTTTTAGGAATTATATATAAGAAATGTTTTCATCATTATCATTCATTATAAAAGATAATGGATACATGCAAATTAATTGTTCAATGAACAACTTGATTTCTAGATGTCTTGGATTGGAACACAGCTCTCCTCTATTTCTCATTCATAGTCTGTATTTTCAATTTTCAGTTGTATTCCACATTTCTGTAGTGTAATCCCCAGCCAGAATAATGCCTATAAGCTTAATTTAGGTACACCATATTATTCAAGGCCTAGATTCTTTTCTGGTTGGGTAGCTCTTTACTTTTGGCATATGAAGATCAAAAATTGGACATACAATCTATTTTAGTTGAAGACTTAATACAATAGTAATGTATGCCTTCATTAAGAAAATTTAATCATAGAGCTATCATCATAAGTTATCATGAATAAATGAGCCTGTATCATGTCTTTTCCTTGGTTAAAGTTTTCCAAGTTAAAACAGGTTGTCGTGATGTCCCATAAAAACTTTCTTTTAATACAAATAATGTACTCAAAGACAAAATATGAAAGAAAAAGTTACTTTTCAATTTCATTTTAAAATCAGGTCAGAAGGCCCACTGCTTCAGCAAATCATTATTATCTCTCAAGCTAGTTTTTCCCATAAAATGCCTGGGTACACCTGATGTATGGATTTCTGTAATGCATGAATAGTATGTTAACATAATACACAAAATACAGTTCATAGTCACTTGTCAAGAAAATACTTATAAACATTATTTCTAGCACAAAAGCTTCCACCTAATAAGTATGAATAGGCTGTTAGATGGACTCAGTAGATGCTATTTTTGTTTTAGGAGACCCTTGAATTCCACGTTTGAGTCATTCACCAGACATTTCTCACCTTGAGTTTGGGCATACTTGTAACGGGACTCTTTGCTTGTGCACATAGTTACCTAGCGACTAACTTTCCCTTTATAAATTAGCTCCATTCCTGATTAAAACAGATGAAAGATTTCCAATCTTTGTGGCCAGCCCTCAGGGTGGAAAATGAGCTCAAGGAAGGCAGCTATCTGAAACTGAATACTCCCTGCAATGGACATTCCGTTCTAGTCCCTTCAGGGAAACTCCAACAATAGCTCAAACAGAAGCAAACACTTGTCTTTGAGATAGGCCAAGCCAACCATTCACTTCCTCAGCAATTTTTCCTCAGACACCCAGCCAGAGACTTAAAGCTCCTGTGCCCATATCAAAGAACTGCAGACACAGCATGTTTTGTTTTTTCTTAACATCTTTATTGGAGTATAATAACATCTTTATTGGAGTATAATTGCTTTACTATGTTGTGTTAGTTTCTGCTGTATAACAAAGTGAATCAGCTATATGTATACATAATTCCCCATAACCCCTCCCTCTTGCATCTCCCTCCCACCCTCCCTAACCCACCCCTCTAGGTGGTCACAAAGCACCAAGCTGATCTCCCTGTGCGATGCGGCTGCTTCCCACTAGCTATCTATTTTACGTTTGGTAGTGTATATATGTCAATGCTACTCTCCCACTTCGTCCCAGCTTACCCTTCCCTCTCCCTGTGTCCTCAAGTCCATTCTCTACATCTGCGTCTTTATTCCTGTCCTGCCCCTAGGTTCGTCAGAACCGTTTGTTTTTTAGATTCCATATATATGTGTTAGCATATGGTATTTGTTTTTCTCTTCCTGACTTACTTCACTCTGAATGACAGACTCTTGGTCCATCCACCTCATTACAAATAACTCAATTTTGTTTCTTTTTATGGCTGAGCAATATTCCATTGTATATATGTGCCAGCATGTTTTTAATGTGTGAACAGAAGTGATTCTCAGAATTTCTACCCTTCCTGCATTTCTACAGCTTGGTATTAATTTGATATCACCAAAGATGTAGCCCCTCAAAGGAATCCCCACAAGCTGGGCTTCTTTTCTAACTCTGACACTTCTTTTGAGACTAAGAAAAAAAAAATTACAGAGATAAACCAAAAACACTTCCGATTGCATGAATGATCTAGATTTTGCAACAAACATTTTAGTCTGAGGTTTACAACTTTTACAATTCATTGAGCACTCAGGAAAAAATAATGTACTAAGGATTATCCTATTCTGTTTCATTAGTTATCATATTGTGTATGGGAATATAATAATACATGCCAGTATTCACTGTTAAACATAAACCTTTTTCAGGCTGGATGCCTGAGTTTCAAACACATGATGATTTGATGACTAAATAACAGTCAGACAAATGATGTGGTATTTAATCTTTCACTTATGTGTCGCCAAACAATTAGGCACAAGGAACCCATAGATAAGAGGCACAAACCTTCCTCTCAAGGAGCAAGGAATTATATCAGAGACAGCCTGACTTTGAAAAAGAGGATATAATTACTTGCATCGAATTATCTCCAGTGAATTTTCACTAAGAACATAGAACAGGGGTACTATATTCTGACCTAGGGTAGTCAGGAACACTTTTGAACAAGGTGCTATAAGCAAGCACTAAAACAATGAATAGAGATTTTTAGTGGGCGATATGTGGTGATAGCATTTTTTGAGAACATTCCAGGAAGTGGCAACAACTCATAGGTATGAAATTACATAACTTATTTGTGGAACCACAATTTTGTGGCTAAAGAGAAGTGTGCATGGTGAGGAACAGCAGATAAAGAGTTGAGAAATGTGAGCACGTACTACACTATAAAGGGTCCTGTGCGCTGGAGGCTTGAATTTCACCCTGTAGCTAGAGGATTCTCTAAAGGATGTTAAGCTAGAGGCATAAGATCTTCTGTGAAACATGACTGGGAAGCAATCAGAAGGACAGATTTGTTAAAGAGCAGATTAAAGCAAGGAGATCCTATACATATACATAAACACACACACATACACACACACACAGAGACTGTCTTTTGATCTATGTATCTGTTTATACAGTTTGTTATATCTTTGGAAATTATATATAAATGAGTGATTCATTAATATTAATAGCTATAATAATACAAAGTAAAAAAATTATTCCCCACACCTTTGCCACTCACTGAGCAGTTTCATATATCCCATCTTTAACACCAACAAGATGTAAATTTGTGAAGTATTATTATTCCTAGTTTATTACTGAGGACAATCAGTATTAGACATGCTCAGCTCAGTGCCAGGCACTGTATAAATAAATAATAAGTATTGGCTTGGCCATGCTTACTGTGCTTGGTAGGTAGAGTCAGGCTGAAAACGCAAGTAGTCTTAGGCCTTGTCCTGTTTCTACGCCCATGGACCAGCCTAACTTTTGAAATGCCAGTCCTTTCCATACAGGCATTTTGGTCATAAACAACGTGAAGCACAATACCTCACAAGGTAGGACATTTAGAACAAGGCTTAAATCACAATGACATTTTGTTCAATAAGTGATGTATGTTCCTGTATAATAGAAATGGATTACATTCTAGTGAGTTAGCATTAAACCATCCTTTGCCTGTACCCTGAGTGGTGGATTTATTAATTTGTAACTTATTTGTTGATTAGGTCTGGTGATGACACACTGGCCTTTAAGACACTCTGGCCTTGTTAAAGGTTTAACACTATATTTAAAAAATTTATTTTGCAGTAAGTATAGATTCATAGGAATTTGAAACAAAACATGCAGGGATATCTTATGCAACCTTTAAGCTACTTCCTCCAATGTTGACGCCTTAGGTAACTGTAGTACAATGTCAAAACTGGGAGTTAATTGGTATAATCCACAGAATTTATTCAAATTTTACTAGCTACACATGCACTCATTTGTAACCCTCTGTGTATGTGTGTGTGCGTGTGTGCATGCGTGTGTGTGTGTGTGTAGTTCTATGCAGTTTTACCAAGTATAGCTTTGTATAACAAACACCACAATCAAGACGCAGGCTGCCTTGTGGCACCCCTAAAATAGAACAACCCCCATTCCTAACCTGTGGCAACCAATACTCTGTTCTTGATCTTTATAATTCTGTTATTCAATATTGTGATATAAAAGGAATAACAAAGTATGTAACCTTTTGATCTTTTTTCACTCAGTGTGGTGCCCCCGAGATCCATCATACAGAATATCAATTGTTCATTTCTTTTTATTGCTAAATAGTATTTCACGATATGGATGCACCGCAGTTTCTTCTACATACACCCACTGATGGACACTGGGTTCTGTCCAATTTCTGGCTACTGACAAGAAAGATGGTATGAACATCCATACACAGGGTTTTGTGTGAACCTAAGTTTCCATTTTCTGGTAGAAATGTCCAAGAGTGGAATTGCTGGGTTGTATGGTAATTGTATGTTTAGTTTTAGAAGAAACTGTCAGACTGTTTTCTAGAATGGCTGTACCATTTTACATTCCCATCAGCATTGTTTGAGAGGCCCAGTTTCTCTGCATCCTTGTCTGCTGTAGTGTTGTCAGTTAAAAAAAAATATTTGTAATAAAAATTTTATATATTTGAGCTGTGCAACATGATTTGATATGCACAGTGAAATGATCACTACAGTCAAATTAATTAACATACCATCGTCTCACATAGTTACCCATTGTGATGGCAGCACATGAGATCTATTAACACACTTCCAGCATTCAGTACAGTATTATTAACAATAGTCACCATGCTGTACATTGGATCTCTAGAGTTATTCATGCTATGTACTGCAACTTTGTACCCTTTAACCAACATCTCCACATTCTCCCCAGCTCCCCACCCCTGGTAACCACCCTTCTACTCTCTGCTTCTACTCATTCAACTTTCTGAGATTGCACTTATGACTGACATAATACAGGTTTATTTTCCTTCTGTGTTTGGCTGCAAATTGGCTTTCCCTTATAAACTGGGAATGTTGTTATTAACAATATATTTTTATACAGTGTAATTTATTTTTCATTGCAAAAGTCTTTTTGCCCTTTCTCTGAGGGATTGTTTTCAATTTGCCTTTAAGTCCTCCCCACCTTGTACACCTCAGGACAAATCACTTAGTAGTCAATGTCTCTTCTCTAGAACATCTTAAAATGAAATTACTACTTCGTCTTTATACTCAAATACATGTCTCAAGCTCTTAGGTTAAAAAGAAAATGGATCTCTTCTTCAAGAGATAGACTAGCAAAGTAAGAGCAAAAAGTAAATATCTTATTTTCCCAGAATATCCACAGATAGCAATTTGGAAGAGGGAAAGGAGAGAACAAATATAAGAGACAAAAGAAAAGGACTAGACTAGTGTAGAATCAAGGAAGAACATCTTAGGTATGAAGGAGGCAGTTAATGTTGACAAGTGCCACTGAGAGTTTACAAAGACAGATGAAGGAAAGAAAATATACATGAGTTGAAAACAGTTAAAAACAAAATGATACCAAGAACCAAAAGACGCTAGAGTAAAATGGAGTATGGGGAATTTAAGAAGGAAATGAAACCCAGTGACAAAATCCTTATCTTCAATACTTATTTATACACATGAAGTTTCAACAAGAATTAAAGTGCTTTCATTGTCATTTCAAATTTTCATAAACTGCAATAAAATTATCATTATTATAACATGTTCTTATATGTGAATGGCTATAATAATAGTGTGCGATAAAATTTTAAACACCAATTCACTTATTCAAAAATATTCATGTGCCTGGTTCTGGAGAAACAATGGTGAGCAAAGACAACTGTTGTGGCTGGGTTCATGGAACTTACCACATAGTCTGATTGATAAGCATTAGTTAGTCACATATATACACATAGGGAATTGCAACATTGCTATGTGTTATGGAGGGATGTTACATGGTAGGGAAATTTTATCTACTCAGGGAATTTTGATGGCTACTCAGAGGAAGTGGCTGGTTAAGGGAAACTGATATTATCTAGGTGAAAAAGAGAGGGAACAGAAAGAAAAGCATGTGCAAAAGCCCTGTGGCAGAAAGAAGCAAGGCCTATTCAAGGAACAGAAAGAAAACCAGAAAGGTGGTATGGCAGGGGGGAAGCATTACAGGAGATGAAAACAGTATCTAGATCTTGTTTTATTTTCTTTTGCTTTCCTTGTAGCCAACAGAACTTGCTAAAGTCATTATGCGGGTGCTGATATTATCAAACTTAGCTGACTGGATGAATTTTAGAGAATAGATTAGAGGGCATGGGGAAGAGGTGAAACAAAGAAACCAGAAAGGAAAGTGCTGCTGTATTCCTAGTGAGAGGGGGCAGCTTGGGCTAGGGTATGGGAGAGGAAATGAAGAGAAGTGGATCAAAAAATTTTAGGAGATAAAACGCACAGTATTAGACATAAGTGGGCAAGAGAGATAAAAGTTTCAAGGATGAAATGGGTTTCTAGCTTGTGAAAACTGCATGGATACGTAGCATCATTCACTGATAAAGGGAATAATGAGAAAAGCTCAGGTTTTGTGGGGTGAATGGAAAGTTCCCTTTGGGGCACTTAGAGTGGAGGTGGCTTTGTCACATACAAATGGAGATGCCAATCAGGCAATTGAAATTACAGTTCTGGGTGAATGGAAAGTTCCCTTTGGGGCACTTAGTGTAGAGGTGGCTTTGTCACATACAAATGGAGATGCCAATCAGGCAATTGAAATTACAGTTCTGGAATTCATTGGAGAAGTCTGAGCTAGAGGTATAACTTGGTTGGTTTTCTGCACATAAGTGTTAATAAAGCCACAGGCATGGGTGCAATGACAATGAAAGGGATTACAGAGTCAGAAGACAAACTTGCTAGGACTGACCTCTGAAGAATTCTACTGTTTAAAGGTTCAGTAGAGAGAATGAGCCCACAAAGTAGACTGAAAGAAATGGGAACCAACGCAGGAGAGTGCAATGCACAGATCTCAAGGGAAGACAACATTTTTAAGAAGGGAGAAAATGGTCAATAGTGACCACTGCTTCAAGTTCAAGAAAGAAGAGAACAAATTTTTCTCAATTGGTTTTAGTGACATGACATTCTTTACTTCACTTGAACTAAGTCAGGTAAAGTTTGAATAGGAAAAAACTGAAAGTATAACATTTTAAGGAAAAAAAAATCTCAATATCTAGTTCAACTGATGGATATAAAAAGTAGAAAGATAATACCTTGTTTTATTTTTGTATTGGTATCATACTACTCTGATAGTATGATAATTCCATTTATAATACCATTTTCTTAAAAAATTACCCCAAAAATTGCTAATATAGTTACCACTAATGTTTAATATTAAAATTAAATGATGAATAGCCCCTTAAGGAATAAAATAACAAACTATAGCTGTCTATTATAGTTGGGAAGCAAAATGTGGATATAACAAATTGTTTTCCCACTTTTCCCCAACTGTGCTGTAGTTTTCTTTATATTTTCCAAGTGGAAGAGTTGATTTCAGTTTAGTTTTAATAATATTTACTGACTATATATATATATATATATATATATATATATATATATATATAAGTAAAGCCAAATTATTTCTGCTCACAGTACTGAATCTTATTCATGTGGGCCCAGTCCTTAGTGTTTTGTTCATCTAGCACAGTGGCCTGTGTACAAGTGAAATAAAATCAGAAAGACATCTAGTGAGATTCTTCTGAGGAACTTGCTGTAGATGGAACACCCTGCAGATCAAGGGTGACATTAGTTCTATTCTTTGATCTTTCGAGTTCACACTGTCTAAAGACTGAGGTAGGAATAAAACAGTAAAACAGTGACCTATTGTGGACATCACCATAGATAGCCCCCTGAGAAGGTCTAGAGGATGGATATGAGGTTTTTCAGGACATCTTAGTTTTTATCTAAGAAATTGTAATATGCCAGGTCTTTGAGGGCACACAAGTTTTATGAGTTTTTTTAATGAACATTCTCAATGGAACATATTTAGTTCTTGTTAGAAGACAGCATGATTCTTTCCATTTTACGTTTTGTTGTATCACCTCTAGAGCTCTGACAGATCCTCTTCATCAAAATCTGAGAGGCTGTGGCAGTTAACTGGTTAAGAACCCTGAATCCTCCACCACCATTCAAATCCTGACGCCAGTATGTACAGGCTGAGCTACTGTAGGCAAATTACTTAAGCTCCCTGTACCTCAGTACCCTCATCTGTTAAATATGGATGATTCTATCCCCTACCTCCCAGAACTGTAATGAGAATTAGCTGAGATACATGTAATATACTCAGAGAAACGCTTGATACTTGGTATAGCATTGACGAATGCTAAATGTTGTCTCTGAAGACTAGGTGAACCAGAAATATTGCTATGCACATACAAGGGACTATCAGTAGCTATTTATGTAGGATATATCAATGCCTTGTTGATTCTTGTTGATGAATAATTGCTCCTTCTGCCATACTTTAAGGCCTATTTATAAAGCTGGATTCTTCAATGAAACTTTCATAATCACATAATCTATAAGTAATCATTTATGGCTGATTTGTACCATGGTTTATAACTCTCTTGACATATTACAGTAGTGGTATTTATGTGTGTGTGTGTGTGTGTGTGTCTATTTTTTTCTGACTTACAGAGTTGTAATTTCATAAAAGGCAGAGAGAACATTGCAGGTGTTCAACTGTTTATTTACAAGCTAGTAAAAACCTAATGGTAAAAAAGCTGCTTGATATCATATTAATATTCTATCTAGTCTTACTTCCCCAAAAGCTAACTGGTAAGTACATTATACTCATCCGTGACTAAATTTCAATTACTCAAGTACCTTCTTTTTCTTCAGTACAATTCTAGTTTTATTTAAACTGAATTGTCAATGCTTTCCAAGTATTTTTACCATTTTTCCAGATTTAAGAATAATCAATTTTACTAATGGTTCTCAAGAAATTTTAGACGTTTCTCCAATAAACATCTATATTAACTAAAATAGCATTAAATAAAGTGCAAACTTACCTTGTCATATCTAGGCACTTCTGTATTCTCTGAAGGATGATTTTTCATATTGCTTAACAACTCTGACTGAGCAATTGAAATTCAGACTATGATAAATGTTTTACACTGAAGGTTCATTTCATTATACAGCAGTCAGTTGAAATGGGGTTTCCAAAGAAGGTATTTTTAGGAAGCGCAGAGTACAGGAAAAAGCTGAATACATTGTACAATTTAAATATTTATTGAAGCTTTTCTACTAAGGCAACATTTTGGTGATATCTCATAGAAATACCAATGCGGCAGAGACAATTTGGGGTAAATAGATGGTAGAGATTGTGGAAACCAAGACACCTGGTACTGCGAGTTCCTCATTCATAAAGTCATTAAACTGAAGATGGAATGGGACACTCCTCATTACAGAAATATTATTTTCCTTAGGATTTCATCATTCTTTCTAGATGCCTCTTCTATGATTTTCTGAACTGTTCTTGTCTTCCTTATTGAATTCCTGGCCTCCTTCTCTTCACCCTCTATATGATCTTTCTACCTAGTCTCATCCACTCTCTATGGCTCACACTTTAAGTCCCCAATAATGACTTCATTTGTAGGCTTCACATCCCCAGATCCACAGCACCCACGCTCTGCATAAAAAAACTTATTACTTATCCCCAATCTTTCCCATTATTCCAGTGCTCTTCAAGTCTTCTCCTTATAAATGGCACCATTATCCACCCAATTCTACATGCCACGGAGGGCACCACATCCAATTCAATACTAATTTCTATTGACCCTATCTCCTAAGTAAATCTTAAATCAATCCACTTCTTTCAACTCCACTGTCACCATTCTAGTCAACATCACTTTATTTTGCCCCTGGAGAAGCTACCAACCAGATTGATAGCTTCAGACTGATAGCTCTTCATCTATTCTTTTTTTTTAAATACATTTATTTATTTATTTTTGGCTGCGTCGGGTCTTCTTTGCTGCGCGCCGGCTTTCTCTAGTTGCAGCGAGCAGAGGCTACTCTTCATTGCAGTGCACAGGCTTCTCATTGCAGTGGCTTCTCTTGTTGTGGAGCACGGGCTCTAGAGCGCAGGCTCAGTAGTTGTGGCACATGGGCTTAGTTGCTCCACGGCATGTGGGATCTTCGCGGACCAGGGGTAGAACTCGTGTCCCCTGCATTGGCAGGTAGATTCTTAACCACTGTGCCACCAGGGAAACCCTTTTTCATCTACTCTTAACACCTCCTAATCGTTTCTTCACAAAACACAGTAATATTCTTAAAAAAAAAAAAAACCCACAAACATGGTCATATCACTGCCCTACCTGAAACCTTTAAAAGGCTGACCACTGATCTTACTATACAGAAAAAAATCATTCTCATGAGGTCTCAGGCTCTGAACAATTGGACCCCAGCCCACTGTTGCAGCTGCATGCTCCAAACTTTGCCTCACTTACGACACTCCAGGAAAACTGACCTTCTTTTAGTTCTTTCTTCATACCAACTTATACCTTCACATATGTTTTTCCCTCTGAATGTCACATTTTCCCTCTTTTTCCCTTGGACAACTATCGCCCAACCTCATTCTTCTTTGTCATACTTTGAAGGTCATTTTCTTAGGAGTCCTTCCCCCAATTTCTAATACTGGTCTAGGTCTCACTGTCATACATTCTTCTAACAATGTGTGCTTTATTCTGTAGCCCTTATCCCAAATGAAGTTTAAATAGTGTGTATAAATACCATGTGTAAAATAGCTAGTGGGAACATGCTATAAAGCACAGGAAGCTCAGCTAGGTGTTCTGTGATGACCTAGATGGGTGGGATGAGCAAGGGGTTGGGAGGGAGGTCCAAGAGGGAGGGGATATATGCATACGTGTAGCTGATTCACTTCATTGTACAGCAGAAACTAACACAACATTGTAAAGCAATTATACTCCAATTAAAAAAAAAAACCCGGAATGGGAAATAAATAAAGTGTGTGTGTGTGTGTGTGTGTGTGTATTCTATCCTAAATTCTAATCTCAATGAGTTCACTTATTTAGAACATTATCTCCAGAGAGCATGGCACAATACCTAGCACAAGTAGGCACTCAATATATACTAGTTACACGACTAAATGAATGAGTAACAATGAACGAATAATTGTTCCTTCTTTAAACAGTGGTCACCGAAACCCACACAATATAAACTTTACGTAGTCACTTCCTTTGATACTTTTACTTCTGGATTTATTTAGAGAGCCAATCTATTTCCAGACATTTAAAGTAAAACACTGCAAAGTCCATAGGCTTGAGCGAAGTAAACTCTGTGATAACACTTGGTGCTCTCTGACATAGTCCATTAGAGACGGGGTATGTACACCTAATCCAGAGGAACCCTTTAGCTCTTCAGCAGCTGTGCATATGGCTTCTGACCTGCCCTTCAGGCTCTACTAAATCAGGATTCCCCAGCTGTCTGAGCTTCCAGTAAGCTCTTTCAGTTAACCACCTACATGCCAACACTGCTTACATCCGGTTACACTCTTTAGCGTCTACTTTTCCTTTTTCCTCCCTAGTTATTTTCCAATATATCAGAGCCACTGGGATTCACCACTTTCATACATAATTTTATCCGTTCCTCAACTATTTTGATAACATTTTGTCTGCTTAGTCAGCAATCTATTTCTAATACTGTCCTCGTGAGCATCAATATAAAAAGGAATTACTCAACTTGCCTTTGATGAAAATACTTGAGCAGTTCTGACTCTGTGATTTTTCTCCTTTTTTATTTCTTTAGCTTGACCTCACACAGTTTCCAAGGCTAAAATCTGCACTAATAACAGTGTGCTGACTCCTGTGCCCTTTAAGTCAGCACTTAGCTCAGGCTAAGGTACTATTGCTGCTGTAATCTGATAAAGGAGCAGACAAGTTGTGTGCAAATAAAGATGGGTGCCAAGAATGAGCAAAAAGCCACTGATGTTTATGCCCTTTTATAGTCCTGATTCCATGACAGTCTTAGCCAAAGGCAGAGTGGGAGGAGGGAGAGCAATTTAAAACAAAAAAAGCAAAAGCCAAGAAGAGGGTGAAAACATTGAAAGGGTAATCCCTTTATTTGCCCATAATTGGGTAAAATGAGACATTGTGATGCTAGTTGTGCTTAATTAATACTGGTGCTTTTTCAACATCAATTATTTCAAAAGGTTGGAGATAAAGTACATCTAAAAGTTGAAGATAAACTGGCAAAAGCCTATACGTTATTTTGGCATATATAAACTCCTCACTGTTGTAATGCCCATGGATGGGCTGAGTATTTATTAAGTATAAACTAAGAGCTTGACAATTCAAACATTTTTTTAAAGTTTCTTTAAAATTCTATTAACCCTGTTTAAAATCCATTCAGCTACCTACATTCTGACTTTATTACGTGAATAAGCATGGGCTTTCACATAGTTCCCTTTAATATTCCTCCTATTCATGAAAACAACCCAGTTTTCTACTAAAAATAAATAATAAAATGAAATAAAGAAAAATAGAGGCAAAGTGCTTCCTCAGATTATTTTACTTGAACAGTAACATAATAAGACTAAATATTTTAAACTAGCCTTAGATATATTTCAGCTTTCAAAATTAATGTATAGAAAATCATTTTCCCGACATTTAAAATTTATGGAAAATCAGTTGCTTAAAATTATATGGAATCAAAATACTGACTTAACAGTTCTGGAAGATTCATTTATGCACACCAAAAACAACAACAGCATCAACAGTTCACCAGCATAGTATCAAAATGACAGTTCCCTTCCAGTTAAAGGATAATTGTCGACTCTCCCCACCTTCCATTAGTGAAGAATGGGGTGAATAATGACAAACCAAAAGTGAGGCACTGAGGTAGAAGGTAAAAGATAATAAGGAGACTGAGAAGAAATTGATTTCCAAACTCAATCCGGATTGCTAGGAACACTTGTTTTCGCTGGGCTTAGTATCATTAAATATATTGTACTATGCAAAGTCACCTCTCTAGGGACTGCAGGGCCCCAGAAAATTGCTCTGCATCTTCTTTCACCTACTGAAATTCTGAGGTCTTCTGAGTGAATATCAGAACGTAAAGACTGAGCACAGAGCTGGATGGAAAGTTTTCCTTAAAATGGTAGCCTAAGTGGAAGACTCCAGCTCTGAGAGAAGGAATACTGCCCTTTGCTTTTGTTAATAGGCATGTGGGGGACGTCTTTTTAAGCGTGAATGAGCAGGGCCATTCCCCTTCTTCATCCTCATCTGCCTGATGCTTATCAGAATTGTGGCTGAGACATTTAAGATTCCCTTAAAACACTGGAGCCAAGGTTTTTTGTTCTGTGGTTTCCTGGCCATATTCAGGGCAGTAATCTTGAATGGGGAAAGAAAAAGGCCATGTCCCTCGGAGTTAAAGCATTTCAGAATCTCTGGAGGAACCATCTGGTTTAAAAATGCACTTGCGAAATTCTAATATGCTATAATACATGGGAAAACAAGCTCTTGATACTCAAGTTTCAGGAAAAAACAAACCAAATCACTTTAGCTGCTAATCTTCAAACTATTGTTTGCATATGAGTGATTCACAAAATGCAGGGTTACTCTCCCCTTCAAGAGAGGATATCAGAATCTCTGACAGACGTTTTCACTCACAATATTAACTACAGGGAGTCTGACATTTTACAAACATAAAGATGTTAAGGACAATTTTACATGTGACACAAGTAGACAAACCCCTTCCAAACTGGCAAAATAATAAGGTATACTATAGCACTGCCAACCTAACTTTCATATCTGTGTTAAAATTAAACTTCAGAACTCCAAATACATTATGAATATTACTGTCAAGATTGTAGAGCGTGAAACTCCAAGGAAGTTTAACGAATAGATGTTTTTAAATGAGGAAAAAATGAAGAGCACAGGTGTTTACTTATTTGCACGTTTGAGTTTTGAAGATCAGTCTGCTGCATGGACCATACTCCCGAAAGACAAATATTTTCATGAAATTATGCTATGGTACTTGGTTGCATTTAATTAAAAAAAGGTCTTCTCGTTTCCCATACTGCAGCCCATGACCTTCCCAACAAAACGTTCCTATATGAACCAACTGCCTTGATAACAGAACACAAATCTCCTAGGACTATAGCAGGACTTTGTGAGAAAGAAAACTGTTGCCTCCCTCTGAATTCAATCACAACCTGAATGTACTGCATAAAAATAAACCAAGGTCATCATTATTCCGTTTCATTCTGATTTGGCTTGCCTTCAAGTTACATACCCTGTATATCTGAAATAACTGCACCGCCTCCATTAACTGACTTTGACATCACTTTAATCATTGTATCTTTTCAGAATGAAAGGCAGAAATGTCAAATTCCTACCATTATAAATTCTTCTAACTCTCTAATCTGCATTAAATAAAAGCTTGTCTTGGAGAAATAATATATGCTTTAAAGAAATATAACTAGTATCAATTTTATTTTAAAATGTAAGTGAGAAAAGATTCACCCACAACGAAACTCTTCATACAGAGGTGATTTCCCACGAAACTTTTAAAGCTTAAGTCTTGAAGCCCTTCACTTATATTGGCTCCTTGCAAGTCCTACCTAATTTTGTATTCTTAATTCTGTATTACTTTTCCTAAAAGAGTCCCCTTCCTTCATTTTTTCAACCTCAGGCCCCATAAAACCTAGGTCTACTTCTTCCCTCATGGTTTGTTATGTTCTGTAATTACTCTTATTTGTCAGTTTCTTTTAAAATGATGTGTATTTAAAATAGAAAATAAACCACATAAACAGAAACTTTGGATGACTGAATCACTTTGCTGTATACCTGAAGCTAACACAGTATTGTAAATTGTACTTCAAAAAAAGGTTTAAAAAAAGAAAATTATCTTTAAAGAAAAGTTAATTTCCAATTAATTTTCAAGGTCTCCCTTAGGTAACTTAGTACCTAAGTTAAACCTGTGATTTAAATATGTATGTGTGTTTATATAAAAATACACAGTCACACCAAAATATTATGTTTCTTGTATATGCAATGCAAGAAAGAATGGTGTAATGAAAAATATGATGAATCATTTTTAATAAGTTAGGGAAATATTACAGCAGAAGGTGGAAGGGGAAAGAAAGTTTGGGAAATCACTTTCTTTTAGTTTTGTGGTAAAGCCATGATGAAAGATAATAGAATTAAAAAGAACACCTGACTTTTCCAGAGAACAAAGATTTTAATCTCTTTTATTAAACCACACAAGTGGTTAAGAGCTTTACAATTTGTTTCACACGCAGCAAAGGCCTTGGACTACAAAGATTTCAAACGAATACTTTAGGACTAAAGAGGAAGTTGTATTAATATCTCCGTCCAAATTATGAATTTACATTTCAGTAATGTCTAGCTGGAGTAGTGTCAAGCAACACCTCTCTTCCTTAAATAACAGAAATTTGCACAGAACACTTCGTAGTCTTTTTTTTTTAAGTTTAGAGTAACTATTACATGATATTGTTTACTGTATTTTCCATACTGCTATGCCACGTAAGAGACACAGAAAGATTCTTATTAAATTAACAAGTATATTATCTATTTAGATCAGCAATCTCTTTTTCATAGTTAAGATGCCCTTAAAAGACTGCAAATGTAATTCTAAAAGATTATTTTATTAGACTTCAAGATAATTTGCATCATTTAAAAAATTCTAAGGAAATGTATAATTTGCAATCAATTATTTGAGTGATTCTTTGCAACGCAATATTTAAGTAATTCTAAAAGTAAACAATACTTAGGTTAATACAGTGATGTTCCCTATTAATTGGTGACTATTTTGGTTAAAACAGAACCAAGTGTACTCTTTTAAGTTCTTCAAACTAAGGCAATTTAAAAAATTGTATTCAAATGTCAATACATTCAAAGAGTATTATGTTGTCAACTAATAAAAGTTAATGTATAATATAACCTTGTGAATATCTTCATTTTCTCTTAACAAACTCACTGTCACGTAGCCTAAGTATTACCTGATCGTTTCAAAATGTATTATAATAAAGTTCTACAGGGATTGTCCAAGAAGGTTAGCTGTCTTCAGATTCTGATTAAGAATTTAAGAAGTCATTTGAATATCTATGACAAAGCAGACAGTATGTTTGCCTTGCTTCATTCCAAAATTAAATCTCTGCCATTCTTCCTAAATTGCTCTACACACTGGTTTATGGTTTTAATTTTGTAGCTATATCGATTAAGTGAGCAATATGTGTGTATTGCAAAGAACAAACGTGCTATTGTATTTTTGTAATATTAGTAAATGGGATGGTTTTTCAATCAGAAAGCAATTCTGATACTCACCAAAGAAATTTATAAAATAAAGAAATTATATAAAAATGTTTTACTACAAAATCTGGTAGCATCTTTTGTGAATCAATAAGTGCACAAGGTTAATTTCTTTTCCACAGTTTTTTCTCAAAGGCAAAACTTCTGTTGTGACTCTTTTCCAGAAGTTTTGAATAGCTACTTATTTAGAGAGATTTATTTTTTCCATTCTTTTTTTTTTTTTTTTTTACTTTTTCCATTCTTAATTATAGGCATTGCCCTCATATCTATTTCAGAATGACTATAATCCACAAATCAAAGGCAGGAAAAAAAAGATAATCTCTTTCATCCATCTCTTTGGGAGACACTGTACCCCTCATATATTATTTTTATATATTATTTTTACTGTTGTACCACAGTCAATTTTTACATTTTTCATTAGTCATCCTGACTTCCTTAAAATAAACAACATAGGTAGAGCTTATATAAAAAGCCAAACTAAAAAGTTTTACTGAAAAACTAGGTCATCATAGACATGAAACAACACCTTGACTTTACTGCAAAATATGATTATAAGCCCCTCATGTTTTTCTGTTGTTTTCTCAATAAAAGTATCTGGTCATTTGCCAGCAGAGATCATCTCATTATTTGAAATAATTTTCATGACCCGCTACAGAAAAGAACATGCCAAATACTAAATGCAATATGAGAAAGGAACTTTTAAATTAAATATTTATCAATACTTTTCTCAACCTCCATTTATCCATCACAATTCATTTTGTTCTTTATTTTCCCCCACAATATGCCAGATAAAATTTTTCTAACCTTGAGGCATCCACATATCATTCCCATAGAGCAATTAGTTCACTGAGAATATGTGTCAGGTCACTATCCCACATGTAACTGTTACTAATACAGAAATATCAAATAATCATAATAACTTAGATACACAAACTATTTCACAGCAATTTAAATGGTATGTCACAGATACTCCAAGCCAGGTATGCATATTCTATTACTCTAGTACTTTCTTAAATAAGAAAGATGTGTTTGATTATATTTTCTATTGAAAAGTTTTCCCAATGAGAAACATGTACACCTGCACATACATTATGTGTACAGTGTATATAACATTTATGCTTACTCACAATCTACTATAATAAGTTTAAATTAATCTGCCTAATCAGTGAGTTTGTCACAAACTAAAAGTTATGCCATGGTAAAAAATATATTTAGTTACTTTGTACTTACAACAGTCCTCTACTTCTTCCCACCAAAGCATTTGGAAAAAAGAAAAGTATATATGAAGGCAGCGATAAAAATCTTGGTAAATTTTCTCCCAACTTTATTGCTTCAGTAGGTTTAGGAATGATGAGAAACCAATCAACTTCAGCAGCCTTTAAAAAATAAGACTTCAGGTTTTCCTATTTGTTTACTCTGATGCTAATTGCCTCCAAGATCTGAGTCCTGTAAGGGGAAAGTGACTGATCCCAACACTGAGTGAGTCAACACAGTAACTGATGCCAGGATTCTGTAGAGGCCCCTGGATATTTCGAATTCCAGGACCTGCGCAGAAGCAAGAGACTCGCCTTTTCTCTCAAGTTGGTTTCCCATAATAGGACTGCCCATGGCCACTACATATAAGGTTGTGCTTCCAGCATGGCAAGTCCTGTGAATTCAAATGTTGTTCAACTATGTTCTCATTAATATCCAAACCAGAATAGCACAGAGGACATAGTACTTTCTCTCAAGCTTCTAAACATAAAAACTCTTCGGTAAACAACTGTAACAAGACTTTCTGAAACTTCTATGCACATTTCTAAAATAACAGAGCAGAAAATCCTGATCTAGAATAGCCTTTTAAATGCCTTTCTTTTTTTTCACCTTTCAAAAACACTAAAAACTTCACTCCACTGAACAAAAATAAATGCCCAGAATAATCTATGCATTTGTTATGTATCCACCGTCTACCAAACTTAATTTCTACCCTGGGGACCCAATCAAAAGTTATGTATTGATGATGCCAACAGCCTGACTAAGAGAAGCAAGAGCAGAATGAAGCAGCTGAGCTCTAAAGGCAGAATGTGTATAGTTCTCATGGGACAAGGTTCCTGCTAAAATAAAGAGCACTTTTAGAATGGAATAAAGAAATCCTCCTGAAGTGCTAAATTTCTGTTGTAGCTTATGATTACTAACAAATTACTCTTTCTTCAACTTTTTTTGCTGAGAATTATTAACAAATTACTCTTTCTTCAACTTTTTTGGTGAGAATTATTAAAACACCATCCTCTTAGACACTGAGTTAATGATCAATTATGTAATGGTTCTCAAAAGTTTTCTGTATTAAATGAACACAGTTGTAACACGTTGTTCAGCATGTTTGTAAACTCTTCTTTGCCAAGAGAAGGCTTCTTTATCTCCTTTCTTATTTTTACTTTTAATGCAACAGGTGAGCCCGATATTTATAGGAAATACTGGTAACACATTTTAGAAAGATATTCCTTTTGCAATTACAATGATCTCTGGTAAAATTATTTGCTTGAGTGTTTTTACAGTACCATTTGTTAAAGTGACAGACTCATTTTTCTATGTCAAGCGTTCAATTGCTTGGCACAGAAATAAACTGTAGATAAAAATAGGAAGAAAAACCTGACATATGGGAGTCAGATGATGATGTTTACTTTAATAGTGAAGTATACATTCTATATTTTGGAATACATCATAATATTACCATTCCCCCCAACAAAATCCATATGAAATAAAACACAAGCCCTGATTTTAATTTTGGGTAATTATATTTAAATTACTATCATCCAAAACACATTTAAAATGTTCTCTATAGGTCACCTCATCTCCTTAATGTGGTTATCTAAATATGCATATAACCAACAATTTTATAAAACATAATAATAAAAGTGTTTTAGGAGTGACTTGGATCTAAGTCTGCATGTTAGCATCAGTGTCCTGCGCAATGGACTGCAATAATGCCCAGAGTATAAGTTCCTTTACACCTGTACCATGAATTCCCTGTAGATATAAACCCGTGTTTTGTCCAAGGCACATGTACAGTTTATCAGTGATTTGTAAAGTGTAGTCTATGAAGCAGCAGCAGCAGCATATGGGAACATTTTAGAAATGTGAGCACACATGAAACCTGAAAAACAAGAAACTTTGGGAGTAGGACTCAGGACTCTGTGTTTTACAGGTGATCTAATGCATGGCCAATTTTGAAAAACCCTGAAGTGTATGTTTCCAAAAACAATTGTGGCTCCAAATATACCAAAAACTTGTCTTGGTTAATATCTAAAGCACCAAATATCGAAGGACCTGAATGCCCTTAGGTACATCTTAATTGTCTTTCAGCCTTAGTCAATAATCAGAATTTGTTGGGCACCTGTGATGAATTCTACATTAACGCAGAATACTTATAGTTCTCTTAAGGTTTTTATAATCTAGGTGGAAAGATAAGCTAACTGGAAAAAGTGAAAGGTACATAAAAATTGGCCCAAAGTGAACACTAGTTCAGGCCACACCACTACTTTCCTGTGGTCACTTCTGTCTCTCATTTAGTCCCCACAATAACTACAATGGATAGGTTTTAGGAGTGTCATTATAAAAATGACTGGCCAAGGAACTTGCTCAAGTTCCCATTGTTAATAATTGGCTGAGCAGGATTTTTTTTTTATTTTGAACTAATTATAGATTCACAAAAACTTTCAAAGATAGTATAGAGGGGTTCCATAAACTCTTCACTCACTTTCCCCCAACAGTTACATTTAAGATAACTATAACACAATATCTAACCCAGGAAACTGATACTGGTACACTGTATATATTTCTGTCATTTCATCATGGGTGTAGATTTGTGTAAACACAACCTCAATCACAATGCAAAGCCGTTCTATCACCACAGAAATCTTCCTTCCTTTAGTCACACCAAACACCCTCTTCCACCAGCCTGGCACCCACTAATTTGTTCTCCATCACTATAATTTTGTCATTTCAAGAATGTTATGTGGCCTTCTGAGATTAGCTTTTTTCACTTAGCATAGTGTCCTAGAGATCCATTCAAGTTGTTATCTGCATCAATAACCTGTTTACTTTTATTGCTGAGTAGTATTCCATCTCATGTGTTTAGGCATTCATTTCTATAGGACATTTTGGTTATTTCCAGTTTTTGGTTACTACAAAGAAAGCTGCCAAACAATCACGTATATTTTTTTCATTTATCTGGATTAATGCCCAGGAGTAAAGCTGCTGGATCATATGGTAAATACATATTTAGTTTTTAAAAGAAACTGCCAAAATGTTCTCCTGAGGGTCTGTACCATTTTACATACCTGCCAGCAATGTGAGTGATCCAGTTTCTCCATATCTTCCTTGGCATTTACTGGTGCCATTATATATATATATTTATATATATATATATATATATATATAAAATATATATAGTATTATATACATTATATTAATTTTTGTCATAAACAGGTAGAGCTATATCATGGCAGTCTTAATTTGAATTGGCTGAATAGTTAATAGCATTGAACTACTTTTTCTTCATTCTTATTTGCCATCTGAATATACTTTTCAGTGAAATGTCTATCCATATCTTTTGCTCATTTTCCAACCGGGTGCTTTGTTTTGTTTTTGTTTTTTTTATATTCAATATACACTTTATTTTATTTATTTTTTTAATTGGGAAACTAATTTTATTAATCGCTAAAAATCATGCATTCAACAAAGCTAAAAAGTAAAATAAACATTGAAATTTGAAATCTTAAGCAAATTGTGGCAGCATAAAAAATACTCCAATTTACGCATTTTCAGGCAAACATAACATGGTCTTTTAGTGCTTTTTTTTTTTGGTTTCTAATCTATGCACCTTTGGGATTTAATGTTTTTTATTTTTAATTTTTTTTTAACATCTTTATTGGGGTATAATTGCTTTACAATAGTGTGTTAGTTTCTGCTTTATAACAAAGTAAATCAGTTATACATATACATATGTTCCCATATCTCTTCCCTCTTGCGTCTCCCTCCCTCCCACCCCCCCATCCCACCCCTCCAGGCGGTCACAAAGCACCGAGCTGATCTCCCTGTGCTCTGCGGCTGCTTCCCACTAGCTATCTACCTTACGTTTGGTAGTGTATGTATGTCCATGCCTCTCTCTCGCTTTGTCACAGCTTACCCACTTTGATTGTAACTGCTGAGTTTTTAGCGTTTTTTCATATACTCTAGATACGAGTCCTTTGTTAGATATGTGGCTTGCAAGTGTACTCTCCCAGTCTGTAGCTCGTCTTTTCATTTTCTTAATAGGGTAATTCCAAAGCAAAAGTTTTAAATTTTTATAAAGTTCAATTTATTGAACTTTTTCTTGTATGGTGCTTTTGGTGTCATGCCAAAGAACTCTTCACCAAGCCTTAATTCATGAAGATTTTCTCCTACTTTTTTAATCATTTTACATTTAAATCTAGAATTAATTTTATTTAAAAAAAATATTTATTTATTTATTTTGGCCACGCTACGTGGCTTGTGGGATCTTAGTTCCCTGACCAGGGATTGAACCTGGGCCCATGGCAGTGGAAGTGCAGAGTCCTAACCACTGGACCACCAGGGAATTCCCTAGAATTAATTTAGAGTTCATTTTTGTATACAGTGTAAGGTTTTCTTTTTTCTTTCTTTCTTTTTTTTTTTTTTGCAGTACGTGGGCCTCTCACTGCTGTGGCCTCTCCCGTTGCGGAGCACAGGCTCCGGACGCGCAGGCTCAGCGGCCATGGCTCACGGGCCCAGCCGCTCCGCGGCATGTGGGATCTTCCCGGACCGGGGCACGAACCCATGTCCCCTGCATCGGCAGGCGGACTCTCAACCACTGCGCCACCAGGGAAGCCCTCTTTTTTCTTTTTTGGCTTACAGATTAACAATTGCCTCAATGCCATTTGTGGAAAGACTACCTTTCCATTGAATAACTTTTATACCTTTGTCAAAAACCAGCTGGGCACATTTGTGTGGATCTATTTCTGGGATTGCAACTCTGTCCTATTGATTTATGTGTCTATCCCTCTGCCAATACCATACTGCCTTAATTACTGTAGCTGCAATAATATGCCTAAGCATTAGGTAGGGTTATTCCTCCCACTACATTATTCTTTTTCAAAATTATTTTACACATTCTAGGTCCTGTGTTTTAACATAAAAATTTTAGACAAATAGGTCTACAGATCAGACAACAAAATATCTTTCTGGATTTCGATAGGGATTGCATTAAATAGATCAATTTGGAGAACTGACATTCTTACCATGTTGAGGCTTCTAATCCATTAACACAGTACATATTTCCAATATTTAGGTCACCTTTATTTTGTCATACTGTGCTTTCTAAAAGTGCTTTGTATTGTGATCATACTGTTCCTTCATATGCCTATAATAATATCACTATCTATTATGCATGTGATTGCACAAAGAAAGGGAAAAGAACAGAGGTTCCCAAACTACCATTCTGAAAAATAAACACATTAAAATACAGAACTTTAGTTTTATAAAAGTGCAAAGCACCCATTTCTGGGCATGTGTCCAGACAAAACTATAATTCAAAAAGATACATGCACCCCTAGGTTCATAGCAGCACTATTCACAGTAGCCAAGACATGCAAACAACCTAAATGTCCATCAACAGATGAATGGATAAAGAAGATGTGGTACATACATACAGTGGAATACTACTCAGCCATAAAAATTAATGAAATAATGCCATTTGCAGCAACATGGATGCAACTAGAGATTATCACAGTAAGTCAGAAAGACAAATACCATATGATATCACTTATATGTGGAATGTAAAATATGACACAAATGAACCCATATATGAAACAGAATCATGGATACAGAAAACAGACTGGTGGTTGCCAAGGGGGAGAGGATGGGGGTAGGGATGGAGTCGGAGGTTGGGTTAGCAGATGTAAGCTTTTACATATAGAAAGGATAAACAACAAGGTCCTACTGTATAGCACAGAGAACTATATTCAATATCCTATAATAAACCACAATGGAAAAGAATGTAAAAAAAAAAGAATATATATATGTATATATATGTGTGTGTGTGTGTGTGTGTGTGTGTGTGTATAGCTGAATCACTTTGCTGTACAGCAGAAATTAACACAACATTGTAAACAATTTTAAAAAAAGAAAAAAATGAAAAGCATATTTTTATTACATTGAAGGCTTACATTAGCACGTTTTTAAATTACTTTCTTTAGCCTGCAGTTGTAAAATACATGCAGTAAAATGAAAACCAGTCCTTGCTTCTATTCTAATACTAACCAGTAATCCCTATATCATAAAATGGGTGAACTATTACTTAGAAAGAACTGATTAGGGTAAACTTAAAAGTAAATAAGGAGTGTATTCTTAAGAAACTGAAAACCTTAATGGCAGCATTATATATATATATATATATATATATATTTAACATTTTTACTGGAGTATAATTGCTTTACAATGGTGTGTTAGTTTCTGCTGTATAACAAAGTGAATCAGTTATACATATACATATGTTCCCATATCTCTTCCCTCTTGCATCTCCCTCCCTCCCACCTTCCCTATCTCCACCCTTCTAGCTGGTCACAAAGCACCAAGCTGATCTCCCTGTGCTAAGCGACTGCTTCCCACTAGCTATGTATTTTACATTTGGTAGTGTATATATGTCCATATATACACTACCACTCTCTCACTTCGTCCCAGCTTACCCTTCCCCCTCCCCGTGTCCTCAAGTCCATTCTCTAGTAGGTCTGCGTCTTTATACCCGTCTTTCCCCTAGGTTCTTCGTGACCTTTTTTTTTTTTTTAGACTCCATATATATGTGTTAGCATACGGTATTTGTTTTTCTCTTTCTGACTTACTTCACTCTGTATGACACTCTCTAGGTGCATCCAACTCACTACAAATAACTCAATTTCGTTTCTTTTTATGGCTGATTAATATTCCATCGTATATATGTGCCACATCGTCTTGATCCATTCATCTGTCAATGGACACTTAGGTTGCAGCATTTTATATTAACTGGGATGGGCCTGAGTCATTTTCCCCACTTATACTGTACAATTATTTAACAATTTTAAGAACTATGACTAACAGAGCTTCAAAGGATAAATAAGCTGGGAAGAAACAGGCATGATAACTAAGATTTTATATAAAGTTCACAAATTTATTGATTTGGGAAAAATCATTTCCGGGCCATTTCCCTTCTCCACAATGATCTATATTGGTTGAGATGTTATACTGGGTTGGCCAAAAGGTTCGTTCAGTTTTTTCCGTAAGATGGCTCTAGTAGCACTTAGTTGTCTAACTTCATTTGAAAAAATTTTGTTAGATTCTATTGTGACAGCCGTCATATCAGGGTGCATTTTAAAAAACTTATCAAAATTGGTGATATTACATTTTAAATTTTGATTTGTAGTAGTTCACTTCTTGTGTATAGAAGTACAATTAATTTTTTTATGTGCATCTTGTATACTGAGACCTTGCTGAACTAATTATTTCTACGAGTAATTTTGTGGAATCCCTGTGATGTTTTACATTGTCCATCATAATATCTGCAAATAGGGAAAATTTTAACTTGTCCATCCTGGTTTTTATGCTTTTATTTACTTTTCTTACATTTTTGTGCTGGCTAGAACTTCCAATACTACAAAGAGTAGCAGGGCTGAAAGCAAATATCTTTGCCTTGATCCTGCTATTAGGAAAAAGGAATTAAAATCTTTCACCGTTATTATGATGTTGGCTAGAGAATTTTCTAGATGTTCTTTATCAAGTTGAACTCCTCTATTCCTAGTTTTCTGAGAGATTTTTTTTTAACATGATTGGGTGTTAAATTTTGTCTAACCTTTGTTTTTGGCATCAATTGATAAGATCATGTTATTCTTTTTTAGCTAGTTAATTTACCAAAATTTAAATGTTTGTCTCTATGTCTATGAAGGTTACTCGTCTGTAGTTTTCTTCTTTTGTACCATGTTTGTCTGGTTTTGGAATCAGATTACCTCTTGTCTCATAAAACATGTTTGTAAGTATTGCCTCCTCTTCTATTTTCCGGACACTGACAGTTCTTTTCTTTAATCACATGAAAGATGTCATGCCATTTCCTTTTGAATTCTATGGCTTCTCATAAGAAATTCTGTCATTTGATTTTTTTTTGTACCTATAAAGTGTCCTTTCTCTTTCACTGCTTTCAAGGTTTTTTCTTTTTTCTTTTTTTTCCTTTATCATTAGTTTTCAGAAGATTGACTATGACAGGTGCAGGCAGGGATCTCTTTGACATTATCTCTTTGGGTTTTTCAGCTTCTTGAATCTGTAGGGTTTTGCCTTTTGCCAAATTAGGTTATTTTTAAGCCATTATTTCTTCAAGTACTTGTTCAGCAACACTTTTTTTTCTCTCCTTTCAGGACTCTGAGACATGCATCATAGATATTTTATTATAATCCCACAAGGTCGGTGAGGATCTGTTCATTTTTTGTCAGTCTATTTTCGTTCTTGTTCAGGCTGGGTGATTTCTATTGTTCTAGCTTCCTGTTCACAGATTTGGCCCTCTGCCCCCTCCAATCTGCTATTAAGACCATCAACTGAATTTTATTTTGATTACTCTATTTTTCAGTTCTAAAATTTTATTTTGTTCTATATGTCTTCTATTTCTTGCTGAGACTTTCTATTTTTTGTTTGTTCCAAGCAAGTTTGTAATTGCTTATTGAACCATTTTTTTATAATGGCTGTTTTAATATCCTTGGCAGATAATTCGATCACCTATGTCATTTCAGCGTAGGTGACTGTTGATTGTCTTTTTTCATTCAAGTTGAGGTTTTTTCCCCTTTGTTTGATGAATGATTTTAAATGGAAGCCTGGACATTTAGGGTATTGTGTTGTCAGACTCTAGACCTTATTTAAACCTTCAGTTTTAGCTAGCCTTTCCTGGCAATGCTTTGTTGGAAGATGGGAAGGGGGTTGCTCCCTTGCTACTACTAGATAGGGTTGGAAGTCCAGGTTCCCCATTCAACCTATGTTGATACCTGAGATTATTTCTCTGTGTGTGTGTCTGCAAATTATACTGCCTTGACATTATTTTAATTTCCATTAAAATAGTAAATGGATATCTGGAGGCTTGTGGATTCATTTTTAAATATTCAAAGTTTTTTCCACTGGACAAAAAAGAGCTACAACTTGCAAAACTCAAAGCATATCTTAACTGATATTTCCATAGACGATGAACTGTATGACACTTGCAAAATGATTTGATTTTAGAACTTGGTACTATATAGCAGTGCTTTCTATAGAGTCAAGACAGAAGACATTTACTTACTTATTAAATACATGTAAAACTAAGTTATCTGTGTTGTAAAAATAATGCATGCCTAACTCATATATTGATTCTCAATCATTTTAGGAGGTAAATGTGTAGGAACTAATGAAGGTGTTTTAAGATTTCTGAATAAAAGAAAGTTATTATGAGTACAAAGAAATTAAACACATTGATGTCAGCGAGCTGAGGATCAGTATGAAGATTTCATGGTTGCATCTCTTATACTATATTAGTCAAGGTCCTGGCATGAAACAGGTAGAAACAAAAGCATGAGCAGAAAACAATTTGTTGAAATAGCCGTGGAGAGAGGTATAAGCAGGATGATGAGAACAAATAAAGGATGGTGAGTCATCCAGGTGATAGTAAAAGCGGGAAGTTCCTTCCACCTCCAGTTCTGATGGGTCAAAGTGAGGGAATAATGTTGTCAGAATAGTAGTAGAGACACACAGTCAGTCACCAGCAGGACTTTAGTGAGGCACATGGAAAAGGAAAAACAAATACCTTAAAATCTTTTTCCACGTGCCCTCTGATATCCTGGTGTCACACAATTGGCTGATAGAGTGCAAGAGGCTTTGATGATGAAGAGCTAAGCTTCCCAGGGCAAAGAGTAGGGCAGAGAACGGCATAAAGTGGAGTGGGTCCACTGATACAAGTAAAGAATGATCAACACATGGGCTCAGCCCACCTTGTAAGTCTTGGAAGGATACTCAGTACTAATATGATACCCTAGTGGAAAATATGATAAGGGATGAATTGACCCTTTGAAAACTAGCCCTTGCCTTCATTTTTCAACTCTGCATTACACCTCTCTGAATTCCACTAAAGTGATTTCATGTACTTTTCTACCAATGCATCTCAAATTACTTCAGAAGTTCACCATAAACGTTCTCCTTGCATGGTGCTTCGCTACTTTGCTGCATGTATAATAAATAAGCTGGATATATGTTGAATGTGTGAATTACCTGCTGGAATGCAAACTCCATCAGAACAGGAGTTATGAACTGTTTCATTCCTGGTGCCTATCATTTTGCGATGTATATACCATTGCCTCTGCTTGCAATTTCCTTATCTTTGATCCTTTATCTTTGTATTGTATGCTGCCTTATCCTTCTGGGCTTTCTTTAAGTTTACTTCCTCTATGAAGATACTTTGAGCTTCCCCTTAGCCCCATTTGTAGCTGGGTCTAATGATATGAATGCACCTTCCTACTCAACTGTCAACTTCTTGAATGTTAAGGACTGGTTTCTATTTATGTTGATATCAGTTCTCAGAAGTGTATTGAGTACAATAGGAGCTCAATGATATCACTTGGAAAAAAAAAAGGAAAAAGGTACAAGGGAAGAAGAGAGGAATGTGCATTGCAGATAATTATAATACTCAAAATAAATACTGAATTCTTTGAGGGTGGCAAACCAAATCTGTTTTCAAGTATATGTTAGAAGAGATTCTGAATCTTGTCGCTGTGGAATGACCATAGTATCAAATACTCATTTAAAGCAATGGCATTGAGCTGCAGAATAGATATGCATTTATTTTTCAGACATTTATTAGGGACTTCCCTGGTGGCACAGTGCTTAAGAATCTGCCTGCCAATGCGGGGGACACAGGTTCGATCCCTGGTCCGGGAAGATCCCACATGCCATGGAGCAACTAAGCCCACGAGCCACAACTACTGAAGCCCATGCACCCTAGAGCCCAAGTGCCACAACTACTGAGCCCACATGCTGCAACTACTGAAGTCTACGTGCTCTAGGGCCCGTGTGCCGCAAGTACTGAGCCCGTGTGCTGCAACTACTGAAGCCCGCGTGCCTAGAGCCCATGCTCCTTAAAAAGAGAAGCCACCGCAACGAGAAGCCTGTGCACTGCAACGAAAAGTAGCTCCCGCTCGCCGTAACTAGAGAAAGCCAGTGTGCAGCAACGAAGACCCAAAAGCAGCCAAAGGAAGAAAAAAAAACATTTGTTAGAGCCAGATTTTCAACATTAAGGATATAAGGTAATAACTCCTGGTCCCTGCCTTCAAGGGGATTATGCTTGAAGTGTATTACAAGAAAATTTTACATTTTAATCTACTTGTTAATTAAGGAACTCAAATAAGTTTGATGACACCTGTCTGAGAGAGGTACCTAAGAGAGGGAGCAGATTTTAAAGATAATACCAGATTTACTGCCTACCATAAAAGATTGTCATGTATGTTAAATAAAACAATGCATTTAAAAAGTCATTTTCAATTGTATACATTAGGAAAGAGAGAAAATTTCAAATCAATAATCTAAGCTCTCACTCCAAGAATCTAGAAATTGAAGAGCAACATAAACCTAAAAGTAGCAGAAAGAAGGAAATAATAAAGATCAGAAATCAGTGAAATTGGCAACAGAAAAATAGAGAAAATCAATGAAACAAAGGGCTCATTCTTCAAAAAGATCAATATAATTAACAAAGTGCTAACAAGAGTGACCCCCCAAAAAAAAACACCCCGAGGACACACAGGTTACCAATGTTAAGAATGAAACAGGGGATCTCATTACAGACTTGATAGACATAAAAAAGATAATAAGGGAATACTATAGGTAATTATTCACACAAATATTCGACAATTTGGATGAAATGGACCAATTCCTCACAAAACACAAACTACTGCAAGTCACCCAATAGGAAATAGATAATTTGAATTGTCCTATTACTAATAATGAAATGGAGTTCATAATTTTAAAACCTCAGAAAAATAAATCTTCATGTCCAGATGGTTTCACTGGCAAATTTTACCAAACTTTGAAAGAAGGATTAACACCAATTCTACACAATCTCTTCCAGAAAATGGAAGAGAACACAACAATTCTAATACATTTAATGAGTCCAGCAATAGCCTGATACCCAAATCAGAAAAAGATAGCATGAAAAACCAACAACAAAAACAACAAACTACAGACCAATATTGCTTATGAATATCAAAGCAAAATTACTTAACAAAATACCAGCACCTAAAATTCAGCAAATATATAAAATCATGTAGTGTTTGTTCCAGGGGTGTACAGCTGGTTTGATATTCAAAAATCATTATTGTAATCCACTGTGTTAACATGTTAAAGAAAAAAATCACATGATCTTATCAATGGATGCACTACAATCATTTGACTAACTTCAATACCGATACCTGAAATAAACTCTGAAAAACAGAAACATAGGGGAACTTCCTCAACTTATTTATCAACACTTACATAAACCCTTCGGCTAAGTTTGTACTTAGTTTAAGTATTAAATGCTTTTTCCCTAGTACTGTGAACTACTCTCACCCATCTTATTGAACACAATGCTTCAAGTTCTAACCAGTGCAATGAGGCAAGGCAAGGAAATGAGTCCATACAAATAGGAAAAAAGACATTAAACTGTCGTTTACATGCAGATGGGATGAAAATGAAAATTGCAAGCAATCTACAAAAAAAAAATCTCCTAGAACTAATAAGTGAGTTTATCAAGGTATCAGGATACAAGAATAAACAAACAAAAATCAATTGTATTTCTACGTACTAGCAATGAACCCCTAGGTTCATTGTGGACACTGAAATTAAAAATATACTACTCTTTTCTATCTCAGCAAAAATCAAAGTAGCTGTTCATCTAACAAAACATGTCCTTGACAATAACAAAATGCTGTAGAAATAAATCAAAGAACATCTAAATAAATGGAGAAACATACTGTGTACATGGATTGGGAGACTCAGCATAGTAATGTCAATTTTACTCAAATTGATGTACAGATTTAACATAATTCAAATTAAAATCCTAGCAAAGTTTCTTGTTGTTGATGATATAGACAACTTTACATGGAAAGGCAATGGAACTAGAATAATTAAAATAATGTTGAAAAAGAAGAATAAAGTAGGAAGAACAAGCCTATCAGATTTTAAGACTTAACATATACAGCTATAATAATTAAGATAGTGTGGTACTGGTGGCAGGATAGACACACAGATCAATGGAACAGAATAAAGAACCACACAAATATGGCCAACTGATTTAGACAAAGATCTGAAAACAATTCAGCTGAGTAAAGATAGACTTTTCAACAAACAGTGCTAGAACACTAGAACACTTAAGTCTCACACCTTATACAAAAGCAGCTACTAATGGATGATGAATTTAGATGTAAAACATAAAACTCTTAAGTATTTTAGAAAAAATACATAGAAAAAATCTTAGGATCTAAGGCTAGGAAGAGTTTTTGGATTTTACACTTAAAAGCATCGGCCCAAAAACGGAAAAACTGATAAGTTAGACTTCAACAAAAATTTTAATGTTTGCTCTTAAGGAGATAAAAAGAGAAGCTAAGGAAAAAAATATCTGAAAGCCACATATCCAACCAATGATTAGTATCTACAATCCATAAAAAAACTCATAAAACTCAAAAGTAAAGAACAAACAACAATAACAAAAAACTCCAAAAACTTATTAGAAAATGGTACTGTGGAAAATAGCTTGACAGCTTTGTAAAAACACTAAACATGCAAATGTCATACAATCCAGGAATTTCACTCCAGGGCATTAATTCCAGAGAAATGAAAATTCTTATTCACACAAAAACTTGTACATGAGCGTTCTTTGCAGATGTATTTGTAGTGCACAGAACCTGGAAACAACTCACTGAGATATCCTTCAACAGGTGAAAGGCTAAACAAACTGTGGTACATCTATCCAATGGAATACTACTCAGAAATAAAAAGAACAACCAATGATATACAATAACCTGGAAGACTCTCCAGATAATCTTGCTGAGCGAAAACGCCAATCCTAAATGGTTACATATTGTATAAATCCATGTATATAACATTCTAGAGATGACAAAATTATCCAGATGGATATCAGACTAGTGGCTTCCAGGGGTTAGGAAGTAGGTGGGGGCAGGAGGGAAGGGGATCTGGCCAAAAAAAAGGTAACATGGGGGTTCCTTGTTGTGATGGAGATATATTCTGTACCTTGATTGTTCTGTCAATATCCTGGTTGTGATATTGTACTACAGTTTTGCAATATGTTATCACTGAGAGGGACTCGGTAAAATGACGAACAAGATCTATTGGGTGTTTCTTTCTTTTCTTTTTTTTTTTAAGCTGCAAGTAAATGTACAATTATCTAAAAAAAATTTTGTAAATAATTAAAAAAAGATGGCAGCCTGGGTTTGGCCCATGGGCCAACATTTTCAGATTCCTGATACAGGACATTGATATATATGCACATAAACCAATACAGGGGTAAAACACACTGAAGAATAAATGGCAGCAATGTCATGTTTACAACTATCTTTGCACTTGCTCCTCTTTGTTTTAAAGGCTACTGTGATTGGGTTATGAAAAAGAACATATTTAAGAGTTACAATTCTCTAGTTCAAGAAGACTTTAAATCTGCAAATAAGAATTCTGGGTATCTTTTAACTAAATATTTAGAATACTGGAAAAACAGGCTCTAAATGACACTTTGTCGTTACTTAATATTCAAAAAACATTTCACATATGTATTTATTGAAAGCCTAGACGAAGTTATTAATGTGCAAGAGTGATGAAAATAATATAAATCTGTGTGGATGACATTTAAATTGCAGCTTCAATGAACCTATAGGCTCAAATCAAAATCCTTTCCTAATTCTTGTTTAAAAAAGTTTTAAGGTTAAGTGGGCCATCCTAAGAAACAAGAGATGACAGTGATCCAAAAATTTGGGGCTTAAAATTTGAGGACCTTCTTTGTTTTGCCAATGTTTCAAGCACCTGGCTACCTGAAAGCTTTACTGGTGTCTTTGAAGAGTTCTATGAAATGGAGGGGTTCTGACACTTAGACTTCATTAGTTTCCTGACAAAGCTGGAGAGGTTAGAGAGGACTTGTGTAGCAGATGAAGCTACGCATGCTATTCTCTCTAATAAGCTTTGAGAGAGTGATAGAGTGAAAGAGACAGGTCTTTACTTGAGTGGCATTCTATTTTGAAGGTCTCACTAAAGAACGCTTTAAAAATAAATTCAAAAAAACCCTCACAAGTGATGACCATTTATAATATGGCTCAATATTTTTCCTGAGCCTCATAAGAATATACTTACTCACTGAAGCCTGAAAGTGGAAGCCTTTATGGAAACTAGAGAAAGTATTGTTTTTGACTCTAAATGAGGTTTCAAAAATGGACGGGATTTAGAGGAGGATTTTAAAAAATGGTTTATACAGGTTTTACTTCCAAAAGTCCATTCAATTTTTTAAAAGTGATTAAAAATTCTGAAGTCTGGTTACTTGAAAATAGTCTACAGCCCTTATTATATTAAACATTATTGCTTAAATATTCCTATAATATGTTGGATCCAATTGATGCCTCAAAAAACTAAAGCACTCATATTTCCTTAATCATTTTTAGAGGACTGAAAGTTTTATTGTGAAGTTTCAGGGTTAGCTTTATTTCGTAGCTTTATTTAGGGTATTGAAAAGTCTGTTGAGTTACCGAACCACGTTTAATATATGTGCGCAGGTATACATGTGCGTATACCTTTTTCATTATTAATTAATTTGTCTTCAAAGCTACATGCTTCTCTTCACATTAGTACATGAAGTACATTTTTAGGATTTCAAGATTCTGTGGTAATACCTTTAGAAAACTGGAGAAGAGAGTAAGACTAAAGATAGGTATAAATCCCTATTTTTTAAATTAAAAAAAAAAGGAATTTGGGGAAGGATCACGTCAATAAATCCTCAATTTGAAAACAGGAAAGTCTGATAATAAGGTTGGTTCTTGAAATGGGGGTCTGCCGAAAAATATTAAATCTGTGGATTGAGACAAGTTAGAAGCAACAGTTTAATCCATGAGAAAAAATAAACTGTTAGGCTCTCACTTCTACCTTATAGTCTCTATTTTTTCCCTATTTTCTTTAGTTACTGGAAAGAGAGTAAAATGAAATAATATATGGTTTAACTCAAGTGAAGCTGAACTTGAACTAGTTAAGGGATGGTTTTGATGGCAATTCTAGTAGGGAATTGAGGCATTTTCTCCGTTCCCCAGTCCAATCCATTTTTCCCCACAGGTAGTATAGGTACCTAGTAACAGAATATTCACTGTTCTTCCTTCTCGAAACTTATAATGTTGCTGTCATTTGTTTACCTTATCCATAAGCTCTGGTCACCCAATACATTGTTGCTAATATTATTTTGGACAAAGAGATAACTATTATATCATTAGGAATAAGAAAAATAAAAGATTTGATTTTACTTTCATTCCTTCCTTCTCTAATGCTCTTCTTTTCTTTATGTAGATCCACGTTTCTGACCTACATGATTTTCTTTCTCTCTGAAGTACTTCTTTTGACATTTCTTGTAAGGCAGGCCTACTGGCAACAAATTCCCTCAATGCTTGTTTGTGTGATAAAGTATTTATTCGTCCTTCACTTCTGAAAGATAATTTACTGACATAGAATTCTAGGTTGGCAGAGTTATCTTTCTGTCAACAATTTAAATATTTCACTCCACTCTTTTCTCACTGGCCTGGTCCAACCCATTTTTTGCCCTTCTCTTTTCTGCTGAGTGCCTGCAAGGCTGATCCTCACAAATGACATATTTTTAGCTCGCTGGATGACTTGTCTCTGGTGGTCTTGGCCAATGGCAGGCACAGACATCAGACCACAGGCAGGGAGAGAGAGGGTCTGAGGCATTATTTTCTTATCCCCCTCCACCTTATTTGGTCCTTATTTCCCACAGTGGCAGGTTACATCCCTAACTTCCCTGTCAGAAACCCACTCTTCCACTGCCCTATCTCTTACTGAATTTAGAAAATGCGACTTCCTTCATTTGACACTTCAGACTTGGAAAGGGGGACATATAATAATGTGCTACTGCTGGTAGTCTGTACCATGATAACCCTTTTTGTGTCCTTTAAACCTGCCCACACCTCTCAAAATAGTCCCTTTATTGTGTTTTATTGAACCATCTGTGTCAGATTCTATTTCTTTCCAGAGTCATGGCTGATACAGGGAGATCAGAAAAATCAATAGCGTCTCCCTTTGAAGTAATAAAGTATAAAATGAAAATGAATGGGATTCATAGTTACTTTAATACAGTATGCTTCTGTGTATATAAACAATCTCTAGATTTTTCATAGCTGTATCTGGTGGTTTGAGTATAAAATACTTATTAGAACTTAAGATTAAAGTTTAGCCCCTCTATACTGAATTGCATATGGAGTTTTCACTCCAGAAGTAAGGGTTAAAGCAATGAATGTCTTGTCATTTAGCACAGGAATCATATAACGATTCACTTGCTTACAATGTACTCTACTCAGTGATAAAAGGCCTAAAATTGTGTATCTGAGTGTTTGTGCCTGTATGAATAAGTCACTCTACACCCATACACCCTCCGCTCTGCAAGAACATGGTAACTGAAAGACCTTATTACAGCGCTGCGAAATATGCATGAAGTTATCAAGTTGTTTGATTCCAAACTGTCTTATTTTTTTCTGGCCTCTGTGCCCCTACACTAGCCCATAAGCTTGCACATTTTCCCATTGTGCTTAACTAGAGAGATGCTTTAAAAACAAAACTTGAGAAGTATATGCCTCTATAGAAGGTGTAATATTTCAACAGATATGAACCAGTGTGGGGAGGGGAGGTAGAAATGGCCCCCAATTTTTTTTCTCATCTCAGTAAAGTTCAGAACTTTATATAAATATCTTAGCTATCAAACCTGCTTTTACCCAGTTTATTACCTGTGAAGCTGTATAAATCTTAATGTTTTAAATGATGCTAAATAATTGAATACATGGGGAAAATGACACAGACCCATCCCAATTTATGTAAAATAATGCCCTTAGAGTTTTCAATTACTTAAGAAATCTTTCCTTATTTATTTTTAAATTTAGCTCACTGGGTACTTGCTAATTAATTTGTCATCTGTTTCGTGATACAGGGATTATTGGTCAATATAGGAATATAAGCAAGGACCAGTCTTCATTTTACAACATGTATCATAAAACTGCAGGCAAAAGAAGAGTAATTAAAAAATGCACTAATGCATGACTTTAAAAAGATGTTTTGCATTCATGAAAAATTATAGGTCTCTATCAATTCCTCTATAAACAATTATAACATTATCATTTAAAATTATTTCAACATCATACACAGATGGTGTATATTTAGTTATAGTCATTTAAATTTTTTAAGAAGTGCTTCCCTTTCAAAACTGCAGATTTGGACCTTTTCTTATTTTCCCTTTCTTTTTGTAATCATGTACATAATATTGTCTATAACACATAATAACATAATAGACAATACATTATAGGTGTATTAGAAATATGAAAACACAATCTAATACCAATGTGAAGCACTGTTAAAAGGCACAAAATGATGAAAGAAATCAAAAAAAGATCTTGTAAGTGTGTTAATGGATTGGAATACTCAACATGGTAAAGATGTCGATTCTCTCCAAACTGACATATAGGTTTGATGCAATTTCTACCAAAATAACAAGTTTTTTTTTGTAGACACAGACAAGCTTATTCTAAAATTTCTATGGAAAGACATAGCCCTATAATAGCTAAAACAATCTTGACAAACAAGAATAAAGGGAGATGAATCATACTACCCAATGTTAAGACTAACTATGTAACTACAGTAATCAAGACACTGTGGACATGGCAGAGGTATAGAGTTATAGACTGAGGCAACAGAACACAGAACTGAGAAATACACCTACACAAACGTGTCCAACTGATCTTCAAAATAGTTGTAAAAGCAATTAAATGGTGGAATAGGTCTTTTCAAGAAAGGTGCTGGTGCAAATGAACATCTACTATAGTTAAAAAAATTAACTTAGCTCTCACACTTTACACAAAATTGACCCAAAGTATAAAACTATAAATCTTTTAGAAATGTATGTAGGAAATAGTATTTGTGACTTAAGCAAAGACTTTTTATACTTGACACATAAAGCACAATCCATAAACAGAAAAATGGATAAATCGGACTTCATCAAAATTTTTAAAAGTTTGGCCGTGCAAAGGGACCTGTTAAGAAAGTGAAATACAAGACACAGAATGGGGGGAAATACTTGCACATCACTCATGTAGACAATTATTCCAGAGAAATGAAAACTTATGTCCACACAAAAGCCTGCACATGATTCTCTGTAACAGCTTTATTGGTCATAGCTCCAAACCGCTAGAAACCAAAATGTCTCCCCATCGGGGAATGGTTTACTAAACTGTGGGACATCCATCACAATAAATGAATCAGTAATATACATTTGCAATAAAAAGTAAACTATTTGCCACATGCAACAACTTAGATGGATCTCAAGGGAATTATGCTGAGTGAAAAAGCCAGTTCCAAAGTATTAACTTCTATATTATTCCATTTGTATAATATTTTTGAAGTGACAAAATTAAGAGACATGAAAATTGCTGTCACGGGTAAGGGATAAGAGAGGGTGGCAGCGGGGAAGTGGAGGTTATCAAAAGACACCAGGAGGGATCCTGTGGTCATGCAAGTGATCTAAATTTTGGCTGTAATGGTGGATGCGCTATCCTACATATGTTGAAATTGTACTGAACTAAACACACACACAGAAATGAGTACTAGGAAAAATTGGGAAATCTGAAATGAGTTAATTGTATCAATGCCAATATTCTGGTTGTGATATTATACTATACTTTGCAAGATATTACCATTGGGGGTAACGGTAAATGTTATAGAGTATCTGGTCTGTGTTTTTTTTTTATAACTGCTCTTAATTTTATAATTAGCTCAATTAAATGTTTTATTTAAAAAAAAAACTTTCTCAAACTACTCAAGCTTGTGTCACAGGTGGGACTCAAGTGCAGATGAGAGGCCTACACCCTAGCTTCTTGCCATAGTTCTCTACTGGCCCTCAGAGGTCCCTGGGTGCGAGGAGGTAGACTGGAATTGGAATGTGGGCACAATCTAAGCGCCGTATGGACTTTCTAACTTCTAAGCTATCATCAGATTTTAAAGCCAACATTGGTTTAGAGAGAGCTTTTGGGAAGAAACATAAATCCTATAGTGTTGATAAATTGTACGGGAAAGCAATGGTTAAGATCATGCTGCCGACCTCTGCCATCCAATAGGGGGTGTGTGTGTGTGTGTGTGTGTGTGTGTGTGTGTGTGTGCGTGCGTGCGTGCGTGCGTGCGTGCGTGTGTGTGTGTGTGTGATATTTTAGAGCAGTAACCTTTCTAAGCCTCACTTTCCTTAGCTATTAAATTGGGGATAATAACCATACCTAGCTCATAGAAGTTGCTTAAAGACACAGCTAGCAAAAGGTAAATTCAAACCTAGGCAGCCTGGTGTAAGAGCTGTACCCTTAGGATATGATCTGTTTCTCCTGGATCCCTACATCTCCCATGGTCCCCATTCATGACTAAGGACACTCCAGTCTAATTCATACTGAGGAAGAGAAACATTTTCCAAAGTTGCACAAAACCTGCCTACTTCGTCCTGCCAACTTATGTTATTATGCAAAGCAAGGACCAGTGTTTCCTTTCTTCTTTCCTTCAGGCTATGCCCTGGGGGGCACTTCAGAGGCATAAATATAGGGCCCTTTACAGAGCCACCTACCAGAAGGATGACAATTCTTTTACCACCAAAAAGCTGGCAAAAGTTTCTTTGATTTTAGAGGCTTCATCAAACTCCAAGACAGGGTAACCTCCTGCAATCTCTAACAATGGAGGCTGAGTGGCAATTTACCATTTTTCTGTCCTCAGAAAAACTCCCAGGATGGTAAGTTATTATCCTTCCAGTTACATTTGTGATATTATTCAATGTGTCTTATGGATTAAATATGCCTATTTCATCAACTCATTCCCCATCTATCTGTGACAGAAAGAAGCAAGTTTGATACAAGAAGCAGTGATTAAATGTCTCTCAACCTGTTCATGCACAGAGTGAAAAGAACACCAGAATACTTCAAAGTGAGGATACATGATTTTAGCAGCATTACCTAATATTTGAGGGAAACAGCTGTACAATAAGAAATGATTTATTACTTTCAGATCAGTCCAATCTAAGAATTTCCAAATTCTATAAAATGTACAGTTGTTTTTCTTCCTTTTGCTACACGAAAAACTTTGGGACATAGGATTTTCCTATCACTGAGCAATAACAACCAAATACAGGAATAAACAAAATACTTCACTGACCTGGGGATTTTGGTACATTGCTTTGGGTACAAAGTGGGCAAGGGTATTTAAAAATAAGAAGAATGTCTCACTCTTCTCATTTTAAAATATTTTGTGATACATGCCATGGTTTGTACAAAAGCGCATATATGTGTCGCTTTATCTTGATATATTTTGTACTTGTCAGTTAAAATTATTTAATTCCTCTATTTAAAAATTCAGTAATAAAGCATAAATCAGCATGTGAATCTCATGCATCCACATACACACATGTATATACTCACGCAAAAGCACAGCATGGTATCTACAATCTCCCTACAGAGTTCTTTTAAACTAAACATAATAGTTACCAAAAGGGATTCATAGTTCTTGAATTGATTTCAAATTAATCTGCCAGCCAGCTCCAAATGAATTTCCATTCCTATAACATGAAAGTTGTCCCATGACAAAACTTTCAGTGGGAACAAATTCATTCCTTCTTATGTCTATCATTTGCAAGGCACTATGGTGTGTCACTTGGAAAGGGATCTAAATTACAATTTTTCCCCAAAGCCATACCAGGTATTTGAAATACAGAATTTAAAAGAGCATCGATGTTCAAACCCATCAAATTATACACATTATGTGTACCTTTTTGTATATCAATTATACCTCAACAAAGCTGTTAACAAAATAAGGGCACTGATGAACTCATTTTGAGGTCTGTACTCTTTTGAACCCATACATTTGACACCAGAGACCACCTTTTCTTGCTTTGTTCTAGCTCACATGTATGCTCTGGCAGTAAAGATGCTCTAAATCAGAAAACTGTATATAAATACACACACACACACACACACACACACACACACACACACACACACACACACAGGAACCATGGGATGTATAGAAGGAATCTGGTACTTTAAATTGCATGGTGATCACTGCATACCTTAGATTCCTCTTGTGGTTTAATAAAGCATCATCCTAGTATTATGTAGGTAGTATCATTTGTATTTGGCTGATTAAAAAAACACCTGATATTCAGCGAGTTAAGAAATCAGCCAGTTCAAAGTCAGAAGTGAGATTTTTGAATCCTGTTATGTTAAACTCTAAACCCCATACTTTGTACTATCATAAGCTTTAAGAGTATTACCAGATAACGCTTAAAAAATCTGCTGAGTAAAGGACTGGATAACAATTACTAAGGTAATTAAATGTATCTAGGTTTAAGTGAAGGCTTCCATCAATACTGAGAAGACTCTTTCTCAAAACACCCTTGCTATTCACTGAGAAACAGCATCACTATCATAAAGATTCTTGCTAAAAAAACACTAAATCTCAGGCACACCCCAAAGCTACTGAATCAGAATCTGAAATTTAACAGAAATCTGAGGTAATTTGGATTCACATTAAAGTCTGAGAAGCACTTATGTATACAACTATTTTCCAGTTGTAGCAAGACACAGAAATAACTATGAAGCAACGTGAACATTTCATGAGGAAAAAGTATGAAAACCTCTTCATTTATTCCTTTATTACTTTTTTTTTTTTTTTTTTGCGGTACGAGGGCGTCTCACTGTTGTGGCCTCTCCCGTTGCGGAGCACAGGCTCCAAACGCACAGGCTCAGCAGCCATGGCTCACGGGCCCAGCCGCTCCGCGGCATGTGGGATCTTCCCGGACCGGGGCACGAACCCGTGTCCCCTGAATGGGCAGGCGGACTCTCAACCACTGCACCACCAGGGAGGCCCTCCTTTATTACTTTTGAAAAGATTTTATAATGATCTGTTAACTTTTAATAGCACTGACTAGATACATACCCGGGTTTAAAATAAAAAAAGAGATTCCAGAATGTAGTCAAATTATTTTTCTTAAATTATAGCTTTTAAAAAAAATTGCCATTCCTTGGCTAAGCACTGGTATGGATAGTCGATTTTTTAATTATATAAAGTAATCACATTAGTGGGTGAGAAAGTCAGCAAAGTCAAAGTTTTGTTGTTGTATAATTTTAAAGCATGCTGACAGCAATATGATAAGCATAAAATCTGAAATAAGTATTCAACACACAGATGCCAATTTGCTTAGAATTACATAAGCATGGAGTTAGGTTAGTTTGGTCAAACATAGTTAAAGTAAATAATGGCTAAAGAGAAAAATAAATATTTTCTTAAGACTCTGAGTTCAGCTCAATCTATTTATTCTCTGAGTTTACAAGGTGGTTATTTAGAATAAAATGATACTTTAACCTTGGTTTGTTTTTTCCCTGAAATGGTCAGTTGGGGGAAAAAACTGTTTGACTGGTGGATTAGTAGTTTTATGACTGAGTAGGTAATGTCTCAGAATTTACCTCCTCCAAAGACTAATAAAGAAGAAATTAGTATCTGTCCTGTTTACAGGAACATAGCTTCTTGAGCACTACTGATCTTACCTAATACTGTAGAAATAAAAAGAAATGAAAGGATATACCACATTTTAGTGTGGCCTGATAGAAGCCAAAAGAAGCTTCATTTTATAATGTGCTTTACAATGAAAGTATATTGGCAAGCTCTAGTGTCTTGAAGCCATGCAAAAAATGCTTTCAAAACAAATTATCAACGTGTGCTTATGAGATAAAAAAACTTTTCCAAATGCATCACTATAAATGGGGGTAAACACAACTTTTGATCTATTCTTCCTGCCATCATACACAAAAAAGCACATTTTTTGTACATTTTGCTTTCAAATATGTAACATTTTTCCCGTTCTTAACTTTAATTCATGAAAAATATTTATGATAAGGGAAACTAGCTTGACTTTTACTACAATATAAGTTATTTTTCCTGAAATGTGGTTTAAGAATATAGATTTTTTTGTTCCTTCATCATAGTTTTTAACTAATGTATTTCAATAACACTAGCTTATTATACATTTTATTGATACTTAAGCTAAATGTACATGGTTATTTTTTGGGGCTTTGGAAAGTGAGAAGAACAAAAAAATCAATGACTAAAAATTAATCCTTGCAAAATAGCAAGTAATGAATTAGAAAGTGAGTGAAAATGCTCTGAATATTCAATAACTTTTAAATTAATAAAACTGCATGTGTTGTATTTATCTTATTTGTTGATCAATAAAACTCTCTTTTTTCATTATTCATTGAAAAGATAAAAGGAAAATTTAGCAGGTGAAACAGATCCGTTCTACATTGTCATATTAGTTTTCTCTCTTCGTCCTCCTCATTTTTGTTCTTTTAACTTTTTTTTTTGGCTGCAGAGCTTGCGGGATAATAATTCCCTGACTAGGAATTGAACGCAGGTCACGGCACTGAAAGCGCCGAGTCCTAACCACTGGGCCGCCGGGGAATTCCCTGTCCTCCTTACTTTTTTGTTTTGTTTTGTTTTTTTTGCGGTATTAGGGCCTCTCACTGCTGCGGCCTCTCCCGATGCGGAGCACAGGCTCCGGACGTGCAGGCCCAGCGGCCGTGGCCCACGGGCCCAGCCGCTCTGTGGCATGTGGAATCCCCCCGGACCGGGGCACGAACCCGCATCCCCTGCATCAGCAAGCGGACTCCCAACCACTGTGCCACCAGGGAAGCCCCCCTCCTTACTTTTGATGTGATGAATATTTCATGATGAATTCCAAGTATGGCCATAATACTGGAGGGCTGAGCAGCCAAATCAGCTAAGAATATTACCAGAATTGTATGCAAGTGCTAGAATTTCCATTTCTGGAAATTTTCATTTCTGAAAATTTCCATAGTACAGAAAGTACTATGTATCATAGAGGTAATATGTATAATTTTCCAAATTTTTATGAGTTTGGGTGATTTGAAGTTTTCCAGAAAAAAGTCTTAACATCTAGCATATTTTGTAATCCATGAAGAATACAACAAATGTTGAAAATATGGTCAATGTTGACAGTGGGAAGATCAAAACCCAAAACTGAATGTACTTTTTTTTTGAAAGAAAAAAAAGCAATTCAAAAAGAGTACAAGTTAAGTTTCTGCAACTGAAACAATGCAACATTGATTTTACCTTGTTCTAAATCCATCTGGGAATTCATCACTGGTAGAACTCTAAAATGTCATAAAGTTACAGCTTCTAAGTTTGCTAAGGCATGTGCCTTACATACACTATGTGGAATATTATTCACACCTGTATAATACTCCATACAGGAGTTAAACTATTCATAATTTACATTTGTATGTATGTGTGTATATATGTGGTAGAAGACATACACAAATATATAAATATACATATAAATGTGTGTTGTCTATTTTTATTCAGTATAAGTTTTGGAAAACTGAAATGAAAGCTTTTTAAACTCTCCATCTACACATGTGGACATTTCCCTCCAAATATCAAGTGTGTTAAACAGTGGAGAAATGAAAACTATTCACAAGAAAAACATTTCAGATAAAAATGTAATCACAAAAATCCATTACATATTCTAAATTTTCTTTCTTCTTTATGTGTGTATAGCAAAGTAGTTGTGAAGAAAAAAATAAATTTTAACTTGAAATAGTGCAGAAAAATTCCCTACCTTAGATATACAAAATAGCACCAGACAAGAGATGCATAGATAACCTTAAGAATAAAAGTCATATATTATGTGCAGGGCTAAACCATTTCAAACACATATTTGGCTGATTAATTAGCAATGGTAAAGGTCAAGATTTGCATAAATGTTTGGAAACAAAGTGCTTAGTTTTTCTTTCTATTAGTTGGACCAATACTTTGGAATTTTATATTACTATATTTTGCTTGTGAGTCCTCTCTAATTTATTTGTCCAGATAACAAAAATAAAAACAAATAAATATAGATTAAATCAAAATGTAAGATTAAGAATACTCACAAAAATTGAGAAACTTGTCTAATTTAACATACAGAATTACAAACCCTACTTATTTCTAATCTGTGTCTAACATTACACAATTTAAATTAAAAATAATCCTTATATCTGCTCATCCAGCTTCCTTATCTTCTATGTTAACATAACTCCAATTTTGTTCATATATGAAGGAGCATTGTGCTCAGGGAATGGGCCAACCCCAAAGAAGACAACACGATTGTCCCAGGCCAGTCATGTTGTTTCTGTGTCTTTTATGCTAGTAATTGGCCAGAATGGAGTCATCTTGATATGCCTAAAACAATGACAGGCAAGCTACTGAAACCAAGCAGGACCCTGTGGTCCTTATTTATTTATTTTTTTACCTTATTTATTAATTTTTTTACCTTATTTATTAATTTTTAAAATTTCATTATAATTTATTCACAGAGACAACCAGAGAATCCCATCATTAAATAGCAATGGCTCTTGATTAATATTTTAAGATAGTTTTCAAACCAAACTCTTAATACATCTGATAAAATAAATGAGAAACTATCCATTAAATTAAAAAATACTTTTACTCATTTCTATATGAGTAAAAATTATTTTGTAAATAGTAAGAAGAAAATTTCATCAAAAAATAAAATATTTTTAAAATTTTGCATTTAAGTATCTGAGAATATATTCCCAGTAATCTTGACCAGTTTTAAGCCTAATTTCAGTAATACTTCTAATGATTAATTACGTATACATTTGCTTTACTTCCTGTCACATGGGTTAGTTTGTCCAGAACGGACACTGTTTTTTTCAGTACATTTATTTATTTATTTTGTTACAACTTAGATGCTTTTAAAGTGAATTTGAAATATTTGCTCTTAAAATTATAATAAAAAATCATGGATTACAAAAGAGATTGATATATCAAATTAAGAAAACTGCCTCAACAAATTCTAGCGTTTATAATTATCCTTAAAATTGGAGCACTGGGGTATATTAGACATATGCCAAGATAGTTATCACGTTTTTCCATGTGTCTTATGCAAGGGCATTTTACTCCTCCTTTAGTCTTTTTACCCTATATTTCCCTATATTTTGATATAGATTTTGATCATACTATTCTTGTTTTAGTGGGGAGGTGATGCAAATCATTTTAAATCAGTTTTAATATTCAACAATTTTAAGGTTCACTATTTTATGTAATGCTTCACAGAAAGAATAAATTAGAGAAAAAATAGTCAACACCATACTAAAATAGAAATATTTAGATTGGATGCTCTGATAAATAGATAACATAGTATCAGTTATTAGTACTTGGTTAGAAAAAATCCAAAATGTGTACAAGACTGGGGAACAAATTCAGTTTTAGATCAAGATTTTTATTTCACTCAAAAAAAAAAACCCATCCATTGATGATATGTTTATAATTTTTACAAGTCAAGAATTTCTTTAATAACCTAAAAGCTACTTGAATGATTATTTAAGGAGTAGACTGACTTATAAGAAAGGATATTATAAATTTTTTCAATCATACCATTTTATTACTCTTATATGTTATCCTTCTATATATTTGTGTTATTTTAAGGTGTGGACAGGTTGTTAATTTTGAAAGACCCTATATATTCATGCATGAGCAAGAGAGACTGCACTGGAAGTGATCTCTCTGGCACAATATTCAAAGAAACTTCTTGTGCAACACTCTCGATCATGAGCAGACATTTAGCAACTATCACGAAAAATTTAATCTTATAACACTGGGCAAATGTCACTGGCCCAGTCATTAAAATCAACAAACCTAAATAAACACCCAGGGTTAATTCCAAATAAATACCACTACTATACTGAACAAAATCAATAGAGAAATAATTATTAAATAATTTTAGTTAAATGAGCATTACATTTCTAAACCACTGGAGAAAGCACTTCTTATTCCAGAATAATGTTGATAAAAGAGATTGCCACTCACATGGAACATTCTCTAGGATAGATCACATGCTGGGTCACAAAGCAAGCCATGGTAAATTTAAGAAAATTGAAATCATATAGCATCTTTTCCAACCACAATGCTACGAGATTAGAAATCAACTATAAGAAAAAAATGCAAAAAACCCACAAATGTGTGGAGGCTAAACAATATGCTACCAAACAACCACTGGGTCACTGAAGAAATCAAAGGGGAAACCAAAAAATACCTGGAGACAAATGAAAACAAAACATGGCAATCCAAACCTTATAAGATGCAGCAAAAGCAGTTCTATGAGGAAAGTTTATAGCAATACAAGCTTACCTCAGGAAACAAGAATCTCAAATAAACAATCTGACTTTACACCTAAAGCAACTAAGAGAAAGAAGAACAAACAAAACCCAGAGTTAGTAGAAGGAAAGAAATCATAAAGATCAGAGCAAAAATAAATGAAATAGAGACTAAGAAAACAATAGAAAAGATCAATGAAACTAAAACCTGATTCTTTGAAAGATAAACAGAATTGATAAACCTTTAGCCACACTCACCAAGAAAAAAAGGGTGAGGGCCCAAATCAATAAAATTATGAATGAAAAATCAGTTACAACCAACACCACAAAAATACAAATGATCATAAGAGACTACTACAAGCAGCTGCATGCCAGTAAATTGGACAACCTAGAAGAAATGGACAAATTCTTATAAAGGTACAATCTCCTAATACTGAACCAGGAATAGAAAATATCAACAGACCAATTACAAGTACTGAAATTGAACTTGTGATTTGAAAACTCCCAACAAACAAAAGTCCAGGACCAGATGGCTTCACAGTTGAATACTACCAAACATTTAAACATTTAGAGAAGAGTTAACACCTATCCCTCTGAAACTATTCCAAAAAGTTGCAGAGGAAGGAACACTTCTGAACTCATTCTATGAGGCCACCATCACCCTTATACCAAAGCCAGACAAAGATACTACAAAAAAAGAAAATTGTAGGCCAATATCATTGTTGAACACAGACACAAAAATCCTCAACAGAATACTAGCAAACTGAATCCAACAGTACATTAAAAGGATTATACACCATGATCAAGTGGGATTTATCCCAGAGATGCAAGGATTTTTCAATATCTACAAATCAATTAATGTCATACACCACACTAGCAAATTGGAGAATAAAAACCATATGATCATCTCAATAGATGCAGAAAAAGCTTTTGATACAATTCAACATCCATTTATGATAAAAACTCTCCAGAAAGCGGGCATACAGGGAACATATCCCAACAAAATAAAGGCCATATATGACAAACCCACAGCTAACATCATACTCAACAGTGAAAAGCTGAAATCATTTCCTCTAAGATCAGGAACAAGACAACGATGTCCACCCTCACCAATTTTTTTCAACAGAGCTTTGGAAGTCCTAGCCACAGCAATCAGAGAAGAAAAAAAAATAAAAGGAATCCAAATTGGAAAAGAAGAAGTGAAACTGTCAATGTTTACATATGACATCATACTATATACAGAAAGTCCTAAAGACACTACCAGAAAACTACTAGGAATCATCAATTATTTCAGTAAAGTCACAGGATACAAATTTAATACGCAGAAATCTGTTGCATTTCTATACACTAAAAATGAAAGATCAGAAAGAGAAATTAAGGGAACAATCCCATCTACCATCACATCACAAAGGATAAAATACATAGGAATAAACCTGCCTAAGGCGGCAAAAGACCTGTACTCCGAAAACTGTAAGATGGTGATGAAAGAAATCGAAGATGACACAAAAAGATGGAAAGATAAACTCTGTTTTGGATTGGAAGAACCAATATTGTCAAAATAACTATGCTACCAAAGGCAACCTACATATTCAATGCAATCCCTATCAAATTACCAATGGCATTTTTTCACAGAACTGGAACAAATTTTTTTTTTTTAATTTGTATGGAAACACAAAGGACCCCAAATAGCCAAAGAGATCTTGAGAAAGAAAAACAGAGCTGGAGGAATCAGGTTCCCTGGCTTCAGACTATACTACAAAGCTACAGTTATCAAAAGAGTATGGTACTGGCACAGAAACAGACACATAGATCAATGGACTGGATAGAAAGCCTAGAAATAAACCCACGCACATATTGTCACCTTATCTTTGATAAAGGAGTCAAGAATATACAATGGAGAATAGACAGTCTCTTCAATAAGTGGTGCTGGGAAAACTGGACAGATACATGTAAAAGAATGAAATCAGAACATTTCCTAACACCGTACATAAAAATAAACTCCAAATGGATTAAAGATCTAAATATAAGACCATATACTATAAAACTCCTAGAGGAAAACATAGGCAGAACACTCTTTGACATAAATTGCAGCAATATTTTTTGGATCTGTCTCCTAAAGTAATGGAAATCAAAAGAAAAATAAGCAAATGGGACCTAATTAAACTTAAAAGCTTTTGCGTAGCAAAGGAAACCATAAACGAACCAAAAAGACAACCTACAGAATGGGAGAAAATATTTTCAAATGATGCGACCAACAAAGGATTAATCTCCAAAATATATAAACAGCTCATAAAGTTCAATATCAAAAACAAAAAAAAACAAACAACCCAGTTAAAAAAATGGGCAGAAGATCTAAATAGACATTTCTCCAAATAAGACATACAGATGGCCAAAACACACATGAAAAAATGTTCAATATCACTAATTATTAGAGAAATGCAAGTCAAAAGTACAATGAGATATCAGTCAGAATAGCCATCATCAAAAGGTCTACACACAGTAAATGCTGGAGAGGGTGTGGAGAAAATGGATCCCTCCTATACTGCTGGTGGAAATGTAAACTGGTACAGTCACTATGGAGAACAGTATGGAGGTTCCTTAAAAACTAAAAACAGAGCTACCATATGATCCAGCAATCCCCCTGGGCATACATCAAGAGAAAACCATACTTTGAAAAACTACATGCACCCCAATGTTCATAGTAGCACCATTTACAATAGCCAAAACATGGAAGCAACCTAAATGTCCATCAACAGAGGAATGGATAAAGAAGGTCTGGTACATTTAACAATGGAATATTACGCAGCCATAAAGAAGGGTGAAATAATGCTATTTGCAGCAACATGGATGGACCTAGAAATTATCATATTAAGGAAAGTAAGCCAGAGAGAGAAGGACAAATATCATATGATATCAGTCATATGTGGAATCTAAAAAAGAAAATGATACAAATGAACTTATGTACAAAACAGAAACATACACACAGACATAGACAAGAAATTTATGGTTACCAAAGGGGAAAGGGGGGAGGGATAAATTAGGAGTTTGGGATTAACATATTCATACTACTATATATAAAACAGATAACCAACAAGGACCTACTGTATAGCACATGAAAACATACTCAGTATTTTGTAATAACCTATAAGGGAAAAGAATCTGAAAAAATAGATATATGTGTATGTATAACTGAATCACTTTGCTGTACACCTGAAAGTAACACAACTTCAATACAAATAATTTTTATAAAAGATATCACCACTCATATTTCCTACGAAAGGCACTCCATGAATATTTGTTGGTAAAAATATTTTAATATTAGTCAAGTGTGATGATATAAATCGGATTTATATAAACACTTTCTTAAACTTTTAACTGCATAACAAACACCACTTGATTATCTTCAAAACAAAAATGGGAAGAATATGATAGGAAGACCAATAAAGCAGGATATATATCTGGTTTTTATGCTCTAATAACTTCAAAGCTTTAGGCAGGTTACTTAACTTCTCTGGCTCCCCAGTTTTCTAACCTGTAAACAGGACTGAATGAACTCTCAAATGAATTCCAACTCTAAAATTCTCTTTTTCTATGGCCTACCTGAAGAATTATTTCTTTAACCAATTAATTCCATTTACATCCTTGATTTTATGTAACGCTACACTAAAAAAGAATTGATAAAATACCACAACACCTATTAGTGAATTTTATTATCTGAGCTACCATTAAAATGGTTGGACTTATTCTACAAGCTAGTCCATATATATCTGCCTTCCTATAAGGGCATGATGCAAAGCTTCTAGTGGCAGAGACCTCTGTAAAATAACAATACGTTAGATAGCATTTTAACCTGCTAATACTCCCTTTCCTGTTCAGTAGATCTTTGCCTAGCAGTTTGGATTCAAAAGACTTCAAAGCTTTCATACTCTAGACAGGCCATCACAGATTAATTCTTTCCTATTGTGCACTCCTCACTCCTTTAGGACTTGTATATGAGGTTTAAAATTATCCTGTGTCTGCCTGTGTTAAATGGGTATTAGCTAAAGACTAATTTCTTGGTGATTATACGTACCAACGAAGAAAAATTTCACAACTTAAGTAGGATTCTAGTTTTGTCCTTTTACTATTGACAGTTTAATCGTATGTCTGAGTGAGAGTTTAGATTTCACAGACACTTTGGTTTATTGACAGTCTCACAAACTCAGTTACATTTCATAATATTTATATCCATAATCAAGGAAAAGTCATTTTACACATTTATGTAAAAAAATAAAATGTTATCATGTGTTCTCAATTGTCTAATTATTTTCCATCTGCATACACAAGCCAGCATGCTGCATGATGTGCATACAGCAACAAATTTCCTTCCAGATATTTTTGGTCTAGTTCAAAATACAAACAAATATACTAGGTACAACTGAAGGGCAAAACATAGAGAAGTCATAGTGTAATGTATTATAATGTATAGTACTTAATGTTTAAAAATTAGTTATCAACAGGCACACAAAAAGAGGAAATTATCCTTGAGTTTGATGGTAACACTATTCAAGCCTCAAGTATGGTTATATTTCTCTAAATATTTTCCCCTAGAAAAGTATGACTGCAAGCTTATATGATCAATAAAAATGCTTTAAAATCATTTCATTCTGTGCTAGGATGAGAAGAGGTTTAACACATATTTTAAAACAGTCATAAACTACACATTAATTCTGATTTAAAATAGAAACTTACTTTTCAGCTGAGAATGTATATTGTCACAAATCTCTGAAGAAAAACTATATTCATATTTTAATTTTAGGTTTCAGATACAACCGTTTACTGAATTCTTAAACCAACACGTGGTTGGAGAAATACATTTGGGGAAAAAATGATTATTGTGTACATCCTCAAAATTATTCACTTTAGATTTTAATTATTAAATGGTAAAGGAAATGTTTCATTTTAAAATAAAACATACAGTATTAAGATATTGTGACTATGCATACCACCATTAATTTTTCCTATTACTTCTTATAAAAGACTTCCTTCTTTGGCATTAATGAAAAGCTATATCCAGATGTCTTTAGCCCCTTCATAAATACATAACTGAGTAACACATCTTGAGCACATCCCTAGTCACCATCTTATAATACGTGAAAAAATTCAGAGATTTTAAATATAACTTACTTGCAATTTTCCTATTTTCAAAAAGGCATAGTTGCTCTTTTGGTGTTATCAAGGGGTTTCTGAAGACCAACGTGGAAAAAGGTATCCATTTCTGAGAAATACCCACTGCAGGAAAGAGGGTGCTATTTGCATTGAATATAAATACTACCTACATCACCTTCATTCCCTTTAATTAGAAAACAGAAAACCTTGTGTATTCCTAACATAAAAAAATAAAAGTTTCTTCTCAATATGGTAGTTGATTGCAAAAAGCCATTCTGTGTGTAGAGATGGTCCTTCTACCAATTATTTTTAGCATCATGCCATTTTCACTTAGAAAGGTCAGAGGAGTTCTTTGCTTAAACCAATGTGATTTTCCTAATAAGCTCACCATGCTAGGCGATCCAACAGAATGGCTCTGTATGTTAATAAGGAGAGTAAATGGCATTACTTGACAGAACTGTTCTTTCAATGATGGTTCATTCTAAGAGATTAATTTAGCCATACTTGTCTAGTGCCACATAAATACTATTAAATAGGCTATGCAGCATCGTTCTCATTCGACTCTTACACTTTGCTGTTTTGTATTAATATTCGGAAATAAAATATATCACTCCATCTGTTAGTAATCATGATGATGAAATTATGTCATACCATAATAGAAGCAAATCTAAGGTATTAGAGAGCCCTGTTCTTTTTAAATGCTCCTGTAGGATATCCCATTTTGCACAGTCATCCTTTTTTTTTTTTTTTTTTGCAGTACGTGTGCCTCTCACTGTTGTGGCCTCTCCCATTGCGGAGCACAGGCTCCGGACGCACAGGCTCAGCAGCCATGGCTCACAGGCCCAGCCGCTCCGCGGCATGTGGGATCTTCCTGGACCGGGGCACGAACCTGTGTCCACTGCATCGGCAGGCGGACTCTCAACCACTGCGCCACCAGGGAAGCCCACAGTCATCCTTTTTATTCTTCTAAGTCTCTTGCCTTCCTTCACATTTAGTTAGTGGTCAATTCACTATTAGAGGAATGCATTTTTTTCTGGTGGGCATTGAGGATGAATAAAAAAGAAATCACCCTATCACTAAAGATGCCATAGCCTCAAATGTCCTACTCACTCTAGCTGCATCTATAGAGATTCCCACCAGCACAAAAGATCAAACTATAGTATCTACAGATCTGGCCAGAATGCCTTTCAGAAATGGGATCATTCCCACAGCAGTTATTCTTGTTACCAGTTTCCACAAGAGTCTGAGGAAAATTTTCCATTGTCTCCTACAGTTATTAGAGTGTTGGCTCCTAATGACATGAATATACAACTTGCTATTGTTTCAGCCCAATGTTTTATGCATGATATTTTAAAAACTGTACAAAACACAACATTAAAATTCTAAAGTGAAAAATAATAGCATTATGGCTCATTACATTCTGAATTGTGGTAGTCTGAACTGTGAGTAACTGTACTGTCATCCTGTCAAATCTCCCTAAAAGATCTGCTATAATGTTTTACTGAATGTCATTCATTTCACAGATATAACTACACTAAAGCGTTCCAGTTCGGAAGCATATTGTAAATGTTTTTAAGTGTTTTCACCTAGTCACCTGAGAACTACCTGCACAGAAAACTGTCAATTATACCAACAACAACAAAAGATCTGCTGCTAGTAATAGTTTTCATCAAACACAAAAGAAATAACATACTGAGTATTTTGATATAATTTTCCAAGGTTATCATTACATTCCTTATTCTTCTTAGAGACAGAATTTCCAAGATTTCCTAAAAGACTTGAGGGAAGATGATAGAAACATTTATCTAAAAATTTTCATTGCTCTTAAGGTGAAATGACTGGCAAATAAATGACAGCATTTGGCCCTAGAGACATCTTTTTCTACTTTAGCCTGGGGTGTCCTTAAAGCCCTTATACAATGATATCGTATGATACTCCAAGGTCCTTTGCTGCCATCATTTTAACATCTTTACACAGTCTCTCCCTCCGCGGCTTTGCTCGTAACTGAAGGATCATCCGCCATTGGTGGTTTGTTCTGAATTAATTCTATTATGTAGTACATATTCAATTAAGACTCACGTTGGGGCAAGGCTCTCTTGACTTTTGTAACTGCTTATTAAATAGCCAAGATGTTGTAAAAGGAACAAGTGACAAATTAAATAAAAACACGCATGAGGCTTTGAATAGCAGCCAGAATAATACCAGGTTGAATTAATTATATTAAATATATGCAGAAGGGGAAAATAAAATATCTACTATTATATGAATGAGTCATTTAAATATACATGTTTGATGATAAGCACTTTCAAAGGAATTATTATACACTCCAGAGCATATGGTACTATACTGAGCATGTTTTAAAAGTGTCCTTAAAACAACATGTCTTGTCCTAATAAATATTTTTTTAAATAGACTTTATTTTCTAGAGGAGTTTTAGGTTCACAGCAAAATTGAGAGGAATGTACAGAGATTGCCTATACATCCTCTGTTCCCCAATATGCACATCAGATTTCTACATGAGAGTGGTACATGTGTTACAGTTAACAAACCTATATTGATACAGCATCACCCACAGTCCATTGTTCACATTAGGGTTCAGTCTTGGTGTTATATATTCTATGGATTTTGACACAAGTATAATGATAGGTATCCACCACTATACTATCAAACTGAGTCATTAACTGCCTTAAAAATCCAATGTGTTCCGTCTATTTACCACTTTCTGCCTCCAACCCCTGGAAATCACTGACCCTTTGATTGTTTCCACAGCTTTGCCTTTTCTAGAATGCCATGTGGTTGGAATCATAACAGTATGTAGTCTTTTCAGATTGGCTTCTTTCACTTAGCAATATGCATTTACGTTTACTCCATGTCTTTTCCAGGCTTGATAGCTCATTTCTTTTTAGTGCTGAATAATAGTCCCATTGCCTGGATGTACCACAGTTTACTGATCCACTACCGTACTGAAGGACAAGTTGGTTTCTTCCAAGTTTTGGCAATTGTGAACAAAACTGTTCTAAACATTCATGTGCAGCTTTTTTTTTTTTTTTTTTTTTTTTTTTTTTGCAGTACGCAGGCCTCTCACTGCTGTGGCCTCTCCCGTTGCGGAGCACAGGCTCCGGACACGCATGCTCAGCGGCCGTGGCTCACGCGCCCAGCCGCTCCGTGGCATGTGGGATCTTCCCGGACCGGGGCACGAACCCGTGTCCCCTGCATCGGCAGGCGGACTCTCAACCACTGCGCCACCAGGGAAGCCCCATGTGCAGCTTTTTTTGTGGACATGTTTTCAACTCATTTCGGTAAATACCACGGAGTGTTAACTGCTGGATCATATGGTAAGAGTATGTTTTGTTTATTAAGAAACCACCAAACTATCTTCCAAAGTAGCTGCACCATTCTGCATTCCCACCAACAATGAGTGAGAGCTCTTGTTGTTCCACATCCTCGCCAGTATTCGGTGCTGTTAGTATTTTGGTTTTGACCATCCTAATAGGTATGTATTAGAAAAATACTTTTTAAAGCAATAATAATTTTCCTTTTCTAAAGTGGTAGTTTTCTTAGTCTTTAAGAAACACTCAGAAACCCAAAGACTGAATAGAAATAAATTTTCACACTCTTTCATCCACTTACTTTTCAATAACATAGACAACAGCATTGCTGTACTAAAAATATTCAAGTTGTATCTTTTCATAAGACCATCAAATAATTAAAAGCAGGAAAATAACAAGAGAAAAATAATAAGTTCTACTTCAGGTTGGTATCTCTTTAAGAAATAATCATTATGGTTTGAAAATGTAAAAGACTATATGCATATTTTCTGTTGTACTTATATCAATATTATTAGGAAATTCATAAAATGACTTACTGAAAAGAAAATGTTTTGTATCAGCTTAATATGAAATTGTCTCAAAAGTGAAAAAGGATTAGTTTACTGTTATATATTCTTACAGCATCCATTCTGTTTTTCTGTGCTTATCACCTTATATACTTATTTATTTAAAAAAAAACAGACAACTTATTGCCAGCCTACTTTGTTGATGATAGCCTGCAAGGCACTGCAGTACAGATATTGTATCTATGCCTGCATGTCCCCTCAATGCTCATTTCTTCAATTAGCATTTGTCGGCCTAATTGCTAGGTATCATGCTAGCTGAGAGGAGTATGATGGAAAATTACAACAGTAACAACAACAAATCACACACATATGACATCAGTCCTAGGTCTCTAGAGCCTATATTCTAGAGGGTGATGCAAATACAAAAAAACAGCAGTTAAAAGCAGGTTCATTAGGGGAACTACTGGTGTTTGGGAAGCACAGAGGAGAATCATTTAAGCCAGATTTATGTATATTAGCTCAAATTCCTGCAAAATCATTACACTTTTAAATTTGGATACTCTTTGATATAGAAGACACAGACAAAAGAGAAGCCTTTGTGTTAATTTTAGTGTGTCACAATAATATGCATATACTGTCCCCTAAAACATAATGATCTGGTGTATCTTCTATTAATATATGAGCAGTATATGAATGTGGATTTTAATTTTAATTGACTCTGTGAAGTTAATGAATACCAGGAGATTAAATATAAAACATTAAACCTCTATAGTTGAGATGGCATGACAATTTCATGCCTGATACATATTACCTATTTAAAATACACAGCACTGATGAAGAAAATATAAAAAGAGGAAAAAAAGCATAATAACACAGCAGGGCTTAGACTCAAGCTTGGCATCTCTGTGGATCAGACAAAGTAGCTACAGGTCCTAATAGGCTCTTTTCCCCAGACACATAGTGTCACTGCATTTCCACTCCTTCACTAAGAGTCTACATGTAAGGAAGGAACCAGAGTTAAGATCACTGCTTGAAGTCACAGGTTAAAATGAAGGCCTACCCAGTGATCATTCTTGAAAGGACTAAGTTTTTGAAAATTCTGCTGACCTGATGCCTGAGCTTCTAACTTTATAGAAAACTATTAAACTAGTGATATGAGAAGAAAAAAACCCACCATGATCGCAGAAAACAACCCCAAAGATAAAGGATTGAGTACAGCCCTCAGTATCTCTAATCACCACCACAACAGAGGAACCCCAAGATGCTATCTCCATCTAGATTGCGATTCCAGGAGACATACGGGGACAACATCAAAGTTAGGGAGGAATAAAGGGAGGAACAAAGAGAAGAAAAGACATAACAAAAACCATGACAATAAAAGCAAATCTCTTCAATTAAAAGGATCCAGAAACCTGTCACTTAAATAAAAACCTAAAAAAGGCAGAAATTCACCACTACCACCACCACAATGATTCCAAGGACTCAGTCTAGATAAAATCATTCTCACAGAAGTGTCTGTAAAAAAATTAAAATGAATATGTTGAGTGTTTTCAACAACAAAATTAGACGGTAAAATTCAATTAAAAAACAAGAGTTCCTATAGAAGTGAATGGGTGGAATTACAGAGAAGAAAGATTTAAAAACAATAGCTGATAATCTTACAGAACTGAGGATAGACAAGAGTACTCAGTTCAAAGTGCACTGTGAGTACCAAGCAGGAAAAAGATAAATTTACACCCAGATGCCCTATAGTGAAACTGTAGAACATCACGATAAAGTAACACACCTGAAGACATATTAGGAAAATGCAGGTTATGTCTAAGGGAATGACTGTCAGACTCTTCAAAAGATCTAATCTAACTTTGTGACTGAAAATAAGCATATGAAATAATAACATGAAAAGAATAACATGAAAAAATGTGCTGACCTAGAATTTTAACTAAAACTATTACTCAGAACATTTTCAGACAAAGACCAAGAAAGATTATTACCTCTGCATGTTCACTGAATTACTGAAGGATATATTTCAGCAAGATGAAAAGTGAACCTAAAGCTTTAGAAGTATTTTTATTAAAGTTAAGAACAACCAATATAATAAGGCACAATTAAAAATTTAAAAAAATCAAGCTAAGTTGTCATTTCTCCCAAATTAAGTTCAATATAATCCCAATAAATATACCAACAGTTTTTAAATGAGGCTTTTATAAATTTTACCTAAAATTCACATGCAAACAGAGGGTTAGGATTATCTAAGAAAATTTTAAAAAACAAGGTAGGGTGCTTTGCCTTACCACATGTCAATGCTAATTATAAATCTACAGTAATTGAGATGTATGGTGTTGGCACAGGAATTGGCAAATGAAGGAAATAACAGAAAAGAATGCCCAGAAATACATGTCCATATATTAATCTTGATACATAATAGAGGTAGCAGTACAGATGAGTAGGGAAAAGACAGACATTTTTAAATGGTGGATAGTTGTTTACTTGTTCTAAAACACTCTATTTTAAAAAAAATAACTTAAAGATGATTTCCAGGTTTATTAAGAGAACTAAACGTGGAGGAGTAAAACTTTAACATTTTAAAAGAATATATAGGAGAAAATAAGAACTAGACTCACAGCTCAGTCAAAATAATGGCAAAAGGCATGAACAGATAATTCATAGAAGAACAAATAAAAGGGACCATGAATAAAGATCTATTATCATGGAAATGGAAATTAATATGAGATAAAAATTCACACTTATCAGCTTGGGAAAAATTTAAACATGTCAATATCTAGTTGATAAGGATATGTAAAATAGGGGATGCATGCACCATTTGGCAAAATGTTATATTATCCACAATCATTTTTTGTTTGACATATTCAATAATAATCAACATGATAAGTAAAAATAGCTCTCTTTAAATCAGAAAATGAATGGACATGACCCTGTCCTTAAGAACTAATCCATGTGTTTGCCATGTCCATTTGAAAATTCTTTATTCATTCCTCATATAGATCTTGAATATTTAGTATGTACTGCCTATCTTTGTTAAAGGCAATGCTGAAGACTTGCCTTTCAATTTCAGTGCCTTATCAACATGAATCACTTCAGATTCACAAGTGACCTTACCCTAGTTAGAAAACTATCTTTTCATTCTATAGAAAAATGCTTCCTTTTATTATCTGAGCTATGGATTTTGAGCTAATTGGTTTTGAGCTATGAAGCCTTGCTTACTATGGGTTTATTCATTTCCTTTGTTGTTAATTAGATTTTAATTTATATATACTTCTTTAGCCCTTTATGCAAATGGTTAGACTTAAGGGCACCACTGATAGTACTATTATTACATATTACTAGTCAAACATCTATAAAAAGATAAATATGAAACCAAGTGATAGAATATCAGAACTCTTTCTAAAAAAAAAAAAATAGTAACAAAACCTTACAAGAAGTTGTTTACGAAGTTAAACTTAATTTATGCCCCCAAAGTAGTAAGAATGATATGGATATGTACCTGTGGAAAAGAAAGATTTACCAAAAAGAAAAGCAAACTGATTCATAAAGTGCCTATAATTTAAAACTATTTTAAATGTCCTATTTTTATTTAACAACTTACACAAATATTTGAGATGAAAACAGTGTATAAAAATAATCTTGCACTTAAAATCTTCTCTCAAGTCTAATCTACCAGCCAAAAAAAAAATCTATTAAAAGACACTGGACAGTCTTCTATGCTAGCACTTTGCCTCTACTAGGTGACAAAAACATCATCAACCCTTAGCACAGTTTGTGAAGGAAGCATAAACATTTTACAATCTTTTTTTGGCTTACATATAAATGCTGAAACTTATTCTGCTAGAACAAATTTCCAAATGTACAGTTCTTTTTTTTCCTGATAGAAATGCATTGTTAAGTGCATGGATAAGGTCCCATCCCTGCTAGAGAGTAACTCTGAAAACACGAAATGAAATTCTGACAGGAAGTTTCAAGTACCTTTTAAGGGACTAGGTGATGAAGATGATGCTAGGGAAATTTACCTCAGGGTAGCAAGTCATGAGTTAGGAAGGATGAGCCCTTAAGCCCTGCAGTCTAAGCAGTTGTTCATCAGCAAAATAATCTAGTTCATTTTTATTTCCTTATTTATTTATCTTTTACTTTTTACTGCCTATGGTAAAGTTGTACCCCAAAATTTTGACCAGGACATAACTGTAATCACACACAACATTCAGGGCTAGGGCAGGTCCTAGGTTACTCTAGAGTTAGGGTGTTAAATCAACAAATAGTAAAATATCCTGAGAGCAAAGTAAAATCAAAGAAGTCAGAAATGAAGTTGAGGGGGTCTCCACTATTCTTCAGATGGAGAACACTTCTCTTCATTGTAAAAGGAGTAAAGATAAAGGAAACTTCTTTATGTGTATGGATTGGAGAATATCCACAAAGTAATCAATTTTCAAATACATTAGCACCGAAGGAAAGGAGGCTACATTTTCTTTATGACCATAGTAGGTTGTGAGAGAGAGTCTGGACTATGCCAGTATGGGCCTGGCATTCTAATTCTGAAAAGTAATTATAATTACTTTGAAAAAAATTCTCATAATGCATTCTATTAAAACTCATGCCTGAATTATGGAAACACAGGGGATGTGGCCACAAAGGCCTAGAAAAGTAAGAAGGGCAATCAGGGAATAAGGAAAATTTATGCAGAAAATGTGAAGGAAATGATGCTCGGTGTGGACAACACATTCTCAGTGTGACAACCAGGATGGTGTATCTAGTTGATTGTCTACTTAATTTACCATTGGCATCTGAGGCTTAGGATGCCTCTAGGCTAAGTATAGGTAATTTCTGTTTTCCCCAGAGAATCTACCTTAGAATGGATAAGTCTATACTGAGTGTGCCTACTGTTTGTCTGAATTTGGTCTAGATCGCCACTATCACAGGTGCACATAAATTCAATCCACCTCGGGGCTCATACTGGGAACCCTGAAGGATTTCTAAGCATGCTTCAAAACTCAAAACATGCCATTGTAGATAAACAAATTACAATACTCATTAGAAGCTGGCAAACTATTACTTTTTATTTTTTTATTACAATTGAATATAAAACCGACATATATTGTTCGATAGGCCCCTTGTGGGCTTAGCTATATAAAAATGCTGACAATTTACGCTGATGTATTTTATTTCTGCATTTTGCATTTTAGTTGAAATCTCAGGTAACTTTAGCAAAAGAGGATCCAGTAAGTTACTGTTAAAGAAGGGTTCCACAACACCAGTAGAGCTATATTAAATTCCAGTATCTCATTTCAAGAATCAGTTTTGCCAAATATAAATTCATGATATGAAATAAACTAAGAATACCAATATGGGTCCAACAAAACACATAAAGATAAATTTCTTAATTTTTATATCATACCTTCTAGGATATTTAATAAAAAAAATTTCTAGCCCTAAGATTCCATACTGATGGGCTTCTTAGTTAAAACTCCTGAACTTATTACAAGCTTAATCATCAACATAGCTTTTAGTTAACATAAAATAAATACACGTGGTATTGACATGTCTTTTTAGTACTAAATATTAGTGCTTTATAAGCAACTGAATTATTTAGTCACCTTTTTTTTTCTTCAGAGTGGAATATCCTCGGCATTATGGATTTAACACTGATGAGTCTGACTATTACTGAGAAAAATCAAAACTCCATTATATGTAGAATACTGATATTTTACTGAGGCACATATAAGTCACTTATGCTAGTGCATGATCCAAGGTGAGCCCTCCAGCATTCTCTTTTCAAAGCAGCCTAGACCACCCCTTATCTTTGTGTAGGCAGTGATTCCCCTAACTTGAAGCAAACTTTCCTCCTTTGTGAAACATACACCACCATTCATCTCCCTGTCATCTCTCCAACCTCTGTTACCCCAAAGAGAGCTAATAATGCTGGCAACAGAAAGGTAGACAAAATATTTTACAATGGAGATGACTCTTGAACCAGCAAAGTGGAAGTCTGGGGTACTTAGAAGCTTTTGCACAGCAAAGGAAACCATAAACAACATTCAGAATGGGAGAAAATATTTGCAAACGAATCAACTGACAAAGGATTAATCTCCAAAATGTACAAACAGCTCATGCAGCTCTATGTCAAAAAAACAAACAACCCAATCAAAAAATGGGCAGAAGATCGAAATAGACATTTCTCCAAAGAAGACATACAGATGGCCAAAAAACAAATGAAAAGATGCTCAAAATCACTAATTATCAGAGAAATGCAAATCAAAGCTACAATGAGGTATCACCTCACACCAGTCAGAAAGGCCATCATCAAATATTGACAAACAATAAATGCTGGAGAGGGTGTGGAGAAAAGGGAACCCTCCTACACACACTGGTGGAAATGTAAACTGGTGCAGCCACTATGGAGAACAGTATGGAGGTTCCTTAAAAGACTAAAAATGAAGCTACCATATGATCCAGCAATCCCTCTCCTGGGCATATATCCAGAGAAAACCATACTTCAAAAAGATACATGCACCCCAATGATCATTGCAGCACTATTTACAACAGCCAGGACATGAAAGTAATCTAAATGTCCGTCAACAGAGAAACGGATAAAGACGATGTGGTACATATATACAATGAAATATTACTCAGCCATAAAAAAAAGAATGAAATAATACCATTTGCAACAACATGGATGGATCTAGAGATTATCATATTAAGGGAAGTAAGCCAGAGAGCGAAAGACAAATATCATATGATATCACTCATTTGTGGAATATAATTTAAAATGATACAAATGACCTTATTTGCAAAAACAGAAACAGACTCACAGATATTGAAAACAAACTTATGGTTACCAAAGGGGAAAGGGGAGGGGAGGGATAAATTAGGAGTTTTTGATTAACATATACACACTACTATATATAAAATAAATAACCAATAAAGACCTACTGTATAGCACAGGGAACTCTACCCAATAACTTATATGGGCAAAGAATCTGAAAAAGAATGAATATATGTATATTTATAACTGAATCACTGTGCTGTACATCTGAAACTAACACAACATTGTAAATCAACTATTCTACAATAAAATTTTTAAAAAGTGCAACGTTTTGTTTCTTGAAGTGATTGAACTGCATTATGTTCCCTATAGAAAACTAAATAACTACAGAACTGTTTTACTAATTACAATGTTCAATACCTCATCAAGTAGGTGGTGGAGGTTTAGCAAAAGTTGAAAGGTGGTTATCTTGAAATAAGACATAGGCAACAAATACATGAATCTTGATGGATGCAGATTTTAGGAGGAAAAAACAGGTCTTGGGTATCTGTCTCCATCCAGTGACAGGTGACAGAGGTGCTACCTCAGCCAGGGGACCAACCATAACTGAGCATTAGTTGAACAAAAAACTTCAAGAAGCATTTGTATTTCTGTAGCAGGAAGCATGGAAGACCAGATTGTTCTTTCAGCATTTCTACTTGAGAAGAAATAGTTCAACAAGTGAAAAGGAGTAAAAAGAAACAAGCTGTTAAATACACAAAAAAAGGGGTCTATTGCAGAGAAAACATGCTGGGCACGTATTACACAGCCACTGTCATCATCATTTACTCCTTAGAGTTTTCAGTTCAGGTGAGTTCAGAGTTAAGAATTATATGGGGGTGATACAGTGCTCTGTGTGTGTGTGTGTGTTCATGGTAGAGTTTATTTTAATAGCTTTATAAATGACTTGAGTTTATACAATCATTAAGGGTCTGATGGGGTCTCTGTAATTGTTCAGTTATACTTTACTGCATTTTATGAGTGGAATTATATGGTTTAGTGGTATTTGTAAATTCGGAGGTTTGCAAACGTCTCAGGACATATACCTTTGGGCTACTGACAGTTTGTTTTATATACATGTGTAAATAAGCTGTCTCCATATAATTTTATTTATTATAGCTTTATAATAATCTCCAAAATGGATATAGCTATAGGTGATTTAATGGGGTGTTAATTTCTGTAGCCTGCCTTGTTCAATACTATATTTGGTTGATGTCTCTAGTAAGATAATGTTTATGTTATTTTTTGATTTGCTTTTCCCCCCTTCCTGGCTTTTTTTTTTCCCCCAGACATCATTAACAGGTACTCAAGATAGATTATTGGACAAGGGTTGAAAATATCAAGAAACAGCAAATGGTCAGTTTTTCAAAAATTTCTCAAACAGACTTTTTTTTTTTTTTTTGGCCACACAGCACAGGGGATTTTAATTCCCTGACAGGGATCGAACCCACACTCCCTGCTTTTGAAGTATGGAGTCTTAACCAGCGGACCGCCAGGGAAGTGCCTCTCAAACTGACTTTTAAGACACAAAATGGTATATCTGACTAAAGTAAGGCTCAGAGTTTATCCTGCGGCAACAGAACAGGGAAGAGAATAAAGAATGACAGCCACACCACGCTATCCACAGGCACAGCAGTGGAGAATCACCAGGGCTGAGGACAGGAGGTGCCCACTGTACACAAATTCTTTGCCCAGACTCATCTGAATTGTCCCAGGTGGGTCCTTCTGCAATACCTTGGAGCAATTACAATCAACTCCCTCACAACAGAGGGTAAGCACATTGTCTCCCAGACAATGGTGAGATTTAAAAGGAAAGGTCTTAGTTTTGGCACATGCGAAGAAACTGAACAGCAGCAGAAGGCACCCCATTACACTTGTCCTCAACTAGAAAACATTTTAATATATTCCCAGAGTATCTAATAATATGGTCATTATTTGTCTGCAGAAAAAGAGAGAAAATACAAGCAAAATATAAGGGAATGATATATAAACAAAAGCAATTTCAGTAGGAGCAGCTGAATAAACTATTAGCTTGAAGAGAAAGGATCAATATGAGACCACTGTATTCTTTTATTATATAAATTATATATAGCCATGAAACATACATGAATAGAATCTTGACTGTATTTATCTTTATTATTTTTAGAAATTAATTATTCAAATTTTCCAGAGCTGTGGTTAAAACAACAAGGACTTTGGCCACCCAAACTAAGATTTATTACTCTGATATTCCAAAATATTATAAAAAGGTGCCATTTGTGGCAATATTTTAATCCCAATCTTAATTATCTTAAAGACCTAGAAAACAGCAATTACTATTAGTGAATATTTATTGAATATGAAGTAAATGTATAGCATTGTATTGAATGCATTACTAATATTGGTAAGTTATAGTTCCAATATTTTCATAGTATACAAATATTATATATATGTTTCTTTTTTAATAATGATTCTTTTTTTACCTAGACTGAAAAACCTAATTATTCATCAAACACCTTACATGTGTCAAGCACTATGCTAAATACTGTGAGCAATTATCTATCTCCTTGTCTATCTATTTTATAATCCCTGCTCTAAAGATTTCATTCCATTTGATGAAACATTAAGTATGAAAACATGATAAAATAATTCAACGATGTAAGTCAGAAAATAAATATTGACCAGGAGAGTGGTAAAGAACATTTGTGATCTAAATGCAGAGAAGCAAGAATTTATTGGGGTTGGAGAAAGCTGGGAAAGATGTTGCACTGGGCAAAATTAATAGGTGAATTCATGTACAGGGAGGAAATGATCAGAGTTATTTTTTGGCTAAAATTAATGCAGGGGAAAGTTAGTAACTCAACCATATTTTAAAGGATGAAAAGGAACAAAAGAAAAATAGAGTAGACAGAATAGTGAATGGTTTATTTACATTACGTGGCCCATAAAGTTGAAGTCATCAGTTTATGGGGAGTTTCTCAGGTAGTCTTTCTCAAGAGTCAAGTTTGAAACTACATATATCGGGAGGGAGGTGACTGAAATTTTTGCCTTATAGTGGGATCCCAACTTATGATAATGACATTAAAATGAGAACCAACAGAAGCAAATGACACAAACTGTAATGAGAAGTAGAGCCATGCATGATCTAGTTATCTCCACATTGGTCCAGGGAAGAGTCGAGACCGTAATGGGTCAGATCATGTCTATGAGACAAAATGAAATGAAGAAATAACGTATAAAGCAAGAAAAATATAATTGAGACAATTAGATGTGATCTTTTTATGACACTAACTGAGGGTTTCTTTATCACAGATACTTTTACCAAATTAATTAGCTGAACCTAATGCAAACATTGGTGACAAAGACAACTCAGATTTATCTTAATCAGGAATATGAGGTAGTAATTAATGTCAGAGTTAAACTAAGGGTGAGTATAAAGGTAAAATTCCCAGGCAAGGTGGGTACTGGATTTTAGGAATGCAAAAATCAGGGAAAGAGAAAGATTGGAGGCAAGTTTTGCTTTCTTGCAGCAGGCCCTTTGAAAATTGAGAAATCTGGAAATAATTAAAAACCAATGGATTTTAATCACCACGAGGGTAAAAATTCTCTCCTTCACCAGTGTATTCCTAACACAGAACATGTTATCTGACACTCTCTAAACATTCTGTGAAAGACTGATTGATTGCACATTCTAAACTACTGTATCAGTATCTCCAACCTTTAAGCATGACCCAGAGATGTTAATAAGCGGTAAACGTAACTGGTTGCAATTACCACCTCAGCCCAGGCCTAACTCACAGCAGAGCTCTGAACAAACAAGGGAACATCAAAAAATGACCCTGGCGGTCTTCCCTGGTGGTGCAGTGGTTGAGAGTCCGCCTGCCGATGCAGGGAACACGGGTTCGTGCCCTGGTCTGAGAAGATCCCACATGCCGCGGAGCGGCACGGCCCATGAGCCATGGCCGCTGAGCCTGCGTGTCCGGAGCCTGTGCTCCGCAACCGGAGAGGCCGCAACAGTGAGAGGCCCACGTACCGCAAAAAAAAAAAAAAAAAAGACCCTGTTCTGACATGTTTTATACTTGTCTAAATTAAAGTTAAATATGATATTTCTAACCTTGGTTACAATCTCAGAATGATGCATTTCATAAGTAGCAATAGGTGTTTAAAAAAGAGGCATTTATGATGCAAGAAAAAGTACAATATTGCTTCAAGAATCAGTCAGTGGTACCTTCTTAATGAGAGGATTCATACTCCATTGTTTTCAGTTTAAATGTCAAGGCATGTACATATAAACATTTGGAAAAACAGGTTTCAGTAGATCATGCTATGTAAAGGTCATACAGACCTTGCAAATACTGCTGCATCTCTAACTCATCTAATCCATTTCTTGAGTTTAAATATCAAATTATATCCCTTTCTGTCACCCAGAATTGTGAACTTCTGATACTCAGTGGATCCTAAAATTTCCACATTCCGATATTTTTAAGAGCCCATATGAAACCATATGCAATTAGCATATGTTATATTGTGGTATGTTCTGTCAACAACAGCTCTCTGATCAACGATGCACCCTAACTGTTGAATCATCAAAACACTACAGCAGTACAACTTCAGTTCTGCATAATATGAAGTAATATGCATGCCTGCCCTCTATAAATATGAGAGGCAATTTGTTTGGCTCCACATTTTATTTTGCTTTCAGGATTACACTACTCACTAACTTCAACAAAAGCAATATAGTGAGAAATATTGCCTCACAATGCCACAGCTCTGTCCATCAATATCAAAAATTCTCAATCTTAACACCAGTGCCAGAAGATGAATTGCATTATGGTAATTCAGTAATCATATACGGATTCACATATTCAAGTATACTTAAGAGAATACAAAACAAACACAAGTTAGATAAGCAATCAGATTACTGAAGTTTTTGTCGATGATGTTAAAGAGTATGTTAGAAACCATCTAATACAATCTAACCATTAATGAAAACAGTGGAAGCTCAGAATGTATCTGATTAGCTCAAGGTCACACAGGTAGTCAGTACATCCTAGAGAACTCTCTATTCACGTTTCTTAATGACATATCCTTACTATTATACTGTATATGTCATGCTGATATTAACTACCACCAAATCAGCACTAATTTTCACTTGATAGCTTTAAAAGGACTAAACTGAAAATATTTTGAAAGCTCATCTTGCTGGAGTAGTGAGAGATGAGGTGGGATCCAAGGTAGCCTGAAGCATCAGAGACTGAACTAGATAACATGCATGTGAAATTTATGAACAAAAGAAGAGGTCAGAAAAATAGGTTTTTAGCAAGGATAGTTTGTTATGAATTTACAGGATAAGGTTGAGAAAACCTTGCCATCGGGGGGTCCAAATTAGAGAATTGCCTGTAGAAATTCAGTAGCAGAGATGAGGCTCTGTGATTTCTCGAGGTTTGAAAACCTTCTGAGGCTTTCAAAAGAAATGACTCGTCAACTATTATATCAATACTGAATTATACCTTTAAAATATTTTTAGTACTAGTAGTCAAAATTTGGGGTTTACTTAGTACAAACTGTGTTTCAAAGACCACTAATGTAATCTGGTATAACTGAAGAGCCCATAACTGAGGTTCCATCCAGACTGGCCTGTGTTTTATCAGTACATCTGTCAACTCCAGGAAGATTTGAGGGCTTTGGAATTTTGTTAAAACTCTTCTTACCATTATCCTAAGAATGTTGCCTTAATAGCAAAGAAGCCAATACTGGGGCTGAGTTTTGAGCAGTGGGCTGGCCCCTGCCCTGGGCAATGAATTCACTGAATGAACTCAAGTGCCTCCTTTTACAGCTCTGACTCACCACAGGTTTGTGCTTTCCTACACAGTGGAACTGGAGCAGGCTTTTCTTTCATTTGTTTTTGTTTTCTAAGCAAAGCAGTTTGCCATCCCTCCCTGAATATAAAATTCATGGTGAATGGAGTTGCGTAAGTTACATGGTAGGACTAAATCCATATATTGGACAGCCTAGTAAATGTTATTCTTACATGCATTCAAAAATAAACATTTGTAAAATGACATTTGCTCATATGAAACATCTAAAATTAGCAATGCATACTGGTGAAGAGTTCAGCTTTGAAAGCAGACAGCCTGGGTTTAAACCCCAGCTCTACCAGTGACTAGTTGAGTCATCTGGGTACTTTACTTAAGCTCTATGAACTTCAGCCCTTCTCATTGGAAAAATGGACTAAGTGTGAGGTTGATGCAAGGAATAAGTGAATTAGTATTAAGCACAATTCTGGATTTATTAAATGTCAGCCATTATTTATATATTTAAAATAATGTAGTAAGCCAGAAAAACAAATATCGTATATTAACGCATATATGTGGAACCTAGAAAAATGGTACAGATGAACTGGTTTGCAGGGCAGAAATAGAGACACAGATGTAGAGAACAAATGTATGAATACCAAGGGGGTAAACTGGCTGGGGGGTGGTGGTGGTGATGGTGTGAACAACTGGGAGATTGGAATTGACATATACACACTAATATGTATAAAATGGATAACTAATGAGAACCTGCTGTAAAAAAAATTAATTAAATTAAATTTTAAAAAATAAATATAAAATAAAATAATGTATATCCATATACCACCAAAAATCCTTTCTGGGACAAACTGAGACATAGTATAATTAAGTGTCAACACCTATGGTACTTGCAATTGATGCTAAAGGCGGCCAAAAAGAGGAGAGATCAATGTTGGCATTTTAGCATTTAGAAAGTATTTTTCAAAGAAAAGTGGGGCTGTGCTGGGCTGTGGAAGTTGAACAAACATTGAACGAAATGAAAAACATTCTGACGGTAAATAAAACAGGACGAGAAGTAACTATGAGAATGAGCAAGACAGACTAAGTGTTAGCCTCCTACAAACTTGGGAATATATTAAAATAATCATATATCAGTGGAAAAGCATATGGCATGCACTTCATAAATATATATGCTATACGTGCATGCATGCATCTATATGCATATAGAGCATTTCAGGAAATTCCTGTTTTTACATTTATGCATGCAACTCATTTGTGTGTGTATATGTATAGCTATATTCAGTTTTATCACGTTACTACACGTTAGCAAAATCACAATCAAGACAGTAAAATGTACCTTCACCATAAGGTTACCTTGTGTTACCCATTTATAGCCACACCTACCACCTACGCTCATCTCTATAGCTGACAATCACTAATCCTTTTCCCATGTCTATAATTATGTTACTTCACCAATCTTATATAAAAGGAAACATTCACTATGCAACCAATCGAGATCCGCATTTTTCATTCAGCATAAATTCCATGAATACTATCCAAGTTTTTGCATGTATCAATCATCCATTCGTTTTTATTGCTGGGTAGTGTTTCATGGTACAGATGTACCACAGTTGTTTTCTTTTCAACCAATCATATATGGAAGGATATGTGGATAGTTTCCTGTGTTTGGCTATTATGAATAAGGCTGCTATGAATATTTGTGTACAAGCTTCTACATGAAAACAAGTTTTCATTTCTTTGGGGTGACGAAGGATGCAACTGCTGAGTTATATGGTAAGTCCATTTTTGGTTTAAAATGAACTGCCTATTTTCCAGGATGGCTATACTATTTTATATTCCCAGCAGCAATGTATGAGTTATCCAGTTTTTCTGCTTCCTCGTCAGTATTTTTATCTATTTTCTTATTGTAATCATTTTACAGGTATGTAATGACACCGCACTGTGGTTTTAATTTTCATTTCTATAATGGCTATTGAACATCTCTCCGTGCACTTATGTACCAGCAATATATTGTTACCTAGTGAAATGTTTGGGCCTGTCTCTTGTTCATTTTCTTATTGGATTACTTTTTATTTTTTAATGTTTAGAGAGTACTTTATATATTCGAAACACCACTCCTTGGTCAGATAAGTGGTTTGCACATATTTTCTCCTAGTCTATAGCTTGCATTTCATCTTCTTAACAGAGTGTTTTGCTGAGTAAAAGTTTTTAAATTTAATGAGATCCAATTTAACAAATTTTCCCTTTATTGATCATGCCTTGGTGTCAAGACTAAAAGCACTTCGCTTAGCCCTAATCTCAGTATTTTCTTTTTTTTTTCTGTAAGTTTTATAGCTTTATATTTTACATTTCAGCCTCTGAGGTTTAGGTTGAGGTACGTTTTTTGTCTGTTTGTATTTTGCTTTGTTTTGTTTTTGGCCTGTGGATACCCAACTGCTATGACACCATTTATTGAAAAGACTCTCTTCTCCTTCACTGGATTACTCCTTTGTAAAAAAAATAAATAAATTTGGCATATTTGTGTGGATATATTTCTGAGTTCCCTATTCTATTTTACTGACTTATACGTCTGTCCACCACCAGTAGCATTATGTACCAGTAGCATTACTATTGGTACATAATAAGCCTAAACATTAGTGATTCCTCCAATTTATTCTTCTTTTACAAAATTGTTTTCACTATTCTAGGTCCTTTATCATTCCATGTAAGTTTTAGAATAAGCTTGGGTGTGCATATAAAAACATTGCTGAGATTTCTGATAAGAATTAAATAATAAATATACATCAATTTAGGGGAAATTGACATCTTTACTATATTGGGTCTTGTAATGCATGAACATGATGTCTCTCCATATATTTATTTCTTCTTGATTTATTTCAATAGCACTTAGTAACTTTCATCATACAGATTCTGCACGTTTTGTTAGTTTTATACATGAGTATTTCATTTTCTTTGGAGAAATTGTAAATGGTATTACACTTTTCTATCTTGGTTTCAACTTGTTCATTGTCACTGTATAGAAATGCAATTGATTTCTGCATGTTTATCTTGTACTGTAAAACCTTACTAAACCTGTTATAGGAAGGTTTTTTTGGTATAATCCTTAGAATGTTTATACAGTACATCATTTCTTTTGCTCTTTTCCAAAATGTATACCTTTTAGTTTTCCTTCCCTTATTGCAGTTGCTAAACTTCCAGTACAATGTTGAATGAGAGTAGTGAGACCAGAGACACTAGGCTTCTTCCTGACTTCGGAGGCAAAGCATTCAGTCTTATCCTATTAAGTACCATGTTAGCTATAGATTTTTGGTAAAAGCCCTTCATGTGGTTGAGGAATTTCCCCCCTGTTCCTAGTGTAATAAGAGTTTTATTATGAATGGATATTGAATTTTGTCACGTTTGTGTCAACTGATATCATCACGTATTTTTTCTTGTGTAGACTGTGTATATATATGGTGGATTACACTAATTTTGAGACACTGAAGCAGTTGTATATGCCCCAAATAAATTGTACTTGGTCATGCTGTATAATCCTTTCTTACACTGTAGGATTACATTTGCAATTATATCATGGAGGGCTCTTGTGCCTAAGTTCATGAAAGATATTGGCCTGTGTTTTTATTTTTTGAGGTACTGACTTATTTGGTTTGGGTATCAAGGTAATACCAGCCTCATAAAATGAGTTTGGAAGTATTCTTCCTCTTCTCTTTTCTGGAAAACATTGTACAAAATAGGTGGTAGTTCTTTAGTGTTTGGTAGAATTGTCCAATGAAACCCTCTTGACCTCGATATTTTTCAAGAGCTTTTAAATTATGAATTTGAATTCTTCAACAGTAATTGGACTATTCAGATGATTTATTTCATTTCTGTTGAATTTTGGTAGTTTGTGGTTTTTGATGAATTGTTCCATTTTTGAAGTTGTCACATTTATGAATACAAAGCTGTTGATAGTATTTCCTTATCATCTCTTTCATAGTTGCAAAATGTGTAGTGATAACCCCTATTTAATTCCTTCCATTGGTAATTTGTGTGTTTTTATTTTTGCCAGTCTTCCTAGAGGTATATCAATTTTAATGATTTCTTTGAAAAATTAGCTTTTCGTTTCACTGATTTTTCTATACTGGGTCGTTATTTGCAATGCACTAATTTCTGCACTAACGTTTATCATTTTGTTCCTTTTCCTTATTTTGGGTTTAATTTGTTTTTTCTAGTTTCTTGAAATAAGAACTTATATATATATATTTTTTTTCAAGACATCACAAGAGAATTTTTTTCAGTAAATTGCTCAACATTTAAAAAATCCTTTATATAAAACATATCAATTAAAAATACTTTATCTCCTTTATTATTTTCTTTCTTAACTGAGGTATAGTTGATGTACAAAATTATATGTTTCAGGTGTACAACACAGTGATTCACAATTTTAAAGGTTATATTCCATTTATAGTTAAAAAAATATTGGCTATAGTCCCTGAGCTGTTCAGTGTATCATGTACCTTATTTTATACAGAGTAGTTTGTACTTCTTAATTCCCTACCCCTATCTTGCCCCTCCCCACTTCCCTCCCCGCACTGGTTACCACTAGTTTAAGAACTTATATTATTGTTTTGAGATATGTCTTCCTTTGAAACTTAAGAAATTACTGCTCCAAGTTTCCTTAGCATTGCTTTAGCTGTACCTTACATTTTTTGACATTTTATTTTTCTTTTCACTCAGTTCTGTCTTTTCAGTTTCCCTTATGAAATCTTCTTTTACTCATGGATTATTTAGAGACACATTATTTAACCTTACCATGTTTAGAGATTTTTTTATTTTTTTTCTTTTACCCCTTTCTACTTTGACCCCATGATGTTCAGAAAACATACTCCATATGATTTTAATTTTTAAAAATTTACTGAACTTTCTTTTATGATCCAGTATATGGTCCAGTTTGGTGAATGCTCCATGAATGCTTGAAAAAGAATCTGTACTTGACTGTTGTTGCATAGAGGATTTCTAATAAGTCAATTAGATCCTGTTTGGTTATTGTGTCATTCCGATTATCTATATCCTTCTAAATTTCTGTCAAGTATATCCATCTCTTGCTGACAGCGGGGTGTTGCAATCCTCAACCATAATTGAGGATTTATCTATTTCTACTTTCAGCTCTAACTTCTTTTGTCTCATGTATTTTGAGGCTCTATGTTCGATGAATACACATTTAGGATCAGTATGTCTTTCTGTTGGATTGATTCCTTTATAAGTATGTAATGTTCCTTTTTGTCTGTAATAATTTTCTTTTCTCTGAACTATACTTTATCTGATATTAATATAAACACTCCTGCTCTTTAAAATTAATGTTTGCATAGTATATATTTTCCATCCCTTTACTTTAAATCTACCTATGTCATTGAATCTCAAAAAAGTTTCTTCTTAACGGTATACAGTTGGATCATTTTCTCTATTCTGTCAATTTTTGTTTTTTGTTATATTTAGACCATTTATATTTAAATATATTATTGTAACATTAAATCTCAAGTCTGGCATTTTATTATTTATTTTCTGTTTGTTTCTTCTAGTTCTTTCCTCTTTCTCTTTTCTTGCCTTCCTATTGCTTACCTGAATATTTTTTTAAGATACCATTGTGTTTTCTTTATAGTGCTTTTGAGTCTTTTACTTTGAATATATTTCTAAGTAGCTACACTGAGTACTACAATATCCCACTTAACTTGTGCTAACATTATTACCTCTGAGTGAAGTATTAAATCCATACTTCCATTTAGCTTTAACTTCCCCATTTTAAAAAGTCATTTTCTTGTTTACTATATTCTGTTATAATTTGAATTTCAATCATCAAATATTATTTATAAAACTCATGAGGAGAATAATAATCTATTTTATCTACCCATATTTATGCCTTTTCTGTTGTTCCTCCTTCCCCTCATACTTAAAGATTTTTTTCTTTTATCATTTCCTTTGTGTTTGAAGAACTTGCTTTAAGCAATCTTTAAGAGTAGTTTTGCTAGTGACAAATCCTTTTAGTTTTCCTTCATTTGAGAATAACTTTATTTGCCCTGCATTCCTGAAGCAGTTTTGCCAGACCTTTTGAGCACCTGAAAAATGTTCCATTTTCTTCTGGCCTCCATGTTTCAAAAGATAAATCACTGTCATTCAAATTGATGTTTCACTATATGTAATGTGTCATTTCTCTGGCTGCTTTTACGATTTTGTCTTTGTCTTTAGTTTTCGTAACTATAATTATGAAAATGAATTTGGGCATATTCTGTTTTGGGTTTACTCAGCTTGATTATTATATAGGTTTGTGTCTTTTACCAAATTTGAGAAATTTTCAGCCATTATTTTTGGTAAAATTCTTTCAGTCCCACTCACTTTCTCCTCTCCTCTGGGATTCCCATGATGCAAGTGATGGATCTTTTGCTATTGTCCCAAAGGTTCTTGAAGCTCTGTTCTTTATTGGTATTATTATTATTCTATATTCTCTCTGTTGTTCAGAGTAGGTAAATTTTACTGATATGTCTTCAAGTCCACTGATTTTATTCCCTGTCATCTCTACTCTACTACTGAATCCGTACAGCAAGTTTTCTTTTCTTATTGTGGCTACTGAATTTTTCAGTTTTATACATTCGTTTTTATAACAAAGATTTGCAGAGATTTTATTCTTTCATTTGTTTTGAGAGAAGTTGTATTTGAATGTTTAAGGAGTTTTATGACTCCTGCTTTAAATTCCTTGTCAAATGATTTCAACATCTAATTCATCTCAGTAATGACATCGGTAGATGTCTTTCATCATTCTAGTTGTATTCTTGATTCCAAGTGTGATAAGTGAGTTCTGATGGTGCCCTGGGCATTTTGTTTATTATGTATGGAGAGTGTGGATCCTATTATAACCTTTTATTTCAGCAGGCATTCACCTAATGTAGTTTTGGTACACAAGTCCCAGTCTACTTTTATGGGCTATGGTTCCAAGGACAGTTCTATATTCAGAAGCTTTGTGGTGCTATTTTGACCTGCTTGGTTAAATGGTGACATTGAGGTTCCCAGTGGTCCCTAATGGTACTGCCTGAGGGGGCAGAAGGACTTCCCCAGGCTAAGGCACCTAGTGCCTCTAGGTGGAGTAGGGGTGTCTCAGGCTCAGGAAGAAAAAGGGTTTCCCAGGCTGCGATGCTTCTTGTGGCAGAATCACTATACTGGTGAATCACTCCAGCTGCTGCAATGTTTCTAAGTAGGAGACAGGAATCTCAGGGTCACCAGGCCAGAAAGACTTCCTTGGCCAAATACCTCTTGTACAAGTGGGGCCTACATGGCCTACAAGTGGGGGCCTACAACATGGGGCCTACAAGTGCCCCATGGTTGCCCAGGTATCTCTGGGTATGGGAGCGAAGTTCCAGGCCCAAAGGGACAAAGAAGCTTTCTGAGCCTGGTTGCTTGTTGTGGCTGTGTCTTTCTTGTCATTTCTGCCAACCCATGCTGATTTCCCTCTGTGGGAAAAGGGAGTCTCAGGCCTATAGATTTCCATGGGCAGGATAATTGTTCCTGGCTGAGCACTTGTTGTGGGGGCATTGCGCTACCAGTATCTTGGGGCTACCCCAGTATCCCTGTGTGCGAAAGGGCAGCCTCAGCCCATAGGAACATACAGGTTTCCTGGACCAGGCCACTTGTGATGGGATCCCTTGACTTGGTGCTATGTAGCCACCTAAGTATTTCTTGCAGTGTGTCTCAGGCCTATAGGCACAAAGCTTTCCCAGATCAGGTCACTTGTTACAGCAAGGTTCCTCTAACTGGTGAGGCGAGCTGTGTCCATATCTTTTAGCAGAGGATGGTAGTATTAAGTCTAGGGGAAAGAGAAGCCCTTCCCCCGGCTGCTTATCGCTAGTACGGCTCCTGTTCAATATACTTTCGCAGTTGTACCTGGCTTATCTAGTATAGTCAGAGGAACTCCTATTCAATCCAGGGGAGCAATGAGCCCACCTGGGCTGCTTTCTGCTACCAGTTGGGGGTTTCAGATGTGCTAAACATGGGTCACCTTCTTTTGTTGGATAGAAGTACATAGGAGAACTTGCTGCTGTTCGTCTTCCTCCAGTCCTGGCATCTCAAATCAGTTTGCTTTCTTCTGACCACCTTTCACAGATTTCTTTTGATTGATTCTTGTGTTATCTCTAGCGTTTATTGTTGTATTTAGCTGGGAAGGCCAGGGAAAAATGAGTCTATGCCATCTTGTCTGAACTGAAAGTCTCAATCTTGTTTGAATATGTTTTAATGGGTTATTCAGTTAACAGTATATTTAAAATACACACAACCTTAAAAAAAAAGATGTTACAAGACCCAAATCTGCATTCAATTATACTATGCTGTATGCAAGGTAGCTGTTGACTGCTCCAGTTATAAGTAAATGGCAGCCTTTGAAGTTAACAACAAATAAAGCATCAAGTATACCATGTGATGAGTAGAACAAATGCATTTGGTATGTTTTTTTCAGTATATATTTAGCATTTGCGTTAGTAACCTGAACAAAAATAAAGCCAGCAATAAAAACATCGCAGTTCACCGAAATATGTGAAACTTGAAACGTGAATATGTAGATTCATTTTCCTCTGTTTAATTTTATGAAAACAACTGTTAAAACTATGCAAACAAAACATCCCCACCGGCCTGAAATTGTTGACTAGTCTATGGCATATATGTGTGTGTTTACACATTTATTAATCATAAACATGTCTAGTTTGAACAAGTTAGGTAGTACAATATGCAGCTACCACAGTGTCTAATAGTTTGTATAAGTGTTTTAGTCCAAGTCAAACCTGCCTATTAAAGAGGAACTCAAACCTTCATTCAAGTACATTTGGTTTGAATATAAACATACAACAATCAGGCTTCCCTGGTGGCGCAGTGGTTGAGAGTCGGCCTGCCGATGCAGGGGACACGGGTTCGTGCCCTGGTCTGGGAAGATCCCACATGCCGCGGAGCGGCTAGGCCTGTGAACCATGGCCACTGAGCCAGCGCGTCCGGAGCCTGTGCTCCGCAATGGAAGAGGCCACACAGTGAGAGGCCCGCGTACAGCAAAAAAAACAAAACAAAAACATACAACAATTTTTTCAATAATTAGAATGTTCTTACTAAAGGAAATTAAAATATATAGCAAATAACTCATGAACTTTAGGAGGTTTTATTTTCCAAATTCCTACCAATCAAATGTAGGACAAAAATATTTTTTTAAGTTTTAGCATAATTGAATACAAAGTAATTTTTGCTGAACCACTTCTATTTTTTGTGTTCGGTATTTTATTCAAAGCTTTCTATTATGGCTTACACACTTTTGTAATTATGCTGCAATATTTTTATTTACTATTAATACCTTCTTCAATTCAGGCTCAATTTTTTTTAGCCATTCTCCCCAGACACTAAATCACAGACCCTTTTATATAAATTCTGGTTTTCTGTTTCATGTCACTGTGTAAAAAACTCAAAAGCCAAAACTTTCTTGATCATCCTTTTTTTCCTCTCTTTATTTTTGCCTTAATGCCTAACACAGAGCATAGCACATAGAAGTTCCCAATAGATTATTGTTAAATGTATTTGTATTTGACAAGAAAAAAGGGTAAGTAAAAGTAAAATTATGAGAGATGAGCGGTTTTTTCCTTTGAGAAACATAGTTTAAATTCAGTGAGGGGTATTAACGATGCTGAGTAAATGACTTCCTATTTCACTGAAGTGTTTAATAAGGCCTTTAAAAAAGCACTTCATCACATCCTGCTCTTCAAAGCAACATTTGGGACTCTTTTTGGTTCCTAATAAGTGATAAATAACAACAGGATTTTTGGCTTGCAAAAGGACCTAAAAAGGAGAGTTGGCTAAGCTATTAATAGATGTTCTTTATAACTGGGCTGCTTTAATTTTATTTTATTATATCTACAGTTTCCACAGATATATTGTCAATTGCCTTCTTTATTAACTTACAAAGTATATTCTTTAAAAAGGAAGCCACATACAAAACCTTTAATGATGTAACATAATGGACCACTCATTTTTCTTCTTATCTCTTTATTAAAACCAGAGTTTTCAAAGAGTTTAAATTACTCCTTACTTTTTGTGTGTTATAATGTTGGGGAGAGACAAAAGATAGATTTCATGTTTTAACACTAAGTACTGATACATTCCTAATTCAGTTACATCACAAGTGAAAGAAAAAAATGTATGTGAAGCCTTTAAAACACATTTTCACTTCCGTAGACTTTGGAAATCAGAGGATCAAAGAAAAAAACTCAGAATTCTGTCAAAATAGTGTGGAACGTGGAACACACCAAATAAGAAAGATATTTGGGAAGGCCTTCCCAGCCCACAATCTTTCTCCCTTTTCTGAGAACTGTTAGCCTCTCCCTCAAACAAACCCACAAGCATAGTTCCCTGGTGCCATGTTCACACCATGTGACACTGTCTCCCAGGCAAGGCTGAAGGGACCAAGATTATTGACACGTGACTCAAACTGGAACACACATGTGCTCTTCCTGGAGTATTTTACCCAAGACTCATAAAATGAAAACGTGGGTACTTAGTCATCCTCAATAGCTCACAACTAGGGGAAAGGCCCATGTCTCCACCATTGCTGTAGCCTGATCGTTCAATTTTCCTTAGATTCTACTATGATAGAAACCACAATACACACACACATACACAGCTTGAATACTGAACTGTATTATTATTATTTTTTTTTTTTTGTGGTACGCGGGCCTCTCACTGTTGTGGCCTCTCCCGTTGCGGAGCACAGGCTCCGGACGCGCAGGCTCAGTGGCCATGGCTCACGGGCTCAGCCGCTCCACGGCATGTGGGATCTTCCCGGACCGGGGCACGAACCCATGTCCCCTGCATCGGCAGGCGGACTCTCAACCACTGCGCCACCAGGGAAGCCCCTGAACTGTATTTCATTTGGGTTTCTATTTCTCGCAAGGAAGATACATTATTAATATTCACAACATGGCTTGAAAATTGGGTACATTTCAGAAAGAAAAGATAAGATGATACTAATTGAGAGAGTGAAGTAAACAAGGAACAAGGATATTTTCAACGACATATTATCATGCTGTAGATATAATTTTTTCAGAAGCCTGAAAGCATGTCAGTATTGTGTTTCGTATATAACTCTATAAAAGGAATGTATAGGACGGAACACTGTAATATTCCTCTGAATTATACTTTTATATCAATAAGAGCTTCTACACACTTACACCAATGGACAGATGATCCAGACAGAAAATTAATAAGGAAACACAAGCTTTAAATGATACATTAAACAAGATGGACTTAATTGTAATTCATAGGACATTCCATCAGAAAACAGATTACACTTTCTCCTCAAGTGCACATGGAACATTCTCCAGGATAGATCACATCTTGGGTCACAAATCAAGCTTTGGTAAATTTAAGAAAAGTGAAATCATATCAACCATCTTTTCCAACCACAATGCTATGAGATCAGAAATCAATTAAAGGAAAATAAACGTAAAAAACACAAACACATGGAGGCTAAACAATACATTACTAAATAACCAAGAGATCACTGAGGAAATCAAAGAGGAAATCCAAAAGTACCTAGAGACAAATGACAACAAAAACACAACAATCCAAAACCTATGGGGTGCAGCAAAAGCAGGTCTAAGAGGGAAGTTTAGAGCAATACAATTCTACCTCAAGAAACAAGAAAAATCTTGGGCTTCCTTGGTGGCGCAGTGGTTGAGAGTCTGCCTGCTGATGCAGGGGTCACAGGTTCGTGCCCCAGTCCGGGAAGATCCCACATGCCGCGGAGCGGCTGGGCCCGTGAGCCATGGCCGCTGAGCCTGCGCGTCCGGAGCCTGTGCTCCGCAACGGGAGAGGCCACAACAGTGAGAGGCCCACGTACCAAAAAAAAAAAAATATATATATATATATATATATACACGAAATGTAGAAGTCATATGTAATTTTATCAATTTAAAACTAAATTAACTGATATAAAACAAGTTCAATTTACTCAATTTGTTCATTATGTCTTTTGAGAATGATAAAATTAGGTACAGAAGCCCAGAGAATTATACAAGCACATATGTACACATCTACAAGAAATCCTAATTACTAATAATCTGTTCTAATTCAGTGTTCGTAATCTAACCATAAGAGAAAGCAATACAGATACGTTTGAAGATTGTCTTGCTCCCTTATCACTAGGCCTATTCTCCTGTTCTGCTCTTCATAGGTGGCTACCATATATGAGTTTTTTGTTCATCAATTCAGCCCAACTGTTCTATTTTCACACGCATTTCTATATCCATAAACAGTGTGTGTCCATGTGTGTCTATGAGATCTTTACAAATTTACTTAATGGCTAGGTGCCCTTTACTGAGCTAACCAGTTATCCACAAACATCCATGTAGCCCCACTCACACTGTGGTAGTATTGCTGAGAGAGAAGTTGTTCAGCCTTTAACTACATTTCATAGCCCTCCTCCCATCCAGGTGTGGTTATGGGATTAGTTTCTCCCAGTAGAATATGAATGGAAGTAATTGGTAACAGTTCTGGGTTTGGGATTTTTAAAAAGCTAATGTGTCTTTTCCACTCTCTCTTCCCCATCCACTGGCTGAATGCAGAGGATTCTGAGATCAAAGAGGTGGTGGAGCAACAAGGTAGAAGTCGTCTGGAGCCTTGCATCACCATGTACAGGGGAGCCAAACGATGACACGGACTGCCATGGACTATGACATGAGCAAATAATACATGTCTACTGTGTTAAATCACTGACATTTTGGGTTTGGTTTGTTATAGTAGCTAGCATTAAAACAACTAATACACTACCATATTTCCTATCATTCTAAACCTTTCCTTTTTCATTCGACATTATGTATTTAGAATATATTATCATTGTTATGTGCGGACATAATGTAAGCTTCCTCAAAAGCAGCACAACTGACATTTTGAATTGGAAAATTCTTTGTTGTCAGGGGAGGGGCCTGTCCTTTACATTGTAGAATGTTTAGCAGCATCCCTGCCCACTAGATGTCAGTAGAATACCCCCTCCCTAGTCATTACAAAAAAAAAAAAGGTCTCCAAACATTGCCAAATGTCCCCTGGGAGGCAAGAGCATGCTCAATTGAGAACCATGAATCTGATGCATCATTTTTAGCGGCTCAATAGTACTTCATCACACGTATTAAGGATATTTATGATATTTTCACTATTAAAACATTGCTGCAATGAATATCCTTACAACTGATTTGGAGCTATATTACGCAACTCCTATTAATTACCTAAGAAGAAACTCCTTTTCTTCAATACCAATAAAAAGTAAAGCATTATATAGTTCTGAAAAGTAAGGGACAATTAAAAATGGGTGAGTAGAATTTAGAGCACAAAGACAGTGCAAAAAAAAAAAAGCCAAATTCTACAGTGAACATAATCAATTCTTAGTTGTTAATCGAGGTAATGGATGCTTTTTTTTTTTAAACATCTTTATTGGAGTATAATTGCTTTACAATGGTGTGTTAGTTTCTGCTGTATAACAAAGTGAACCAGTTATACATAAACATATATTCCCATATCTCCTCCCTCTTGCATCTCCCTCCCACCCTCCCTATCCCACCCCTCTTTTGTGTTTTGGACACAAAACACCGAGCTGATCTCCCTGTGCTATGTGGCTGCTTCCCACTAGCTATCCATTTTACATTTGGTAGCATATATATGTCCATGCCACTCTCACTTCATACCAGCTTACCCTTCCCCCTCCCCATGTCCTCAAGTCCATCCTCTGTGTCTGCATCTTTATTCCTGCCCTGCCCCTAGGTTCTTCAGAACCATTGTTTTTTTTTTTTTTTTGATTCCATATATATGTGTTAGCATATAGTATCTGTTTTTCTCTTTCTGACTTATTTCACTCTGTATGACAGATTCTAGGTCCATCCACCTCACTGCAAATAACTCAATTTCGTTTCTTTTTATGGCTGAGTAATATTCCATTGTATATATGTGCCACATCAGTTGCTTCCATGTCCTGGCTATTGTAAACAGAGCTGCAATGAACATTCTGGTACATGACTCTATTTGAATTATGGTTTTCTCAGGGTATATGCCGCAGCAGTGGGATTGCTGGGTCGTATGGTAGTTCTATTTTTAGTTTTTTGAGGAACCTCCATACTGTTCTATAATGGATGCCTCTGAGTTAAGAATATCAGCTAAATGGCTCACCACTCACTATCTCGTATTCCTCTATGATTCTTACTTTCTCCAAACCAACCTGCTACCATATAATTTGTCTTCACATCCTCAGTGCTCACTGCAAAATATACTTCATGTGAGGCTACATTTTTTTTTCCCACTATAACTGCCATTACGCTGCACAAGCCACTTGCAAAAGTAAAAAGGCCTCCTAAGGATATATGTGCATTCTAGACTACCAGAAAGATGATGAGATGCCTGTCAGCCACTGAGGATGATGTGGCCTTGCTGGTTCTGACTTTAAGGACCAGACTGTACTTCCTAGAATGAGACAGATGCTGCCTTGGCTCTTACGTGTTAATGGTATCTACTCCACTGAAGGCTCTGATGAGTCACAGGACTCTATATTGATGAATAGTGTATCAGTCCTTGCCTATGATATTATCTAACAGCTTTTGCAAGTCCTTGGCTAACTTCACTGGAAACTTCATCTAACCTGATTGCACAGTAAGTACAAGTTCTTCCAGCCGATCTATACCTGACCTGAAACTCTGCACCTCCTGACCTCTTGCCCTCTCTATGTCCTTTTCATGGCAAACAGCATCAGAGTGGTCCCCTTAAAAGCGTACATCTCATCATTAGAACTTCTCAAATTCTTCAGTGGCTTCCTACTGACCTGGGAATGAAGTTACCACTCTTTCTCAACTCCAAAGTCCCCTGTCAAACTCTCCTAGTTCATTTTATGGCACTTGGCTCAGGCTACTCTCCCAGCTCCACAGATACTGGCCTCTTTCAGTTCTACAAGTTCACCCACTTGCTCAAGCCTGAGGGCCTTTGTGTATGGTATTTCTCTGTAGTTAATACCCTCCTCCTTCTCCTCCATTTTTTAAAAATTTTTTAATTAAAAAAATTTTTTTTCCTCCATTTTTCATAGTTCAGAACTTCTCAGCACGAATGTCACTTTTTCCGAAAGTTCATTAGATCATAGACGATTGTAAGCACTTCAGTAGTTTGTTGGTTGCATTGTTTCATCCTTATGTATACGGCAACTATCTTGCATCGTGCCTGGAGCCCCAAAGGGCTCAGGTCACATATGCTCAAACACAAGCACATGTGACCTGAGCTGTAAACAAAATTGCACCCAAAGACTCACGAGAAAGATGGGACTGTGAGGTTTCCGAGTTTGTGTACTGAAGGTTAAACCAACAAGCATTTAGGCTTGATTCTCTCTACTTTGACCAACCAAGTTATTATTTTTATCTTGCAACAACAAAATATAGTTCTTTATTAAAAAGCCTTTATTGTTGAAATTGCTGCAGGAAAAAGAAAAACTTTCTACTACAAGCGCAAATAAAATTTTCTGGGTCCCAGACTCTCATTTTTTCCTTAAAAACATTTGTTTTTATTACATGATTTTTAAAAATAATGTATAAATGTTCTTTCACAGAAGAGGCAAAAGCCATGCTGCAATAAATGGGCAGAAATTATGGGCAGCATTTGGAAGTTTAGTAATTTTTTTCAAGCCAGATAAAACTCAGAATAAGATATTTTTGGAGGTATCTAGTTTAGTTGCACACAAAAGGGCACTGCTTACATTCAATACACTTTTAAATTGTACACATGTTCTGTAACACTTGCAATACTAATTTACATTATAAAACTATTCTAATTTGGTTAACAGTAAGGAGATTTCTGAGATGGTTTCTCAAGAAAAAGCATGCTTTTCAATATAAGAATAAGTTAAGATGAATTCATAACACCAGATATTTTCCTATCTGTCAACAAACACTCTTTCATTGGAGAACAGTCAGTCAGGGTCTGTATCCCTAAATATAGCATGCCAGATAGTTTTCTATTTCACACCCAAAAGAGTTTCTATGCTATTCTCTATGGCAGTTGTTAATAAAAAAAATAGTTCGCATTAGGCCACTGTTTCCTGGTATGATAGATTTTGGATATCATCATTTCAGGAATGATTTCTTGAAAAACCAAAACCAAAACCAAAACCAAAACCAAACCAAAAATGGCTGACTTACAGAGTTAGTGCCACTTTTCTGCAGGAGGAATAATGATTTAAGAGGAAATAATTTTAAAATGAGCTCCATGTACTCTAGACAAATATTTTCTACTACTTACTGAATAACTCCGCCTTAAATTTGATATCACCAGAATTTTAAAACTCAGTACAGTCTACTTCAAACCTCCTTCTCTGCAGGTGTATCCTACCTTAATAAATGGAACTACCCTTTAATAAACCTCTGCTGCCAGATTCTTCAAGGCATACGGGATTTCTCTCTTTCCCTCTCTGTTGTTTCAATGAAGCCTCAACATATATAGATTCTACAGCTAAAAAGTCTTCTCTTTCACCAATGTCCAGTGCCTCTATTCTAGTCCAAATCACAATACTTTCATGACTAGACAACTATTACGATCTCTTAACTGGTCTCTTTGCATCCTCACTCAGCCTGTTGACTCTCCAAACCCCAAACAAGTATCTTCCATTCCCAACCAAGTCCCTTTTCCACGTGGGGGTCATAATGAGCTCAAAAAGATAAAGATGATCATGTCACTTCACTTGACTAAACTTATCAGTGGTTCCCTATTTTTCTTGGTATAAAATCCAAAATGATAAACACAAGCTACAAGATGCTGCATGAAGTAGTCTCTGTTTACCCCCTAAGACCCATACAAATCCATTCATCGTTCCACACTCTAATCATACTTGCCTTTAGTTGCTCAAATGTACTTGGCTCCTTTACATCTCAGGTTTTTAAAACATGCGCGTTTTATAAACCAGAGAACAGCTTACCACCACTCCAATGTAATATAAACTAGAAAAATTCATGCCATGTCTTTACTGCATGGTCAATTTTTATCTGCAAGTGAATTTATAATCACCACAAACTTTGCTATAGGTTAAAGCGTTTGCTTGGTTAATTTGATCACAAAATATTGTAAAGGTGCAAAAGGGTTAAATTTGATTAAAACACACTGAAGCCTCTCTTATCCTTGAAAAGGGAAAATGCATCTCAACAAAACAAAGGTTACCTCCTTTCAATATGAAAATGTTTCTTAAACAAGTAGTATATTTTCAATACATTACTTTGCCATCCATTGTTTTCCCATTAATCCCTATAAATTACCTTCTAGTTATACTAATGTTCATTGTGAGTTAACTAATTGTTTTGTTCCAAATTAAAAAGCTTTTGATTATTATAAAATAATAATTTCATCAGAAAAGTAAAAAGAAAAAAATATTCATAATTTTATCATACAGATACACTCAATTATTTGAACACCAGAGCCAAAAGATATTCACATGGATCGTCTCTATCTCTATCCTACATTCCTCTCAATACATCTTATCCTAAACAACATACTATGAACACTGTTGTGTAATTCATTTTCAAAATTCTTCAGTTGGTCATAGATACTTTTCTACTTCTCTATATAAAAATTCTTCAACGTTTTGACTTCAATATTTTGATGGCTGTACAAGTTCCTATTCTATTATTCTAGCATAATTTATTAAGTATACTTTCATTAGGTAATATTTAGGATGTAACTCATGTACACATCTATGCAAATTTAAGACGTAAGCCCATTTTAAAATGTAATACATACAGTCCACATAATCTCTAGTAAATTTATAAGAATTTACATATTCTTCCAACAAGAGTGGAATGAAACTGCTAATCTCTTCTTCATTTACTCATAGTTGAATGGATAAACAATAGTCTGTAATACTTTTCTCACTGTGAAAACGCCCCAGACGCCCAGTCTCTGTAAGATATTCATTAAAGCCCTCTCCTGACTTCTACCTCTGGGCTAAACATATAATATGAACATATTTTCCTTCCTCCACCCAAAACCAATAATACGCAGCATTGCTGACATCAAGTATGTATCCTAAAGATAGTTACCTGCCAAAACTTTTCTCATTAATGTCTGCATCGATAACTCCATATCCTGGCAGGGAGACAACTGTATTTTAGTATGCAACTGGTAGACAGTTAACACATCATGGGAAGTGAAGTGAAATTATTCAAACAGCACATGGCAGGAAGCTTTAGGGGGAAGAATCACTTGGATTCATTCCCGGGCTTTTCTTGATCCATTTTGAGGTAAACTTTGTATATGGTGTGAGGTAAGTGTCCAACTACATTCTTATTGCATATGAATCTCTAGTTGTCTATTACCATTTGTTGAAAAGATGATTCTTCTTTCCCATTTTCATAATCTTGGCAGCTCTCCCTCCACGTACAAGAGGAAGGATCTCTACTAGGAATCAGGTGATTCAGAACCAGCTATATCTCTACAGCTATGGTCAGGTGGTCATACGGCCACTTCCACCTAGAGTAATGCTTTTGTCACACTGAGCTAGGGAAAGAGGGGAGTGGGTTGTGACTCAAACGTCATAGACTCTCATTGTGAGACTTAGTAGATTTTCTTTAAGAAATGTTTCTCGGGCTTCCCTGGTGGCGCAGTGGTTGAGAGTCCACCTGCCGATGCAGGGGACACGGGTTCGTGCCCCGGTCCGGGAAGATCCCATATGCCGCGGAGCGGCTGGGCCCGTGAGCCATGGCCGCTGAGCCTGCGCGTCTGGAGCCTGTGCTCCGCAGCGGGAGAGGCCACAGCAGTGAGAGGCCCGCGTATCGCAGCAAAAAAAAAAAAAAAAAAAAGAAAGAAATGTTTCTGCATTTGCTGTATGATGTGAAGACAATTTCCAGAGACTTTCATTCAATTCAGTTTTCAGAGACTTCATTGCAGTTTTCAATAGTTATGGTTGTTTCACTGGGAAGAGAGTCCATGGAGCTCTTCACACCACGCAATTCCAGAAGTGCTTTGGTCTAAGATATTCATGTTTATATTTTACCATGGTTTCTTTTTCTACAGAGTTGTAAAGTGTGAGGCTCTTCACCACAGCCTTCATGACTGCAGTGGCAGAGTGTATGATGAGGGGCAGAGAGGAAGAAGTAGGTCTGGGACATATATTTGTGTGGGAGGAGAAATTTTTGTGGATTAACTTAAATTTAACTTGAACATTTTGAGTCCTATAAGTACCATTTACAGGTAAAAAACCTGACAGGTATACTTTGCATTTACAGGCCCTGTTTTCTTATATTTATTTTGAAAAAGTATGTATTTAATACTAAATATTGAAATGTTCACTAGTAAAAAAACATGTTCAGAAAATGTTTCAAAATTTGTATTTCACAGCTGATAGTCTTTTACTTAACATATAGTTTATCTTTGGTGAAACGAAATATTTCAGCCTTGTTAAAATAAAAAAGAAACAAAGGGTAATAAAGTGCATTTGTGATTTGAAGATTAGCTCTTATGACCCTTGGTAATATATTATAGAAATCATTCAGGCAGGATATACTATTTCAAGTGTACAAACAAAAGGCAAATTCTTGAATTGTTTGGTAAGTTTCTACGTATGAATATTTACTGTAGAAACTCACCAAACATCAAGAATTAAAAGGACATAAGAGAACACCAGGGCTTCCCTGGTGGCGCAGTGGTTGAGAGTCCGCCTGCCGATGCAGGGGACACAGGTTTGTGACCCGGTCCAGGAAGATTCCACATGCCGCGGAGCGGCTGGGCCCGTGAGCCATGGCCGCTGAGCCTGCGTGTCTGGAGCCTGTGCTCCGCAACGGGAGAGGCCACAACAGTGAGAGGCCCGTGTACCGCAAAAAAAAAAAAAAAAAAAAAAAGAGAGAACACCAAAAAATTTTTGGTTTTGAAAATGAGAAAGCAACAGGGACTTCGAAATTAAAGTGCTGTGCTGGAGCACCAGTTTCTACTGCCTCGTGAGAGCTGAGTGTTAAACTTTAAGGAATTCTGCAAGCCTCCAATTAAATACGGTCTTTGTTAAAATTAAATTATATAAACTTCCATTAAATAAATTATACTAAAGAAACTTCAATAAATTAAAAAACTGAACACTTCCTAATGATTTTGCTGCATCTTACTATTATTTATGCTTGTGAGGTTATTTACATCTCTGTATCTGTATGGTGAAAAGGTTATATAATGGTACGTCTCTACACATCTTTCCAACTCCATACTCAGCAATATCACGTTGATGGTGTGAATTTGTATATGATTGAAGTATTTACACTATAGAAATAAGCAACCATTAAAAATCAGAGCTTGCCTTTTTTCTTTTAGTGAGCCTGTCATTAAAAATTTACCAGTACACTACACACATAGAGATATAGATATAGGTAGTATAGATATAGATTTACAGGGAGAGATAAATGTAAATATTGATACAGATATATAAATTCAGTTAGCTATACCAGCAAGATAAATGAAAACTGGAAATTTGCCAGCACCGTAAGAATAAAGAAAACGTGGTATATACATACAATGGAATCTTATTCAGCCACAACAAGAAGGAAATCCTGATATGTATCTCAACATGAATAAACATGGATGATATTATGCTAAGTGAAATAAACCAGTTGCAGAAGGGCATATATGTATATGATTATACTTATAGGAGATATTTAAACTAGCCGAACTCACAGACCCAAAAAGTAGAATGGTGGTTGCCAGGGGATAGGGGAGAGAGAAATAGGGAGATGCTGTCCAACGAGTATAAATTTCCAGTTAAGCGAGATGAATATGTTCTAGAGATCTACTATAAAACACTGTGCTTATAGTTAACAATACTGTGCTGTATCCTTAAAATTTTGTTGAGGGAATCTACCCTTTTATGTTATCTATTCCTACCACAATAAAAAGAAGAGTAATAATAATAAACAAAGCACAAATAAAGTCTCATTTTAAAACAATTTAGAAACAAGCACAGAGAATTACCAGTGAGAACAGTAGTGACATACAATGAACAGACCCACATATATAGCTGTCTACACAGGGCTGTTGTGAAATCAATTTATTGGAAAAACATTTACTAAGTTACTGTATACTTCCTACCACTTTCTGTGCTAAATAGAACAATGAGTAGAAAATAGTCACTACCATTACGAGATTCAAATTCCACAAATGGACATGGAATTCCATAAACCATATGACAAGCAACGCCCATGAAGGATGAATATCTATTGGATGAATATCTGACAATCTACTATGTGACAAAATATGATACCAGAAGGTTTATTTGCATTATCCTAGGTAAATTCTCTATGAATTCTGATAGCTAAGCATTATTACCCCATTTTACATATCAGACCCAGAGAAATTAAGTAACATCACAAAAAACACAATACTTAGATTCTATGCCCATTCTGCTGCTAGCTTTTGTCCATGTCACTTATTCTCTTTCATAATTTTATTAGCTTCTCCCTTTAGTAATGCCTTCTTCTATGAAAGGTATTGCATATAAATTACATTAAAGCAAGGCTATCCCATGTAAACCACCACAATAGCTAATGAAGTAAATACATCATCACAAAATAGGAAAGCTTTTGTAAGTGAAAAAAAGATAAAAGAAACAATATGCTGAAAGCCATGTTTACCTGGATATTAACTAATACATTGTAGTAATGTCTCCCACTTGAAATCACTGCCCAAATGAAGCAAACTGAAGGAAAAAAGGTAGCTTCTTAAATTCAGAAAATAGAACAGAAAGAGATCTTAAAAAGTGTAACAGTTTTTTTTAAAAGTGTCAGTTAAATTGCATGACAACCTCTTCAGAACTATCCACATCTTCTGGGGTACATGGTAGAATGACGTTAAATAAAGATAAAAACAAACAAGTCTTTAAAACATATTATGAATTCCAGCTTTATCATGATAGGAGAATATAGGGTATGAGAAGTTTAAAAGGTACCAGATGCTCTGATTTGTCAATTATCCCTACATTTTAGAAGATAATTTATTTTTTTTGAGAGTCTTCCAGATTGAGCACTTCATCTGACATATAATGTACCTTACAAAGAGGCAATAGCTACATCATAAAGTTAGACCTAATGAGATTTTCAAATGCATAATAACTGAAGAGATTCCATTACTTGCTTTTATATAACATATATATATATAGATAGATAGATAGATAGATATACTATAAATCAAAAGAAGATACAAATACTTTTAGTTCTTATTTTTAAATTATTGGTAAAAAAAATCAGTCGATTATTGAGAAAATAATTTAATCTAAACTTACATAAGCTTGCATTCACTTTAGCTTGATATTTAAAAAAAAAGTTTTACCAATTCTAACTAGAAGGGGTGACTGAATAGTGTAATGGTTAGGAGTAACAGCTCTGAAGTTACTGGGATGAAATTACTTGCTGTTATGGGTAATATCTCTGTGCTTGTTTTCATCTTTGTACATAGGTGGGGAACGTTAATAACATCTACTTCATAAGCAGTCTGGACATTTAAAAATTATTATTTCTTGCAATATATAAACCAAAATCATAATACATAACCAACTGGGGAATATACAGGGAAATATTAGTTTACTTCATTATCTCTGTTTTCTTCCAAAAATGCCTCAAATAAGACAATAGACAATATAAACTTAAAAGGAGTAGACTTTAACTGTAGATAGACCTCTTTTGGATGAATCAGTTATATTAATCTTTTTTTTAACATCTTTATTGGAGTATAATTGCTTTACAATGGTGTGTTAGTTTCTGCTTTATAACAAAGTGAATCAGTTATATATATACATATATCCTCATATCTCTTCCCTCTTGCGTCTCCCTCCCTCCCCCCTCCCTATCTCACCCCTCTAGGTGGTCACAAAGCACCGAGCTGATCTCCCTGTGCTATGCGGCTGTTTCCCACTAGATAGCTATTTTACGTTTTGTAGTGTATCTTTGTTCACACTTTGAAATAAAATGTTTAAGTCTCATTACAGTTTTTAAAAAGTATCTTTAAATAATATTAATATCATGCCATTACAGAAGCTACAAAATGATTAGCAATAAGCATCTAATGATAAAATGATTACCACTTTTGTTCACTACTGTTAAGTTCTAATACTGCAACAGGGAAATGCTTCTCTGATGATGTTATATTCCATTTTAACCTAAAACATTAAGATAGAATGGATCACAGAAAATACCTGTGTTTGCTTTACATATCTTAATTCTTACTCAAAATTTACTTGACTACCTTCTGTTAGGGAAAACAATTTCCTTCCAGGAAGACAACCTTATTGCTAGACATCTTTAATTTCAAAAACCATCAATAAAATTCAAATCAATTTTTATTTGACTTTTTTTTTTTTTTTTTTTTTTTTGTGGTACTCGGGCCTCTCACTGTTGGGGCCCCTCCCGTTGCGGAGCACAGGCTCCGGACTCACAGGCTCAGCGGCCATGGCTCACGGGCCCAGCCGCTCTGCGGCATGTGGGATCTTCCCGGACCGGGGCATGAACCCGTGTCCCCTGCATCGGCAGGCAGACTCTCAACCACTGCGCCACCAGGAGAGCCCTATTTGACTTCTTTGGAGATGAAAAATTTTGGTATCACATGAGCCAAATGTGGGCCACAGATACAGTATGTGATTCTGAAAAACATTTCCTTAACATGTTTGCTGATTCAGCTGTAATACAATCATTGATGTTTAGTTTATCAGTAATTTTAGGCTATTGTTTTATAACAATGAATCCCCAAATCTCAGTAACTTAGTCCTTCCACCACAGCATGGAATGGCCATGCACTGCAGTCACTCAAGAGGACAGAGTAGCCACCATCTTGAATGTTGTTGGCAGCTTGGTCTGAGAGAAAAGTGAACATGGTAAAGCATTCAATGGTTCTTAGATCATCTGACCAGAAGTGATACAGGTTACTGTCACTCACACTCCATTCATCAAAAATATCATATAGCCAGACCTATATTTAAGTGGGTGGGGTCATGTTTCCATGTACCAGGATGGAGAGATAGACAGAAGAGCTGCAAACAGCCATAGTGATCACCACCTTGACCTTATTTATTAGATAGCTACAATTCAACACAATGTGTTTCATAATAGGTACAGAGAATATATAATATGTATCAAACTTTTAATTAATAAAAAACTTTAACTTCTGAGATATTTTTCTCCATTTAAATAACAAATTAGTTAAATATTTATAAGCGAAATCTATAAACTTTAATTCCAATTTTTTTCCAGACAGCAAATGATCATTATGTTACTCTATAACCGAAAACCAGAATGAGACTCTATAACCGAAAACCAGAATGAGAGAAAAGAAAAAGGACCAACAACAAACAGCGAGTTCTAGGTAAAAACCCAACCTTTTTCTCTTGGTACCTGTAGGACTTTGCCGAAGAATTTGGATCTGACTAGCCCTAAGTTCCCTCAGGAATATGGGATTGATACCATCTACCATAAATAGACTGTTGTAGTAATTAAATGAACTAATGTTTACATATATGCATGGCCTACAAGAGCTGCTCTAGGAAACATTATCTCCTATCCCTTTTCCCTGTAGCTTCTTCTTCAAAAAACATTAATATAGGGAGATGTAGCTTTTCAAAGAGACCATGAATTTGACTCTTAGATTATAGGGAAGACCTAGTGAGATAAGAAGAGGTAGGCAGTTGCTGTAATTCTCCAAGTTAAGGGCAAGAGCCTCAAAATGAAAGATCAAAGAAAGGTACAGCTGCGGTGGACAGGTAAAGAACAGGAAGAGGTAAAGGTGAGAAAGTTTAGATGAATAATTGGATCATGTTTTCATAGCCATTTTGACAATTAGTGGATTAGCTGACATTGTCATTTTTCACATACAGTTGATATCTTCCACTTAACTTTTCCATGTCATTTTTACACTTATATTTTAAATAAATTTTAAAGATATCAAATGTCTCTTTCTGGATTTTGGCTTTCTCCAGTTTCCCCTTGACCTTGATATTTCTGATAATTGTTTAACTGTGATAACAGTTACACTTAAGCAGAACGGTGCAAATCCTACAGTATGAGAGTCTTTCTTTACTTATACTCAATTCCCAAACTGCACCAACTGCAGACAGCTAAACAGAGACAGTGAATACTAATCAAAAGAGGAAGAATGGCTTGGTTGTGGTCATGTCGTAACAAGAAACTTCTTTGCCAGAAGAAATATCTGTTTTGCATGCTACCTAGATATTCCCAGTGGAAACAGCCATTTCAAAATGACTGTACACTGCAGATGAATAAAAGCTTTACAATTTGCTTTTCCTGGTGCATAAACTAGATCTGAAACCATCTAGTATTTTATATTTATTGTAAAGCACATGCAAATTAGCACACATAAGCTTTGATCAAACACAGCATCCATACCTAGAATACTTCTGCTAGTTTGAAGCCATCCTTTGCAAAAGTTGGAGTCTTTTGTTTTTAATGAGGAAAATATAATTTGAGTAAACACATGAAATTATCAAGCATCTAAGCCAAAATGACCCAGTAAAAAGTTCTGGTTCATTTGTGTCTAAAGCCTTCCCAGTTCGCTAATAAGAGAAATTCAAAACAGGCGAAATGTGAACACAGAATATTTAAAATTACCTGAGATATCTGGGTTCAGGGAGGATTTGGCAGTAATTACTGTCTCTATTATTTACTATTTAACAGCACAAACCTCTATAATCAGGGGAGGCTGAACATAATAGCTGCACTGCAGATATCATGTACAAAATCAAAGATTTGTAAGATGTAGGACTGGTTGCATTACTATTATGGTTTCAGAGACAATGTGTTATTTGCAGTCAGAGACCAACTAACAAGGTGCAATAAAATAGTATCTATATGCTCCTTCTCCTTAGGGAATTTGTGTGAAACCAAATGCAGAATTTGCTAGAAGTAGAAAAGCAGGAGGGTAACATAGCCATTATCATCAGAAGCCCAGTATGGCTCAGGACCGGGCACATCTGGTTTAAGGAGAAGCATGAGTTTTCCTACCAGTAGTAGTATTACTCGTGGAAAGCATGTAGCAGCTCACTTTCCAGGTAAGGCCTTAGGAACTGCACTCCTTCAGTGTTCCATCTCAGTTTTGGAGGAACCTGCTGGAAGTTGTACTTGTGGACCCTGTCAGTTTTCATCAGGTAGGATTAAGTGCTTCTCTAAATAGCACTTTCCAGATATATTTCTTGGTATAATTTTTCTTGTAAGGAAGATATACCAAACATAATGACACAATGATCTTGTGAAATCTTTGTTTTTAATTGTAAGCACAGCACATATCTTTTTATTATTTATTTTTACATCTTTATTGGAGCATAATTGCTTTACAATGGTGTGTTAGTTCCTGCTTTATAACAAAGTGAATCAGTTATACATATACGTATGTTCCCATATCTCTTCCCTCTTGCATCTTCCTCCCTCCCCCCCCATCCCACCCCTCTAGGTGGTCACAAAGCACGGAGCTGATCTCCCTGTGCTATGCGGCTGCTTCCCACTAGCTATCAATTTTACATTTGGTAGTGTATATATGTCCATGCCACTCTCTCACTTCGTCCCAGCTTACCCTTACCCCTCTCCATGTCCTCAAGTCCATTCTCTACGTCTACTTCTTTATTCCTACCCTGCCACTAGGTTCATCAGTACCGTTTTTTTAGATTCCATATATATACAGCACATATCTTATACTTGGAGTTTACAAAATTAAGCTTTAGGTTTTTTTTTCTGATTATAAGAAAACTTTTATAACTTAATACTTAATCATAATCTCACCACATCAGAGATTGTGTTAATATTTTAGAAACTTTTCTTTTAACATTAATTTCTCTACGTAGATTTTAAAAATTAAATATACTGGCTATATGGCCTATATTTTTAGATTCGTATTATATGCTCGATAGTTATTCACTTTACTAAATTTCTTGAAAACATTTTAATACTTGCATAATGTCCTACTGCATTGATATATCATGATTTGTTTAACTGATCCCTTGTGTGCCAACAACTGAGTTGCTGGCTGTTTCTCTTTTTTTTTTTCCTATTGAAAAATAACACAGCAAAGAACAATCTTGTCCATATTATTTAATCATGTCCTTAGGAAAGAGCCTCAGAAGACAAATTGCTGGGTCAAAGGATTAAATATGCTTTTTATGCATATTGCCAAACTGCTTTCAAAAACCATCAGACTGATTTATAATCCCACCAACAAGAAAGGGCATGTCCACCTCACTAACTCCTCTGCTTTATTGACCATTTCCAATTTGATAGGCAAAAAAAAAAGACCCCAAAAAACTACTTGATTTAGCTCTTCTACTAATTGTTTGAACATATGTTCATATTTATTAGGCATATATATAATTTTTGCTGAGCTCTTTGTTCTCTTTACTCCTTTTAATTTTTCTATAATGAGTGTATTGTACATTTTTACATTAAATTGTGTGGTAAATAAGCCAAAATAAATCAAAGACACAAGTGAATTTCAACTAAGAATCAAGGCTTTAACAACTTGCAAGATGAAAATGATAAAATAAGGCCAAATTTCAAATAGGACACCTAGTTTCGCACCATCTTCTGGGGAATCAGCATATGGAATAAGAAGAATTACCAGTGGATCACGAAGATAACTAATACGCTTTTGTAGTATCTGGATAGTTACCATTTTAAATTGATTTGCTGTCCTTTGTTCCCTGTCTTTTCAATGCATTTTAAAAACTGTGTTAACTTTTTCACTAAATCAGTGAATTCTTCTGTAATTTTTATAAATACTAATGTCCTTTGAATTTGTGCATGAATTTCAGAATAACATAATTTAAAAAATGACATAAAATATTATATGTTAGGTCTGTTCGTAAAGGGCACCAAACATCAATAGTAAAATCATCTCTCCAACAATCAGAAATCTATACCTCAGTTAGTAGAAAAAATAATCTAAGATCACAAATTCACTTGCATACTCATCTAATTCACAAGTATAAATTCAAGCATTTTCTCTTTTCATTTAACCCTATGTAATGAGAAAATCTCAGTCTCCTAAGTGACATTATGGAGCATTAGTTTCTCTCCCAAGGTGAAAAGAATTAAATCTTAACAAGAATATACCTATTCAATGTCTCTGGGGGATAATTATATCCTGCTTGAATGTTTGTACAGAGGCAAATTGCAGAAGTCTGTGCCCAAATGTAGCTTCTGTAGACTTGAAAAATATGAAAGGGAATTTAGTGAGGAAGAGAGACAGAGAGGAACTCTTTCTGGACTACAGTACAAACACTTTTTCTAAGAACGAGGCTCTAGTTAATTAACTAGTCTGAGCCACACACAATGGATAGGCGTTTCTGACTGGCACTTTTTAGCTATGAGGCATGACACAGAATTGGGATGAGAGAGCTAAAAAAGGCCATGGATCCTCCCTGGACCAGCCGATACAGACAGTGGTGATGCACCGCACTGAGCCCACTGCCCAGCAGAACCTGGCACTGCAGCTGGCTGAGAAGCTGGGCAGCCTGGTGGAAAACAATGAGAGGGTGTTTGATCACAAGCAGGGTACCTATGGTGGCTACTTCCGAGACCAGAAGGATGGCTACCGCAAAAATGAGGGCTACATGCGCCGGGGTGGCTACCGCCAGCAGCAGTCTCAGACGGCCTACTGATTGCTTGACTTCAGTCCTCAGTGCCCTAAACCATTCAACGTTTAGGTCCAGCCACACCCCAGTCATTAAAGGTCTATTTAGAGTTGGCTGCAAAAAATAAAAATTAAAAAAAAATTTAAAAGGCCATGGAGACAAGGATCCAGCTTAAGCTTTCTCCCCATGCAGGAATCTCCTTTGCCACAGCTGTGATGACCGTTCATTTAGCTCCTGCTTCAACTCTTAACATGATAAGAAACTCTTGCTTTCTACTATTGTGCTCCATTAATTTAGACAAGTTTTAAATGCATTTACTTATCGAAGTCTGAGGGTCCAAAAATGAAAAAGACGTGGTTCAAGACTTTGCAGAGTTTCTAGGTTATAAAAGGGGAAGAAATACAAGTGATTTAATATGCCATGTGGTCATAATAGATTTGAAAATTTGAAGTTTTGGCTAAAATGAGGAGTAGCTAATTGGGCCCAGTATTTCAGCAACTTTTACAGAGGCAGTGATGTCTGACTGAGAAATAAGTGGGGGATCATCATAGACAGAATGCTAGAAGCAGGGCCGCGGCAGGTGCGGGGGACATAGAGGTGGGTTGGCAAGTGGTGCAGACACCTGAAGACTCCAGGCACGTTCAGATGGAAGGCGACAGAGCCATGTGCCGGGATTAAAGGAATGTGGGGGTGCGATGTTTGAAAATGAGGCTAGAGAAGTAAGATGGCACGAACAATGAAAACTCTTTATTAGCTCTAAGCCATGGGGATCTGGACTCTGTCTCTGTGACACTGAGTGCAAAAGCAGTATGGAGAAGATATTAATAGCACAGACTACGGTGCCAGACTGCCTAAACCTAAATGTGCCACTGACTACCTGGTGACTTTGGACAAGGTGTTTAGCCCTTCTGTGCCTCATTTTACTTAACTGAATAATGAGGACACTATGATTAATATTTAGCTCACTGAATTATTATATAAATCACCTGATACAATTTGTATAAAGTGCTTTAAAAGTATATTTAAATGACAGCATCCATTAAATAAATGCCAAGTGTCAACTGGAACAGAGAGATTCTACATGATGAGCCCAGAAATCCAGCCATGGTAAAAAAAAAAAAAAAAAAAAAAAAAAAAAGGTTGAGGAAGGCAAAAAGCACGCTCATTCCGACTGTAGACATATTACAGATTAGAAAGTTCTTTCTTACAGCAAAACTCAATCTGTTCCCCTTCATGCAAAGAATTCAATTTCTACCTGCTGATCCTAGTTATACCTTTCACCTAACAGACATATACATAATAAATATTCCAATGTTATAATGTCTCATAGATAATACCTATTTTTTAATTTTGAAAAATATTGAAAGATAAAAGATTTTGACACTGAGATCATGGGTAATCTTCAGAAGAACAAGATCAGAAAAGCTATTGAAAGTACTTACGGTTCAAACAGACAGCAGGCAACACAGAGAGCAGAGCCCCTAGCGTCAGGGCAGAAAGCAGAGTCACAAGCAAAAATTCAGGAAAGACAAGAACAAAAATGGTTTACAATTTAAGAATCCCATTTACTTCAACAGTTCTTTCTCCAACATCCTTTCCTAACTCTGTAATGTTTTAGACAGATGCCAAATACAACTACCATATGATCCAGCAATCCCACTCCTGGGCATATAACTGGACAAAACTATAATTTGAAAAGATACATGCACCCCTGTGTTCATAGCAGCACTATTCACAGTAGCCAAGACATGGAAGCAACCTAAATGTCCATCGACAGATGAATGGATAAAGAAGATGTGGTACATTTATACAATGGAATACTACTCAGCCATAAAAAAAGAATGAAATAATGCCATTTGCAACAACATGGATGGACCTAGAGATTATCATCCTAAGTGAAGTAAGTCAGACAAATATATGGTATCACTTACATGTGGAATCTAAAAAAGTGATACAAATGAACTTATTTACAAAACAGAAACAGACTTACAGATATCAAAAACAAACTTATGGTTACCAAAGGGGTAAAGTGGCAGGGAGAGATAAATCAGGAGCTTGGGATTAACATACACACACTACTATATATAAGATAGATAACCAACAAGGACCTACTGTATAGCAAAGAGAACTCTACTCAGCATTCTGTGATAACCTATATGAGAAAAGAATCTGAAAAAGAATGAATGCATGTATAACTGAATCACTTTGCTGTACACCTGAACTAACACAAAATTGTAAATCAACTATACTCCAGTAATATTTTTAAAAATTAGAGGCACAACCAAAACCCAAGTCTAAATGTTATCCCATCCAGAATAAAGTTTGGCTACTATCTTACTAGAAAACACATAGATAAAGTGTATGCTTAAACAGTCATGTCTCTGATACCTCCACTAACGAACAGTTGATGTTTACTGTCATTTACTTTGAATACGCCATAAACAGCAGCAGCTTATAACATTCAGTGAACCACTGTTTCTGAAAGTCCCTCTATCCAGACATTGTTCTGAAGGCTAAGACTTTAATAGCCTCAGTAGCACAATGCTCCCCTACACTGCTTTCCTACATGCCCCTTTGCCACTTCCCAAACTCCTACCCTCTTCTCCGCCCAACCTTGACATTTTCCAAGTGAGAGTCACATTCCAAGGTCACAAACATGTACCTCTTCTGATACTTGGAAATGTCTTGAGGTTTTAAATAATACTTCTGGAGTCAGTTATGAAAAGTTCTATTTTAAATGAAATGAAACTGGATTTAAAAAAAACAGGAATTAAACTCTAATATTTTGATGCAAACAGAGTCCTTGTTTATAGAATCCTTTTAAAATATTTCTACATGTTGCTCCTTAAAGGAAAAGGTCAGTATTTCTTGCAGGAAAATTTACAATGATCTGTTTACAGAAGTAGATATTCAAGGCTCTTACCAACTGTGCATCTTCAAAAGTTCCAATTTGGAAATGCTTTTCCTGCTATTTTTTTCATCATGTCCTTTCTATAAATGGTGAGTATACTTATAGAAATTAGTCATAACTATTCCATTAAAGGCTCTGTCCTTCCTTAGTACTGGGGAAAGGTTCACAATATGTGAATTTTGGAAATTCTAATACTTTATTAGATGCTACAAGACTATTACATGTAGCTTAGTCTCACAGCAGGGATATCCATACAGTGTGCTATTTGTGAGCAGGACGTCAGCCAGTGCAGACTAATATTAGCTTAAAAGAACTGAGATGTCTCTGATAAAAACAAATGCTTGGAACCACACAGTCAATAAACATTTTATAGACAAGAAGAGAAATCTAATGACATTCATTTGGCCTTTGAAGAAGATGCATTTAGGGCATTTTTCATTTTATAAAGGAAAACTGAATCCAAACGTTGTTCATAAGGGAACACTAAAGCTGTAAAAGTACATAACAGAGCCAAGTCAGACTTTTAAATATTTATATGTTCTTTTAGGGAAATTGTTCTGGTTCCTGCACATGATTAATAATACCTGCTGTATTTGCATAATTCATGGCTTTAAATAATTAACAGGATTATAATTATATTCATAATTCTTTATCAATTGAAGTTAATAACTTTGCTCTGCTATAATGTGCTATGTTATTGAACTAAAATCTGTACTTCAAAACAATGATTCTAGTTAATATTAGCAACACATATTACATATCTAAACCTTTCTTTATATGCCCTAGTCAATGCCGATAAATGAATATATGGTTTAAATCCCTTAACATTCGATGAGAAGAATAAAGGCATTTTAAAATCTGGAAATCTGTCTGTATTTAAGTATAAATAATCATATCTATATCTCTATAGATCTATCTATAGCTATCTATACATGATGTATAGAGATACAGAGATGTACATTCATTTTTTGGCAAAGAGATGATACACATTTTATTTCAGGACAAGTGATAGGCAGGAAACAGAACTTAATTTTTTATTCAAAAATAATAAGGATGTACAAAGTACAATAGTTTATAAAAAATCTGCCGTTAGGTAGATCACTCCCGCCTTTTGTGAAAAGGCATATTTACCTCAAGACTTGATCAACTTGTTAAAAAGGAATATTTTTTTATTATGCATGTATGGAATGACTAAATAATTATAGTAAAAATACAAATAATATAGAACTACACAGGAATCCTTCAACTTCCACCCCCATCATTTCTACTCCCACCAACAATAAAGTTTGGTAGTATTTAGTGTTATGTTCTGTTTTATTCATTCATTAGCTATAATGGCCTTGTCCATGACTGGAATTTAAAAGTAAAATATGCTTTAAATTTAGAGAAAAATATAATGAAAATTAACGTGCATTCTTGAGCAAAACAAAGCTAAAAGTAAGGCATCTTTTTCTACTCAAAATATATAGGAGTTAAAATATAACAATAGTGAAAATCAGTCTCCTTTCAAATAGCTTATATTAGAAAACATCTTGGATTTTCTTGGAAACGTGAATACTATTAAGAAGATATTTTCAAAAGAAAAATAATTTACTCTGTATCAGCTGTATTTAAAAATGGATCCGGGGGAGAGGGGGGAAGATGGCGGAAGAGCAAGACGCGGAGATCACCTTCCTCCCCACAGATACATCAGAAATACATCTACACGTGGAACAACTCCTACAGAACACCTACTGAACGCTGGCAGAAGACCTCAGACCTCCCAAAAGGCAAGAAACCCCCCACGTACCTGGGTAGGGCAAAAGAAAAAAGAATAAACAGAGACAAAAGGATACGGACGGGACCTGCACCAGTGGGAGGGAGCCGTGAAGGAGGAAAGGTTTTCACACACTAGAAGCCCCTTCGCGGGCAGAGACGGCGGGTGGCAGAGGGGGAAAGCTTCGGAGCCACGGAGGAGAGCGCAGCAACAGGGGTGCGGAGGGCAAAGCGGAGAGATTCCGGCACAGAGGACGGGTGCCGACCAGCACTCACCAGAGCTAGAGGCTTGTCTGCTTACCTGCCGGGGAGGGCGGGGCTGGGAGCTGAGGCTCCGGCTTCAGCCGGATCCCAGGGAGAGGACTGGAGTTGGCGGTGTGAACAGAGCTTGAAGGGCTTAGTGCACCACGGATAGCCGGGAGAGAGTCCGGGAAAAAGTCTGGACCTGCCGAAGAGACAAGAGACTTTTTCTTGCCTCTTTGTTTCCTGGTGCACGAGGAGAGGGGATTAAGAGCGCTGCTTAAAGGAGCTCCAGACACAGGCCTGAGCCGCGGCTATTAGCGCGGACCCCAGAGACTGGCAAGAGACACTAAGGCTGCTGCTGCCACCACCAAAAAGCCTGTGTGTGAGCACAGCTCACTCTCCACACCTCCCCTCCCGGAGCCTGTGCAGCCCACCACTGCCAGGGTCCCGTAATCCAGGGACAACTTACCTGGGAGAACACACGGCGCACCTCAGGCTGGTACAACGTCACACGGGCCTCTTCCGCCACAGGCTCGCCCCCCCCCCCCCGCGCCCCCCCCCCCCCCCCCCCCGGCCTGAGTGAGCCAGAGCCCCCGAATCAGCGGCTCCTTTAACCCCGTCCTGTCTGAGCGAAGAACAGACGCCCTCAGGCGACCTACACGCAGAGGCGGGGCCAAATCCAAAGCTGAGCCCCAGGAGCTGTGCGAACAAAGAAGAGAAAGGGAAATCTCTCCCAGCAACCTCAGGAGCAGCGGAATAAATCTCCACAATCAACTTGATGTACCCTGCATTGGTGGAATACCTGAATAGAAAACGAATCATCCCAAATTGAGGAGGTGGACTTTGAGAGCAAGATATATTATTTTTTCCCCTTTTCCTCTTTTTGTGAGTGTGTATGTGTATGCTTCTGTGTGAGATTTTGTCTGTATACCTTTGCTTTCATCATTTGTCCTAGGGTTCTGTCCGCCCGTTTTTTTTACTTAAATTTTTTTTCTTAATAATTATTTTTTTATTTTAATAACTTTATTTTATTTTATCTTACTTTATTTTATTTTATCCTCTTTCTTTCTACTTTTCCACCCTTTTATTCTGAGCCGTGTGGATGAAAGGCTGTTGGTGCTGCAGCCAGGAGTCAGTGCTGTGCCTCTGAGGTGGGAGAGCCAACTTCAGGACACTGGTCCACAAAAGACCTCCCAGCTCCATGTGATATCAAACGGCGAAAATCTCCCAGAGATCTCCATCTCAACACAAACACCCAGTTTCACTCAACGACCAGCAAGCTACAGTGCTGGACATCCTATGCCAAACAACTAGCAAGACAGGAACACAACCCCACCCATCAGCAGAGAGACTGCCTAAAATCGTAATAAGGCCACAGACACACCAAAACACACCACCAGACGTGGACCTACCCACCAGAAAGACAAGATCCAGCCTCATCCACCAGAACACAGACACTACTCCCCTCCTCCAGGAAGCCTTCACAACCCACTGAACCAACTTTAGCCACTGGGGACAGACACCAAAAACAACCGGAACTACGAATCTGCAGCCTGCTAAAAGAGGACCCCAAACACAGTAAGATAAGCAAAATGAGAAGACAGAAAAACTCACAGCAGATGAAGGAGCAAGATAAAAACCCACCAGACTTAACAAATGAAGAGGAAATAGGCAGTCTACCTGAAAAAGATTTCAGAATAATGATAGTAAAGATGATCCAAAATCTTGGAAATATAATAGAGAAAATGCAAGAAACATTTAACAAGGACCTAGAAGAACTAAAGAGGAAACAAGCAACGATGAACAACACAATAAATGAAATTAAAAATGCTCTAGAAGGGATCAATAGCAGAATAACTGAGGCAGAAGAACGGATAAGTGACCTGGAAGGTAAAATAGTGGAAATAACAACTGCAGAGCAGAATAAAGAAAACAGAATGAAAAGAACTGAGGACAGTCTCAGAGACCTCTGGGACAACATTAAATGCACCAAAATTCGAATTATAGGGGTCCCAGAAGAAGAAGAGAAAAAGAAAGGGACGGAGAAAATATTTGAAGAGATTATAGTTGAAAACTTCCCTAATATGGGAAAGGAAATAGTTAATCAAGTCCAGGAAACACACAGTCCCATACAGGATAAATCCAAGGAGAAACACGCCAAGACACATATTAATCAAACTGTCAAAAATTAAATACAAAGAAAGCATATTAAAAGCAGCAAGGGAAAAACAACAAATAACACAAAAGGGAATCCCCATAAGGTTAACAGCTGATCTCTCAGCAGAAACTCTGCAAACCAGAACGGAGTGGCAGGACATACTCAAAGTGATGAAGGAGAAAAACCTGCAAGCAAGATTACTCTACCCAGCAAGGGTCTCATTCAGATTTGATGGAGAAATTAAAACCTTTACAGACAAGCAAAAGCTGAGAGAGTTCAGCACCACCAAACCAGCTTTACAACAAATGCTAAAGGAACTTCTCTAGGCAAGAAACACAAGAGAAGGAAAAGACCTACAATAACAAACACAAAACAGTTAAGAAAATGGGAATAGGAACATACATATTGATAATTATCTTAAATGTAAATGGATTAAATGCTCCCACCAAAAGACACAGACCGGCTGAATAGATACAAAAACAAGACCCATATATATGCTGTCTACAAGAGACCCACTTCAGACCTAGGGACACATACAGACCGAAAGTGAGGGGACGGAAAAAGATATTCCATGCAAATGGAAATCAAAAGAAAGCTGGAGTAGCAATTCTCATATCAGACAAAATAGACTTTAAAATAAGGACTATTAGAAGAGACAAAGAAGGACACTACATAATAATCAAGGGATCAATCCAAGAAGAAAATATAACAATTGTAAATATTTATGCACCCAACATAGGAGCACCTCAATACATAAGGCAAATACTAACAGCCATAAAAGGGGAAATCGACAGTAACACATTCATAGTAGGGGACTTTAACACCCCACTTTCACCCATGGACAGATCATCCAAAATGAAAATAAAAAAGGAAACACAAGCTTTAAATGATACATTAAACAAGATGGACTTAATTGATATTTATAGGACATTCCATCCAAAAGCAACAAAATACACATTTTTCTCAAGTGCTCATGGAACATTCTCCAGGATAGATCATATCCTGGGTCACAAATCAAGCCTTGGTAAATTTAAGAAAACTGAAATCGTATCAAGTATCCTTTCCGACCACAGCACTATGAGACTAGATATCAATTACAGGAAAAGATCTGTAAAATATACAAACACATGGAGGCTAAACAATACACTACTTAATAACGAAGTGATCACTGAAGAAATCAAAGAGGAAATAAAAAAATACTTAGAAACAAATGACAATGGAGACACGACGACCCAAAACCTATGGGATGCAGCAAAAGCAGTTCTAAGAGGGAAGTTTACAGCAATACAATCCTACCTTAAGAAACAGGAAACATCTTAAATAAACAACCTAACCTTGCACCTAAAGCAATAGGAGAAAGAAGAAAAAAGAGACCCCAAAGTTAGCAGAAGGAAAGAAATCATAAAGATCAGATCAGAAATAAATGAAAAAGAAATGAAGGAAATGATAGCAAAGATCAATAAAACTAAAAGCTGGTTCTTTGAGAAGATAAACAAAATTGATAAACCATTAACCAGACTTATCAAGAAAAAAAGGGAGAAGACTCAAATCAACAGAATTAGAAATGAAAACGGAGAGATAACAACTGACACTGCAGAACTACAAAGGATCATGAGAGATTCCTACAAGCAACTCTATGCCAATAAAATGGACAATCTGGAAGAAATGGACAAATTCTTAGAAATCCACAACCTGCCAAGACTGAACCAGGAAGTAATAGAAAATATGAACAGACCAATCACAAGCACTGAAATTGAAACTGTGATTAAAAATCTTCCAACAAACAAAAGCCCAGGACCTGATGGCTTCACAGGCAAATTCTATCAAACATTTAGAGAAGAGCTAACACCTATCCTTCTCAAACTCTTCCAAAATATAGCAGAGGGAGGAATACTCCCAAACTCATTCTACGCGGCCCCCATCACCCTGATACCAAAACCAGACAAAGATGTCACAAAGACAGAAAACTACAGGCCAATATCACTAATGAACATAGATGCAAAAATCCTCAACAAAATACAAGCAAACAGAATCCAACAGCACATTAAAATGATCATACACCATGATCAAGTGGGGTTTATTCCAGGAATGCAAGGATTCTTCAATATATGCAAATCAATCAACGTAATACACCATATTAACAAACTGAAGGAGAAAAACCATATGATCATCTCAATAGATGCAGAGAAAGCTTTCAACAAAATTCAACACCCATTAGGATAAAAACCCTGCAGAAAGTAGGCATAGAGGGAACTTTCCTCAACATAATAAAGGCCATATTTAAAAAACCCACAGCCAACATCGTCCTCAATGGTGAAAAACTGAAACCATTTCCACTAAGATCAGGAACAAGACAAGGTTGCCCACCCTCACTGCTCTTATTCAACATAATTTTGGAAGTTTTAGCCACAGCAATCAGAAAAGAAAAAGAAATAAATGGAATCCAAATCGGAAAAGAAGTAAAGCTGTCACTGTTTGCATATGACATGATACTATACATAGAGAATCCTAAAGATGCTACCAGAAAACTACTAGAGCAAATCAATGAATGTGGTAAAGTAGCAGGATACAAAATTAATGCACAGAAATCTCTGGCATTCCTATACACTAATGATGAAAAATCTGAAAATGAAATAAAGTAAACACTCACATTTACCATTGCCAACAAAAAGTGTAAAATATTTAGGAATAAATCTACCTAAGGAGACAAAAGACCTGTATGCAGAAAAGTATAAGACACTGATGAAAGAAATTAAAGATGATACAAGTAGATGGAGAGATATACCATGTTCTTTGACTGGAAGAATCAACATTGTGAAAATGACTCTACTATCCAAAGCAATCTACAGATTCAATGCAATCCCTATCAAATTACCACTGGCATTTTTCACAGAACTAAAACAAAAAATTTCACAATTTGTATGGAAACACAAAAGACCCCAGATAGCCAAAGCAATCTTGAGAACTAAAAATGGAGCTGGAGGAATCAGGCTCCCTGACTTCAGACTATACTACAAAGCTACAGTAATCAAGACAGTAATGGTACTGGCACAAAAACAGAAATATAGATCAATGGAACAGGATAGAAAGCCCAGAGATAAACCCATGCACATATGGTCACCTTATCTTTGGTAAAGGAGGCAAGAATATACAGTGGAGAAAAGACAGCCTCTTCAAGAAATGGTGGTGGGAAAACTGGACAGGTACATGTAAAAGTGTGGGATTAGAACACTCCCTAACACCATACACAAAAATAAGCTCAAAATGGATTAAAGATCTAAATGTAAGGCTAGGAACTATCAAACATTTAGAGGAAAACATAGGCAGACAATCTGTGACATAAATCACAGCAAGATCCTTTTTGACCCACCTCCTAGAGAAATGGAAATAAAAACAAAAATAAACAAATGGGACCTAATGAAACTTCAAAGCTTTTGCACAGCAAAGGAAACCATAAACAAGACCAAAAGACAACCCTCAGAATGGGAGAAAATATTTGCAAATGAAGCAACTGACAAAGGATTTATCTCCAAAATTTACAAGCAGCTCATGCAGCTCAATAACAAAAAAACAAACAACCCAATCCAAAAATGTGCAGAACACTTAAATAGACATTTCTCCAAAGAAGATATACAGATTGCCAACAAACACATGAAAGAATGCTTAACATCATTAATCACTACAGAAATGCAAATCAAAACTACAATGAGATACCATCTCACACCGGTCAGAATGGCCGTCATTAAAAAATCTAGTAACAATAAATGCTGGAGAGGGTGTAGAGAAAAGGGAACACTGTTGCACTGCTGGTAGGAATATAAATTGATACAGCCACTATGGAGAACAGTATGGAGGTTCCTTAAAAAACTACAAAGAGAACTACCATATGGCCCAGCAATCCCACTACTGGGCATATACCCTGAGAAAACCATAATTCAAAAAGAGTCATGTACCGCAATGTTCATTGCAGCTCTATTTACAATAGCCCGGACATGGAAGCAACCGATGTGGCACATACATACAATGGAATATTACTCAGCCATAAAAAGAAACGAAATTGAGTTATTTGTAGTGAGGTGGATTGACCTAGAGTCTGTCATACAGAGTGAAGTCAGTCAGAAAGAGAAAGACAAATACTGTATGCTAACACATATATATGGAATCTAAGGGGAAAAAAAAAGGTCATGAAGAACCTAGGGGTAAGAGAGGAATAAAGACACAGACCTACTACAGAATGGACCTGAGGATATGGGGAGGGGGAAGGGTAAGCTGTGATGACAAAGTGAGAGAGTGGCATGGACATATATACACTACCAAACGTAAAATAGATAGCTTGTGTGAAGCAGCCGCATGGCACAGGGAGATCAGCTCGGTGCTTTGTGACCACCTAGAGGGGTGGGATAGGGAGGGTGGGAGGGAGGGAGATGCAAGAGGGAAGAGATATGGGACTATATGTATATGTATAACTAATTCACTTTGTTATAAAGCAGAAACTAACACACCACTGTAAAGCAATTATACTCCAATAAAGATGTTTAAAAAAAGAAATGAAATTGAGTTATTTGTAATAAGGTGGATGGACCTAGAGTCTGTCATACAGAATGAAGTAAGTCAGAAAGAGACAAACAAATACCTTATGCTAACACATATATATGGAATCTAAAAAGAAAATGGTTCTGAAGAACCTAGGGGCAGGACAGGAGTAAAGACGCAGACATAGAGAATGGACCTGAGGACACGGGGCGGGGGGAAGGGTAAGCTGGGACGAAGTGAGAGAGTGGCATGGACATATATATATACTACCAAATATAAAACAGATAGCTAGTGGGAAGCATCTGCATAGCACAGGGAGATCAGCTCAGTGCTTTGTGACCACCTAAAGGGGTGGGATAGGGAGAGTGGGAGGCAGACGCAAGAGGGAGTTGATATGGGGATATACATATATGTATAGCTGATTCACTTTGTTATACAGCAGAAACTAATAAAACATTGTAAATCAATTGTACTCCAATGAAGATGTTAAAAAAAAAAGATTCTGCCTAAAAAATTACCAATATTATGTTCTGAAAGAACATATAAAGTCTATAATAATATTGAACCAGTGATTAAATATTTTCCTTCTTCGCAGAGAAGCTTATTTCTTTAAAATTGGATTACAACACAGAGACTATCACCTAAATTATTCATTTTAATTAAGTCATTTCCCGATTTTTTTCTTAGCAGGCACAGTGAATTAAGAAATTTCCCATGGACTTTCTTCCTATGCATGCTCTAATTCTATAAAAATGGATTATTGTTTCATTCTCTGCCTCCAAATTGGTAAACCACAAAAAGTCAAATCTAAAATAAAGATCTCAAGTCTTGGTTTATTATTTTAATTTAGATAATATTTTAATTCAATGATCTCAAAATGTTCTAAAAACATTCTAATGTATTTATCACCATAATACTGTCAAATCTGGCATGGGGTTTGGAGAGACTGATGGTAATGAAAGGGGCTTCTATGCTGCTTCATGCACTAGAAAAAAATTAAGTGAAATAAAGTGAAAAAATAAAGTGAAAAGAATTTTGAAGAGTGGCAGACAGATGAATGAAAGAAGCCTGTTGCTCAAAATTCTGCAAGGGTCACATAGACTTTGTATAAACCTTTATAATTTTATAAATGTACATATATATACCAATTTATATATAGTTACACATTTAACACATATATCTATATATACACTTAGTATTATTAATGCATACATATATGCATATGTATATACATAGTTTCATATATACATACATATATACTTAATAGACGCATACATATTATATATATATATATATATATATATATATAAGGAGAGAGAGATTGATGACTTTCTGTTTCCCCACAGATATTCCTGGGAGGGTTGTAGTCACAGTAATAAAAGAGGGTCATATAAAATGAGAGGTTGGTAAATTGGAGAAAGCTTTGGAAATAATATATTTTAATTATATAAAAATTATCATACTGAAATAGCAAACAGAATGATTGCATGTCTGGCTTTTAAACCGAATATTGTACTGATACATATGAGTATTTGAGACAGAATTTTTGATCTTTTTGCGTGTGTGTTCACAGTTCTTTGAAATACACAGGGAATGTCTTCAAAGCCTTTTTTGGGAAGAGATAGATGGTTCTGCAATTTATCAATGCCATTAGTTATTGGGCACCCACTCCTATGCATAGGGCTCTGTTTTAGACAGGGACGTATAAAAGACAAAGATATAAAAGGATAAAAACACACAAAAAAAGACATTTGCAATGTGCCAAATGGTGCAGGGAATTGGAGGTCAGGAGTTTTATCGTTCTTTTGGCTAGCATAATAAAAACAGAAAGAAGAGAATAAGAATGAGATACAAGACAGACGGCTAAGAAAAATAATCAACAGGGAAAACAAAGAAAATCAGTAAGGAAAAAGGCCACTGAGGATGAGAAATAAGAAGATGAGAAGATGAGATGAGAAAGAACAAATTTTTCCAGTAAAAGAAGGATTTATTCTTCACAGAACCTATGTGACATTTATTTGAGAAACACAGAATTGTGTCACTTCAGCTTCATGACACTCCTGGTACTGGTGGTACCATTTTTATACACTGGACTGAAAAATAAAAGTATAAATAACGTATACTTGGGGGTTTTACTAATGTGTAACTTCACTAACTTCTTAGAAACCCAAATACTGCTAAATATTGAACCTGGAAACTTGGATGTCACTGTGGATTTTCAGTACTGTTGGAACTGTAGACCCTACAGTGGGCAAGTGGCTTGGGAGGAAGGATGACGACCGTATACTGTCAATTCTTGTTATTCGCAGTATTTATGTTCTATAAAGTCACTGCAAACACCGAAGTAGCGAATATCCGAGGGGAAATATAACGTTAGGTTCCTACAAGCCGCTGGTCACAACACTTTTTTTGAATTGATCAATACATAATCTTATTTTACCTGTGTTTCTGTTTACAGACACCTTATTTAATGTACAGCTGATTCATTAACACTGAATTCCCAGCCAACAGCATTATACCCCATGACTGAACAAAGCTTATCTAACACATCTATTTTTTCCGTAAGCCACATCACAGCCTTCCTGTGCTTAGGAAGACTAGACAGCAGTTCGCCACCATGCTGGGAGGCTATTTTAAACAACAAAATCAACACAAAAAGCACAAAAATGTGGCAAAAGTGGCACTGAATAGTCCACGTAAAGGACACATTTACAGTATGAGAGCTGACACAAGGAGGCAGCGTCCCCTTGTTTGACCCTAGCTGGGAATATTTAACTCAGTGACTAAAACTTTTTGCTACCCTGTGCATATCTGTGAATGATGGTGAAGGTTCCATGCGTATTGAAACCAGGTGTACAAATATATTTCAACAAATTAAAAAATTCAAAAATATGGAACTCATAAATAATGGAATTGTCTATATAAGCTTTCAGTGTACTGCTTGACTGGACCCATTTCATAAAATGCTATACTGTTTTTAGTTGCAAATGCTTAATGCTTTTCAGCCCTTTCAGTTATAGTATTTGTATAGAAAACTAAATTATACACAACATATATTGTTGACCTTCTCTAATTACCCTCTGAGTGATCTGGGCAGAGATCAACTGCTGGGCCACACTGTATCCTGATTCTGTAATATACAGGCTTTGTTAAGCACTATGGTTCAGAAACACTGTTAGTTAAGGTTTACATCAATTTTAATCAAAAGATTTAAGAACTGCTCAATCTACTAAGTAACTAGCATAAGAAAAAAGAGTGCAAGATAATTCCAAGAGACTTCTTGTCACCAACTGAAGAACTATGTTATTAATTCAGTCACATAGAGAACTACTTAAAACTTCAGTGTCTTCTTGTTAAGCAAAGTAGATAGAAGAAAAATGCAAAGGAATGTAATAAATGCAGCAAATACAAAGCTGAATTTCTAAAACATGGAGCTTGCAAATAGACTGTAGGTGCAATTTACTTGGAAATAGGTATGAAATCCAAATTTTAATAGCAACTGTCACTTTGTATACCAAAACATGTTTATCAATGAAATGAAAAACCTAGATATCCATCTGCCTTGATGATGTTTACCATGAATTTCATAATCTCAAGTCAAACCCAATGTATTCTACTCAGAAATTTGTGAGCCGTCACTAGAGCAAGATAAATCTGAACGTGGTGTATTACATACAAGTGTGCATGTAAGTGTGTGTACCTGTGTGTCTGAGTGCGTGTTGCCTTCAAGGTAAGATGTGTAAGTAATAAGACAGGCATTTTTAAAAGTTTGCTGTAAATTACCCCAAAATATACATATGTATATAAACACATGTCAAATGTGCATACATTATTTTCATATATACAATACTTATATTCTATTGTATTATTTTTATATTTTTTTACATAACAAATTATTAGGAACTTAGTGGCTTCCCTATAGTTCTGAAGGTCAGAAATCTGACACTGGGCTAAAAGCAAGGTGTCACCAGGGTTGTGTTCATTCTGGAGGCTCTAGAAGATAATCCATTTCCTTGCCTTTTCCCGTTTCTAAAGGCTGCCTGCCTTCTTTTGGCTTTTGGTCCCTTTTCTCCATCTTCAAAGCCAGCAGCATAGCATCTCTCAATCTGTATCATATCACTCTGTCACTCTGCTCTTCATTCTCACATATCCTTCTCTAATTCTTTTAGGAATCTTTGTTATTTTATTGGCCCCATCCAGATAATCCAGGATAACCTCTCCATTTCAAAGTCCTTAACTTAATCCTATCTATAAAGTCCTCTTTGCTATTATGCAGTAAAATATTCAATCAGCAGGCATGGGTTGTTCAAATTCTGCACATTCCAAAGAAACATCTGGCTCTTGACTGATTTCTGGGAGATAACCTCTAAGCCCTGGGAATATCCTAAGGAGCCTGTGCTCCGCAACGGGAGAGGCCACAGCAGTGAGAGGCCCGCGTACCGCAAAAAAAAAAAAAAAAAGTAGAAACAGTTTTTACTTCTCAAGTTAAAAATTATATTTTACATCAATCCCCCCCTTCCATTAGCCTGTCAGTTGAAATGCATACTAAGTAGCATTTGCAAAATTAATCATCATGTTGTCCAGGCAGACACAGCACTTAATAGAGTACACTGTCTCAGTAGGAAAGGAGTCTGCCTTATTTTAGTCAAATTTATTTGATTTAGAGTTAGGTAAATTTGATTAAATATAGAAAAATTTATATCCCCAGTTAACTCTCTAGTTGTCTATTTCTTCACAATCCAGTCCATTACTAATAGTATAAAGATCACATGGGATTAATAGGACTGCTACAGAAAAGAACTTTTTCCCTTTTCTGATTTCAGTAGGGAAGCGTATACATTTTATATTACAAAAGCATCATCTATTTTCCAAAACTTTCATTTCATTTCACATATCTTGGTCTTAATGTGCTGATTAAGTAGAATGATATGGTGCCAGTGCAGTACCTCTCGCTCCATTTACTCAGCACTTTAATAGTAGAGCTATTAGTTAGAAATTACCATTTTTAGGTCAAAATGGTCCAATATCAGCCATTTAATATGGTTCAACCAATATGTTTATGTTAGATATATAGATTATGTATATATTAAGGAATGGATGAATGAATTGACTGGTGTACATATGACTGAATGAATTAAGGAAAACTGTATCCAGAGAAGTAAAGTTCTCTACACACAACTGTTCTGCTCAAACAACTATTTTATTTTGGTCTTTATATCTGCATTTTTTGATTATATGATTTAAAATTTAAAAGTTCAAAAGTTTTACAAATAGTGTTAGAAACTTTAAAAATAGATACTTACACATCTACTTCCCCAGTCTTAATGATTACATTCCCTCGAGAATTAGAGAAACGACCTTATTCTCTTTCAAAATCTAAGAAGTCTCCCCATAACACTTTCATGTTATCCACAGAACACTTCTAATATATTTTCCCAGTTTGACTTACAGTGTGTTATTCAGTGACTGTTATTTCGCAGTGAGAAATATCAAAAAGAATCAATATCAATGCACCCATAATCAGAAAAAGGAAGGCAAGTATTAATGAACAGAGTCATTAGCATAATGTATATAGGAATATGACACAAAACTCCATTGAGTTGAGTTGAATCCCCCTCCCTACACACACACGCGCACGCGCGCGCACGCACACGCACACACACACACAGAGGATGTGTCTGAAAATGCATAGAGAGGCAGCAAAAAAAAAATCCAGGTCATGTGCACCTTGTTCTGAACTCTCATAAGATTTATCTGCCATTCTCTTTTAGCACTTACTACATTCTACCTGCTATTATAGTTATCCACTATGAGGAATCATCATCATTATCACCTTCACCATCATCACAGACAGAACAGACTGAATCACAGGGAAGACAAATATTATAAGAAAATGGGACCTGTACTCAGGTAAGAAAACTTTTAACTTTTTCCCTCTATCAAAACTGAACAAGTTTACTTCAATGGGTAAATACTTTCAGAATGGTTTCTTTCATCCTTTCAATTTTCCCAGCTAATTACATCATAATACTCCCATTAAGGAGAGGATATAGCATTGCTTGGAGTCAGTTATAGGCCCTCCATGAACAATAATCTAGAATTGGAAAGGTAAGAAAACACATATTTCACAGTTTTCCATATGTAAACATAGTGAGCTATAATTTTTGATGAATGGGTGAGAGGTCATTTCAAAGCCTGTATGGAACTGAAAACCATCCAGAATTGTACATGGTAGCATCAGGATCCTCCCTAGCAGGTGTCATGATATTGTACAGAGACATGTAAACAGTCATGCAGGGCAATAATAGGAGCCCTATTATTCGTTTATAAAGTCTCAGTGAAAGCTTTTCTCCAAGTCAGACGTGAACCAAGAGGGACATGACCTGATTACGGTGGCACAATAGATACCATGTGCTGGTGATACTACAAAATTACTGCCTTTATAAATTCTATACCGTTTCCTATACTGATGTTTCATTTTACTATGACTTTAGGGGCAACAGCTACAAGAGGAGTAAGAGGGTTGGGGGGAAGGAGTGGAGTGGATGTATCTAGTAATAGTCATATATTCTCAGAGTGACTTTTCTCCCATAACCACTGTAAGCTTCTTGAAGGTACAAATTATTTCTGATTAATCTTTCTATCGCTCTCAGTGCTCAGCATAAGACCTTCTATGTAGTATATACCCAATAAAAACATTAAGTGAATGATGGCTGAAGTAGATAAACATAATGAAATGTGAAAAACAAGTCAACTAAGAATATACCTCCATGCTTCATTCAAAACAGGAGGGATGTGGGACTTCCCTGGTGGCGCAGTGGTTAAGAATCCACCTGCCAATGCAGGGGATACAGGTTTGATCCCTGATCCAGCAAGATCCCACATGCCACGGAGCAACTAAGCCCGTGTCCCACAACTACTGAGCCTGCGCTCTAGAGCCTGTGCTCCACAAGAGAAGCTACCGCAATGAGAAGCCTGCGCACCACAATGAAGAGTAGCCCCCGCTCGCCGCAACCAAAGAAAGCCGGCGCCCAGCAACGAAGACCCAATGCAGCCAATAAATAAATTAAATTAAATAAAAAATAATGAAATAAAATTTTAACAAGTTAAAAAAAAGGAACAGGAGGGATAAAAATAGCTTTAATGTGTAAATTGCTCTAAAGTAAATCAGTATCACTATGCTATAATGAGTTATAATATTATCTGTCCTGATGCAGTATGATGGTTGAATTCCTAAGAAATCTTTCAATGGCAAAATGGGGCTTGGTGGCTAGACTATCATCTCTAAGAAAATTCAGGCTTTAGTAATGTCCTATGTAGTTTTTCCCCCCCACAATGGTCTCAGACATCCTATCTTTATCAGCATTATTTTTACTACAGCAATACTTACATGTTTTCCCCCCTTTACCAAGTGTTATGCTAAACCAAGCACAAAGCCACTTAGCCAAAACACATGCCTGGCTATGAATTGAGCTTCTCCTTCCCAAAACTAAGGTGCTGTTTACATTTTGATGCTGGCTTCCACCATAGCCCAAGACAACTGGCAGTTAACAGGTTAGCAAATGAAGTTTCCTAATTATGTATCTAATTGTGCTACTTTCAATACTGGCTAGGAAAATGTGTGCTGCTGAATAAATTTCTATACTCAGCCTTGCTTGGTATACACAAGCATTACTAATTTAAAGTTACCTGTCAGCTATTTCTTGGTAGTGGTTAAGTAGGTAACGAATCTCATCTCTAGATTTATGACTTAGAGTTGGAAGTAACCATAGATATTTTCTAATATGATGGCTTTTATTTCAAATTCTAAGGGTACTGATAGTTATGCCTATAGGGATATAAGGTGGAAGAAGGAGTAGCTGAGAGTTGAGTCAATTTCCCCTCTCACTTTTCATTCAGAATGCCTACCTTTTCAATTCATTCCTTTTCTGTCGACCTATCACATAAAACCTCGTTCAAAGAAAGTATTGGGTATATTTAAAAAAACATAAAATCTGATCTAGTCTATTCTGGAGATGGTAAAAAAATATGGCACATTTGTTTCCATCACTATCGCATACACGTTGGGTATATATGGCATTAAATAATGGCATATATGTCGAGACCCACTAGGTCTCGACAAACACAGTCTCTAAGTTTGTCATAGTACTCTTGGAAACCACTATTAAGCAACTATACATGGTGTGATGGCATTTTTTAAATCCTTTCCATTAACTCCCAAACCAATGTACCATTTGATAATTGTCCTTATAATTTCCTGGAATACATTTCTTTGACTAAAAAAGGATGAAAAATTAAATTAGAGGCAAAATTATTGATAATAAAATATGCTCTCTTGGGTTGGGTTTCCCCAGAAGTAGACCCTGAGAAAAGGATTTGAGTGGAAATAAATTATTTTAGAGATGATTCCAGGAAGCACAGTAAAAAAGTGATTTAGGCTGAAAAGAGAATGAAGCCAGTACAATGTGAATTGATAAGCGTGTTGTCACTGTGATCGACTGAGGTTTAGTACCACTTGGGACCTCTAGGAGACCGAGTTGTCTCACCTGACAGACACCTCCGGGACACCTTCAACTGGGCCAAAAGCAAATGGAAATCATGAGGCAAAGAATCAAACTGTAGTGAGTTGTAGGCATATTCAGGAGTGGTGATTTTCCAGAATAGAGGGGAAGGCATGAAGACCATCGGTTACAGCAGTGTAGTAATTGTTCATGTGTTCTTACAAGTACGTCACTTTAATTCCTTTCAACTGACTGAAATAAACTTTCAATTCAGTTGAAATAATAGTGTACTTTGAATCAAATTTTTATAGACTTAAATTATTCTTATCATGTTAGCTAATTATTATTATTTAATTACAACATTGTAGTTATATTAGAATGAGCCTTAATGCATATGAACTTTCTCAACCTTCAGTGCATTTTACAATTGAAATATGTTTCTGATAAAAATGAAATCCTTCTTCAATCAATTTAAATATCAGCAAATCCATCTGCTTGCAAAAGGTTTTTACATGGATTCACTACTGATGTGTCCCATATTGGTTGACATCACATTGGCTGACACAATGATGGAGGTCATTGGTCTTATGACCAGCAATTTCACTTTTCCCACATACTTTAGACATTTATTCTCTATCTTTGATACACTAAAGACTGTAAAGATTTTCCCTTGATTCATCTGGGCACAGATGAATATAAAGAAGGCATTATTTTCTCAAAGGGAAAAGGAAAACAAGCAATCACCTATAATATGTTCCTTTAATATGCAATTTTTGGTTTTGAATGCATTCTCAGTAGAAAGTATGGTTATACTGTCCCTTAACTTACCCAACCCACTGTTGTAACCCAAGGTCAATATATTTATCTATAAACTATGCAACAAGTATCACCATGATTACAATGTTTTGTAAATGTAGCCACAATATTTGATTTTCTTAAATAAATAATGTAATAAACTGTATCACCTGCTTTGGCTACTATAATGCTACAAATGATTGTTTCATTCCCTAATAAATACTGTAATGTATACACCTGAATTCTGTCAGCCTCAATGTGATTTTTAAATACAGTGTGCTAAATTCCATGATGTATAAGAAGAAGGACTGTATATAATATCAATAAAGAATGAGTAGAATCTCTAAGAAAAGCATCAAAATAAATAAATATGCACAACTCCTGGCATGTGGCTTCCTGTCCAAGAGAATTGTGATTTTAAAGAAAGGCTAAATTTTGAAAACAATTTGCTTTACACATCTTTGAGTTTTTCTCTCCACCAAGATGACTTGAGTTTATAAAATAACTAAATAGTTCACTTCTTTATTAATTCTCTAATATCACAAAGCTGTGTATTGGAGCAAGTGGAGTGTAAACATCCAATATCACTGGGCACATCCAATGAATTCTTACTCTCTTTGCAGCTGCAGGGAACCTGTGATATGGAAGACTCTCCATATGCAGACCTGAGGTTTAGGCTGTAAAGCAATCACACCATCTCCTATTGCTGGCATTGCATGTCCCCTACTTTACAACCTCAAATACTTTAGAATGTAGTTCTCATTTTCTAATGAAAACTCAGTGGGGATTAGTGGGAATTAGATATACATTTTTACTCTCAGAGATGCTAGACAATGACCATGATGCATAGCACAATTGGCTGATAGGTGAAGTTCACTACTTTCTATTAGTGATGGAAGGAGAGAAAAATGAGCACATTTTCAGTGTTTTACTTTACCAATATGCCTGAATGTGTTTACCTCATAAACTTAACTGCCATTTTACTCTTCTATGATTTTACCTGATCATCCATTAAATTTTTATTATTATCTCAGTGGATAATTTGAATGAATTAAGACCTCAGGGGGAGGCAATCTGTAAATCACAAAGGAAATAATGCTTTAAAGTACTGTGTTCTATAGATTTCTAACACGTAGGGTAATTACTATACTATCGTAAGTAAGTATCCCAACTTCTACCCCTACAAAATACCCCCAAACTGTAACTTGGCTCAGCTCATTTCCAGAAACTAAATACACAGGGATCTTGAAAATCTATTATTCATGTACTATGGTTAGTCACATTGGCAGGAAGAAGGATGCAATGCAAATGATGCTACCATAGGACTCAAAGACCATCTTGCTACCTCCAGCTGTGTAACTCATTACAACCTAAAGTAAAATTTGAGTCACTCTTTCCACTGGCACCATGCAAGGGGTAAGACATGAAAGGAGAAACCACAGTCCTCAGGTACCAACAATCTGTAAGTAAACAAATAACCCAAAAAGATAGCACAGAAAGTTAAGTGTTGACACAGGTATGAGGAGACTGCCACAGGGGTATACACAGGGGTACATGATTTATCCAAAGATGAGGAAAAGGCACCATCTACATTATCTTGGAGGATTATAAGAGATGCAAGAAATAAGTATGTGGGGTTAACATGACCTAGGGCGCATGTCAGGGAAGTGTGTTACATTCAGAGAACTGTTTATATAGCTGGGGTAAGGCATTCCGATGGTGGGTGAAATATTAGAGTTGAGAACAAGGCATGGAAAATATTGTAAAGGGTCTTTTCTTCCATACAACTTATTTGAATTATATCCTGAAACAATGGGGAGCCACCTGTAGATTTAAACAGGGGAGTGACATATTAAATTTGGCTTTTGAGAGATATGGGTCTAGCAGCCATGTGAGGGGTAAACTGGAGAGAAGCAAGGCCACGGGTAAGCTGGGAAGCTATCGTGGTATTCAAAGTGAGCTACAGGGATCTGAGCTGAGGCAGGGAATGGCAGGTGGTATGGAAAGCAGATGGCAGAGCTAAAAGAAATTTAAGATACAAATAGACATGGATATGAATAAAGAAGAAATAATACTTCTTACCTAGGTTACCTCACATGGTTGTTATATGAATAAAATAAACATGAAAGTGCTCTGTTAACTGTAAAGTTCTCTACCTTTAAGGAATTATTTTTTTACCAAATGCCTATGAATTAGAGATCCTTGGTTTAAAGGCATTCCCGTATGTTCAGACACAGTGAAACGACTATAAATTTAAACAGTATGGGCTTCCCTGGTGGCGCAGTGGTTGAGAGTCCGCCTGCCGATGCAGGGGACACGGGCTCATGCCCCGGTCCGGGAAGATCCCACATGCCGCGGAGCGGCTGGGCCCGTGAGCCATGGCTGCTGAGCCTGCGCGTCCAGAGCCTGTGCACCGCCAACGGGAGGGGCCAAAAAAATGGAGAGAGCCCCACACACAAAAAAAAAAAAAGAAAAAAAAATTAAACTCTCTCTCTCTCTCTCTCTATATATATATATATATATATAGTTTAAAAGTGCTTCTCTCACTCCTTAAGAAAAAAATAACATGCTAGGTAATGCATGTGGATTTAAATTTCTAGATGGAGACACTAGTGTGTATCTGCTTTGCATGAAGGTAGGGAGGTGTGGCAGGGGGAACTCCCTCTGGCCAATGACGAGAAGCAAGACAATAGAAGCACATTGATTTTTCAGGCATCTGTGGAAAAGCTCTTTCATGAACAGGAAGGATAAATATTTGAAACTAAAATCTAGGTGAGAAGTAATCAGATCCTAGAATAAATCGCTAGACAGAATTGAAATCGAAGACTCATAATACACCTGGTTCCTTACTAAAAGAACATTCCACTACAGTCTTGTCCCTGGATACAAACTTACCTGTCAGTATGTAGGTTGCACTCTAGTAAAAGCTACACTATCAAGAATGCAGTTTAGTCAATAAAGTAACTACAGTCAATGCCAAAAAAAGCACTTCTCTGATTACCACTTTAAAAAAGGACACAAAAAATGTAATGATTTAATGAGATTAGAACACAGAAACATCCCCAAGACCTACGGCAGAAGCACTAAAATCAGATAGTGATCTAAATCTCTATTGTTAAATCTGTTTTCTTCCAAGCAGGTAGAGTGGGGTCATGAAAAAGTATGATGTTTGAAATCTGATAAATCTGGTTCAATTTCTAGCTGTCTCACAAGTAGCTTAAACTCACTGAGGCTCAGGTTCTAGATCAACGAAATAGAGATAATACAACATTTGGGGGCTTGTTCAAAATTCTATCTAAAACAATCCATGAAAATTACCTAATACTGCATCTAGAATGTAAAAAAAATTCTGTAAATAGTCGGTATTATTATTATATTAGCAAGTATGTCCTGTAACCTAAATTTGCTCCTGTTTGATGACAATATTAGAAAATTAACATTCCTACTAATCTGCTATAGAAAAAAATGGACTTTCTTGAATTTGAACCAAATGTGGAATGGGAAGATAGAAGTAATGGGAATAAATATGAAAAGCTGAATGCAATAATAAAGCTATAGAAGAGGAAAAAATAAAATCTAATACCCAAAGAAAAATACAAGTTGAAATTTTGCATGGCCATACTATAAAACAGATGAATAGATGGGGATATTTTTGTTCAGAGCATCAATGAGATTAATCATGCATCACTCTGTATTTGCTGTTACAATAACTATGTCATGCATTGCCTTGCTTAGCCTTCCCAGACAGACAAGGAGTTTCAGTCACCATATTAGAAGGGGCTAAGGACTCTCCATTTTTCTTATGTTTGTTCTTTTTTTTTTTTGTAATTTTTATTGGCGTATAGTTGATTTACAATGTTGTGTTAGTTTCAGGTGTACAGCACAGTGAATCTGTTATACATATATCCACCCTTTTTCAGCTTTTTCCATATAGGCCATTACAAAGTATTAGTAGAGTTCCCTGTGCTACATGGTAGTTCCTTATTAGTTATCTATTTTATATATAGTAGTGTGTATGTGTCAATCCCAGTCTTCCAATTTATCCCCCCCATCCCCTGGTAACCATAATTTTATTTTCTACACCTGTAACTCTATTTCTGTTTTGTAGATAAGTTCATTTGTAGTCTTTTTTTAGATTTGATATATAAGTGATATCATATGATATTTGTAAAGATTCTCCATGTTTTAATAAAGTCATTACTGTCAGAATTCGGAGACTATTTCCACTTCTATTTCTCGTCTTTCTACTAACTAGAAGAGGTCTTAAGCAAGTGACTATCTCTCTATAGGTCTCAGTTTCTTCATCTGTCAAACTAAGACACTGGACTATGTATTCTTTAATGGTCTCTGGGCTTCAAATTCTATGCCTGTATAGAATATATATCCTTAGATGTTTGCAATACATATAATGAACATGTAAAATGGTCATTTCCAGAAAAAATAAAGAATCCTACAAATCAATAAAAAACAGATGACATCTCAATGGAAAAATAAGCATGAGGCTAGAACAGGCTCCTTACTAAAGCTAACATCCACATGACCAACAAATGTATAAAAGGGTTCTCCAACTCATTAGTCATTTGAAAAGAATGGAAATGAAAACCACAATAAGACAGTACAGAACAACAGCCAGATGGCTAAAATTAAACAATGATAATACTAAGCACTGGCAACAATATCCAGAACTTTCATATACTGATGGCAGTGATTAAGTGAGGTTGTTTACCTACATTAAAAAATAAATTTGGTTTTCTCAACTAAAGGTGGTGCTTGGTTATTCTGTGACAAAGCAATTCCACTTTTTGGTATTCACTTAACAGAGGTGCATGTACATGTGTACAATGTACAAGAATGTTCAGAGTAATATTGTCTTTAGAGTCCCCAAACAGAATCAATCCACATGTTCATTAAGAGCAAATGGGTGTAAGTAAGTGAATTGTGGCATATCCATACAATGGCATACTACACAGCACTGAAAATGATTCAGCCCCAACTGAAAGCAATAAAATTGATGGATTTCATAAAAATAATGTTGAGAAAAAGAAGTCAGACACAAAGGAGTACATACTGTATATTCCCAACTATATAAATTTCAGAAATGGCATCTCCTAATCTATGGTGTGTTAGAGGTCAGTATGGCGTTTATCTTTGAGGAAGTACTGACTCAGAAGGGGTACGATTGGGGTTTCGGGATACTGGTGCTACTCTTTTTCTTCTTTTGAGTAATCACTGGGAGGTACTAACTCTGAAAATTCATTAAGTTGTACACTTATTGATTTGTGCACTTTTAAATATTTTTGTTATATTTTGATAAAGAAGTTTTGCAAACTAAGCCAGACAGAACTGCTTTTATCTACAAAAGAAAATTACTCCAATAATGAATGTGCCTTTACCCTATATATATAAATTACTTCAGAAAGTCAGATAGAGACAGAAACAGATATACATACATGCCTGCATGCAAACATACACATCTATATAGGTATGAAGGGGCGAGGGGAAACAAGAAAGGAAAGAGGTAATGGGGGGAGGGGGGAAGGGGGAAGGAAGGAGGGGGAGGGGGAAGGGGGAGGAGGAGAGAGGGAGAAGGACTTTCTAGACCATTCAAGTGTTAAAGAAAATATCCTGCTTACCTTTCTTCCAAATTAAAATGTAAACCTATGTCTTCTTAAGTTCCTAGGAGTCAGGGGTGACGCTGAAGACCAATTAATTCTGAATCCTTTTTTTTTTTTTTTTTTGCAGTACGCGGGCCTCTCACTGTTGTGGCCTCTCCCGTTGCGGAGCACAGGCTCCGGCGCAGGCTCAGTGGCCATGGCTCACGGGCCCAGCCGCTCCGCGGCATGTGGGATCTTCCCGGACCAGGGCACGAACCCGCGTCCCCTGCATCGGCAGGCGGACTCTCAACCACTGCGCCACCAGGGAAGCCCAATGCTAGATGCTTTTGAAGTTGGATGAAACCTTTGTGATTATCTAACACAATTTCCTCATATTATGGGTCTATGTAGCAATAGGCCCATCACAGATAAAATGTCATCCTTTTAGCCCTCCTGTGTAATCTGAGGTCTAATTCTGTGATTAATTTAATTAAACATAGGTGAACCGTTTTCAGATAGCTTCTAATTAAAGATAGATACATACTGAGATAAAACAATATGATAATTTCTCTAAAGATAGCATAGGAATGAGTTTTCAAGGATAATGTACATAAACTACCAAGAGAGATATTTTTTTCCCCTAAATCCTCCTGAAACATAGTTTTCATGGTCACACTCATGTAGGATTAAAAATGTTCAATCTCATTGTCTGAAACTGACTACACTCTAAACCTCTTCCTTCTAGGTATGATTACAATGAAAATGAGCAATGGCTTGTAGGCAGACTCCTCCTTATTTCAAGTGAAACTTCAAGTAAGTTACTTTCCCCTTTACTTTGAATTACTAACCTTTTTCTCACTGCATCTGCAGTCTTTCTCCTCAGCTATCATTTTGCTCTTTCATAGACTTGCCAGTTCTTTCAGATCACTCAAACTAGGAACCCTGGAAGCCTCTAGCTCATTCCCTAGCTGGCTTTTCTCTCGGGAGTCACAGCTGCTGCTGTCTTCTGGTACACTGTAGATATTTTCCTGTCTTCATTCACATAACGCACATTCAGCTCTCAATTCCTCAGGGATCGTATCTGAGTCATCTTGCTCTAGCACAGATCCTGACAGTTGGGATTTATCAACACGTACTTGTTGGATGAATGGAAAACAGCAGAAACAACCTGTCACTTCAGTTGGTGGGCTTTGATCCTGTTCTGGATGACGCAATGGAGAAACGGGCTCTGTCTCTTAGAACCACCAGGGCCATCAGAGCCCATCTATGAATAGGTCAGCAGCCAAAGGGAGATGAACCTGAGATTCCTACTCACTATATTATTAGCATTTCCATAACAGGCAGGCTTTTACTCAATTTCCTCCTTTTCACACTTGTCACAGAACATAAATAAATCCCACAACTTGCCTAAAACCCATAAAATTTCAGGTTAACATTAGCGTCACTTTCCATAATGCAGTTTAATGTTGCTGTAATGCATAATTCCACCCATAATATGTCAAACGGAGATCTGTGCTAGCAAAATGAGAATACGATGGTCCTCATCAGGTTTTATCCTTGGAACATTGCAATCAGTTCTAACAATGTTATGACCAGAGTAGATAGATTCTGATAAATCTATTTTCCTTACTTCTTAGTTCTTTTTATTCATCTCCGGATTGCCAGGTAATGACAATATTTCTTTGGAAATGGTGATAAGCACCATTTATCCTCAAGTGTATGTGAATACTGATTAGTTTCTGCGTACCACCTAAGCTTCTGGTTCAGCCATCCCCCACTTCCTGTATAAACCTTTGTCCAGAAGCTTATTTCCTATCTTTACTTCCCACAGTACTTTTGTCTAGACCATCTTCTTACCCATTTGCTTATGCCCTGAAGTGCACTCTGGACTATGTAAGCCCAAAGCCAAAGAAAATAAGTTTTTTGAAGGCCAGTCATGTTAGATACATGCTAGGAATGTCATACTTTTAAAATTGAAGTCAGGTTTCCAAAAGCAGTATATATGTTTAATATTTAAAGTAGCCTTGCTTTATTCAGAAACCTCACTTTATATTGCAATTACTGTTAATGGTTCAAAATGGACTCAGTAATAAACAAGGTTTTCTTCCAAAAAATTTATTTTCCAAAATTACCAAAGAAGACACTGTAACATTACAGCTAACTCTATTTTTTCATTTAATTTAAAGACAGTGTGAACAAGTCCTGAAGACGATGTCTTATCTTTTATTAATATCTATACAGAGTGGATTAAATTTCTGGAAAGTTATATCTACATAGAGAATCTATAAATTTCTTGAGGGCAGAAAATAAAGCACAAAAAGACTTAAATCCTTTAAAGCTTTAAGCACTATGACCAGTGAATAATAAACAAGTAAATATTTAATTTGATCTTATAAATATCATTTGAAATGTATTTATTTTCATTAAGATTTTCCCCCCAAAATCTTAATTTTCTTTCATCAAGTTACGAGTTTCTGCTCACTTGCCATTATTTTGTTTTTCTTTTGCATTTGACCCCAACATAATAATATATGAAGACATCAGGATAAATGAAAGACCAACACCTGCCTTAATGTTGAAACTACAGTAAGAGCTTCACGGTAAGACAGCCTTCTCTCCCCTCTGAGTCTGACATTTTCCTAAAGGACATACAAATTGCACAAATATTTTATATGCTTTTTGCTATGTGATAACATCTTGAATACATACTTTAAATCAAAGGGAGAGTCACATTTGTCTCCTTCTTAAAAAAATTTAAACATGGTGATTTCTTATTTTCTAAACTTAAAGAAAAGGAAAAGTGAAATAGAAAATCAAGTATTTTTAAACATTTGGGGGGTTTTGTTTGATTTTATTATTTTAATAAGAGACACAAAGTAAAACATGTAAAAATACAAAATCTTACCCAACACATTCTAAAAAATGCTTAATTGTCAAAGAAGCAGTATGCCTGTTATACTTATTACTGGTCTCTAATAGAAATAGATTTAAAAAGAATGTCTTGGAGAAACAGTGTACTTTCATCATTTCCTGAGAAGCTCAGTGATTATGAGCAATGCCAAGTAGAGCTCAATATTCTTACCCTTGGAATCAAGAAAAAGAAAGTCCTTTAAAAGATCAAGATCTCTGATAGCAATAACAAAAACTAAATTTGCCAAAGGTAGGGCCCTCCTCTTGTCAATTTCAGGCAAGAAGCAATCTTTCTCTGCATAGTGAAAAGTAAGCTACCTAAGGGAAAGATCTGTGTGACTGCAACAGCAAAAAATTGACTGGATGGTTGAAAAATAATACTTTTTGAGAATTTTTTTAGAAACTTTACTTACACGTTGGTTTTTACTTCATTCTGAGATAGATTAAGAGGAAATGAAATTCTTTTCACACACAAAACACCTCCCTCATGAAAATTTCTCACAGTTGCCTCTTTTACCTTCCTTCAGCTTTATCCTCTTCCTCAGTGAGTCTGCCTCATTGCTCCATATTCCTAAACCAATAGGAAGAATTTCCTTCAGACCCTTAAGCCTTGTATCTGTTACCATAGAGACAGGCATCATAAGATAGCTGCTCAGTAACATCCTCATGGAAATAAAATAAGAATCCTATGGGTTTTATAGGAATTTCCAGTGCTACCAATGAACAGCAATGATATCCCTCCCTAGAAAAAAGGCAGGGATTTTAGTTTCACAATCATGGAATTATGGAGATTGTCATTTATGATGGTAAACCCAGAATCTCTTAAATTTATGCTTAGAATCTAATTACAGTTTCTCACATGATTTGAAAAAAAAATTCCTTGTATCCACATGTTCAGGAAAATAGCTCAGAACTATTTCATTGCTAACTTTTAACTCTAGCATGTCTTATCAACCATTTACTAACAGCCTCAACTGTTGTTTTATAGTGCAGTGCATATATTTTTATTTTGATATTCTTTGATCCCCTCCAGACCGTATTTTGATCAAGAACACCCTCATCTATTTAAAAAGGTGTGCACCTCTCCAGATCACTGTAATACAAAAGCCGCTTAGAAAGACTATAGACCTACAAAGAGAGAAAAAGTAGCTGCAGGAAGTAATTCCCACTGACTTCACTTGTTTTCCACTGACTTCTGTAAGTCTACCAAAATCACAATAATTGAACAGTAACAATAAAAATAACTTAATCTTAGCAAGTAGGTAAGTTCAGCGAGATCAACGGACTTAGGCAAAGCAGATATTATAGAATTCAGAGATCTCAAGTTTTCTTATAGACATAAAAAACAGACATTTCTCAGCAAGTAAAATCTCTTAACAGATTAACTGCCACAATGGCCCCATCATTAACTCCTAAGCTGTATACCTGGACCACTTTGCAAAGTCTGTAGTGCTTACATATTATGGGTGATCACAACTTCTGTTTATGGTCTTCAGCTGATATTTAATGGTGACCTCGCTTGTTCTAGACACTTGATTCAATGAGCAAAAAGCAAAGTCCTCTGACAGACTAGAGATGAGGTCAGCAAACTTTTACTACTAGGAAGGGCCAGATAATAAATATGGTCTCTGTCACCACCACTTAACTGCTGTGCTAGCATGAAAACAGCCAGAGACAATCTGTAAACAGATATGCTGCCAATAAAACTTTATTAATATTCACTTAAATCAAAATTTCATATAATTTTTATGTCACAAAATATTATTCATCTTTTTAAAAAAAATTTAGAAATACAGAAACCATTGTTAGCTGGCTAGACAGAAAGAGCCATGGCACATGGGTCATAATTACTGGCATGGAGGGCGCCAATAGAGTACTAGAGACACTCAAAGGAATCGCTGAAAAGGGAAATTTTTTTTTGTAAGCTGTGACTAGACTCAAAGGTTCTTAAAATTAGAAATTATCTCAGACATCTTCTTCTTCAAATTCTCTTTAATGCAGGAACTGCACTCCCAGCAATGAACACTTCAGGAACAAGGAGTGCAGTATCTCAGAGTAGTCAATTCTCTGCTTATACAATTATTGAAATAATATTTTTTTCTTCAGTACGAGAGAGGTAAAAATGAGTCTAACCCCTCTTCTACATTGTAGCTCATCTGATATTTGAAACTGGTCTAATTTTTCTTTATTCTTTTTCCTTCAAGCACTCTTCAATTTTTCCCTTTTCTAGAACCTTCAAGGCCCCTCAACTGTTGTGGTTTCTAGCACACTTCACCAACCATCCAGGCATTTTTTTTTCCACTGAACACTTTGAGGTGTTAAAGTTCCTCTTAGACCATGGTATGCCTCTAAAAAAGTTCCTTCTCAACTTTGTTCTCTCTTTCTTTTTTTGTTTCCTTCCAGAAAGGATAAATGTCTAATATTACTTTTATTTTGTTTTGATGTCATATGAGACTGTGACTGACACTGAAATATGGCCAACAAAAATCAATGTCTTTTTCAATGAATGGTTGCTAAGCTTTAACTCTCTCACATACCATACTTGTTGCAATGATTTTTAAACTTTAGTGCAGGATGTCATTCCTCTTAAAATGTTATCTTTCTGGTGTCATCAAGTTTTCTAGATGATCATAATCCTTTGGTACATAATACTTCAATGCATTTCTTTTCTTTCTCAGTTGGACAAGCTATTTTGATGTTTCTTCTTCTTTTGGATATTAGTATTTCACAGGCCAAAGGGCCAAAGTCAGAATTACAGGTCACACTATGAGAGATTAGTTGCAAGTCAGATAGATCCAGTTGGATAGAATTACATCATAGTCCTGTGAGAGCCCCCCTTCCTGGTTTACAATGATTCATTAATTGATAGACCAATACAGAATAATTTATCAAGGTAATTAATCTACCAGACACATCAAATAGCAAATATTTCTCCATCCTGACTACATCATAAAAGTCTTCAAAAAACTCTATGGTATAATCAAAATAACTAGCCATATTACCTACTGTTTCATAGAACCTTGGAGGATTACAGCCTGTATTGCCTTTCCCCTCATTCTAAATCATCCCATCTTCCTTAGGAATTCTCAGCTATTCCCAATGAGGGGAAAATATTGCTTATTTTTTCCAAAAAAAATCCAATAGGAACAGTTGTTTACTCTCCCCACTTTTCTCCGTTTCCATTTTAGTTTGTTAACTCCAGGACCAATTTAAAATACTGTCATGGTTTTTTCTCTTTTTAAACAGTTTGATTCTTTTTTTCAGAAGTATGCACGCACTTATGTGGTTTCTTTGTGTTTGCTTTTTCGTTCTTAAAATATAGACAACCTGAGAATTGGAGAATAAAAGGAAGGAGCAAGCTTCTCAGGAAAAACACTTCGAAGCACATTTCTTAACTGACAGTGTCTCACCCTGCTCATCTTTCTAGACGAAGAGCAGTACATCTGAAGGCAGGCCAATCCAACACAAGTGGGAATTTTCATTAGACAAGATTATCATTAAAGGAGAACTAAGGAACATTCTTGATTAAAAAAAATAATGTTGCTCAATAAGATTTTTACCTAAAAGAAGCAAATAGTTGCTATCTTTGCTTTTGTAGTATAAATGCCTTAGAAAAAAACAATCTGGGTTTGTAGAGAATTGGGAAAAACAAAGATGTATACATAAATTTCATATTTTAAAAATAGTTAAACATTTAGATTTCATTTGTCCCACCTCTCTTTCACATACTATTTCTATTTTTATGTTTTTCTTTTTTTTCCCCTGAATCTCTTCAGAAAACACAGAACTAAGCAACTGAGGATTTGGCAACTTCACATGTTCTCATCACCATGCACGCCAATTTTGTTCCACAGCCAGAAAGGTCAGCAATAATTTCCAGCTCTCACAAATGCATTTATAAATAAAGGGACGCCTGCTGTTCAGGTGTGCGGCCCAAAGCCTCTAAGATTTCATTAATAATCAACAGCTGGTGCCACCTAGTGTCTGTCCTCCTCATTCATCAGTGGAATCAAATACAAAGCACTTCTTAATCACAAACGAGGCAGTCTGAACGACAAACAAAAAAACACGGTCTGGGGAGTCCAGTGGCTGATTTAAATTACACTATCTTCATTGAAAGGAAAACCTTCTTTTTAAAGTAACTATGGTAACAGGAGTGTAAGGTTAGCAGGAAGCTCACATTTTTCTCACAGGAGACGATTCACAAAAGGAGAGTCCTACTAAAGATGTAATGTAAAAGAGTTTTTCCAGACTTGAACTGTCACTTACAATGGTTATAAAAAGTTGAGAAATAAAACTGACAGAAAAGAACTGTGTTTTAAACAAGAGTTTAGATACAGCTGATTTTTGCCAACCAACCAAGAAATAACCCTCTATCATTTGGGTGCAAAATTCTGTTAGTCTCTGAGTTCTCAAAGATTAAAGAAGTCCTTAACAGACTGTACCAAACACATACAGCACTCCAAAGTATTAACAGGAAATAATGAGGTTGCCTGAATCACATTATTTTTAAAGATGTTTCCAGCTAAAACTATACATCTAGGAAACTATTTTCTTTCCTGCTGTATGTATGAATTATGAATTACATATTCAACCACAGTCATGTATGCTTCAAGGTTAAAAAGTACTCATTTAAATCTCTATTTTTCAAAACAGAAGTTATGAACCCAAGCCCATCAGTTTCTAATTATTCACTGATATTTAAATACATGTTGTTTTAAGTCACTCTTTCTAAGAGGAACACGTAATTGAAAAACATGGACTAACATTCAGGGAAAAAAGTTACATAACAGCCAGTAGTGTTCCTTGACCAGACTGACTATTACTATTACTGACTGTTACTACAGAAAAGGTACAGAACATATAAGCAATATTGTGTACACTGAAAGGTCATATTAGATGTTCATACACGATAGTCCATTAACTTGGATCATTTAGCTACTCAGGTTACTGGGGAAACTGGGCATAGAGCTGAAAGATTCTCTATCATATGGACAGTTAACAATCATTCTTTTCATACTTAGGAAAATCTATTTCTGTATTATTGGACATGTGTTTGAAGCAATTACTTGTTAAAACAGCTCTGAATGTTTTATTTTCTTGTTACCCTAGTGGTGATAAAAATTATTTCAATATGTTTGGTCCAATATATACTCACTGACAGATCTCTATGACAGCGTATGAAGACAGAATATGGAAACAATGGATAGTTTCTACAAAAAGCTTAAATTGTTCCCCTTTTCCCCAAAACTTTATTTTTGGAGGCTAATTCAGCCCAGGCTCATGCTCCATTTGTTTAAAAGTACTATAAGTATAATCCACTGACTGTAAGGGAAAGAAATATTGCAAAACAGCAAAAGGGTTCTAAAAATTGTACGCAGTCAAGAAAGAATACAAGACAAAACTCATTAAGGTTCCAAACTAATTAAATAAATAAATGCTCCAATTTTCAATAATTTATCATTTTCTGTCATTTTTCATTAACAGCTTTCAAAGCCCTATCCGAAACAAGCTGATACAGAGAAATTAAGAGCAGTAATCAAGCGAGAAATGATAGACCAGCTGGGTCGACATCAACTTGGCAAAACGTGAATACAGTTCAATAGCTGAAACAGATGCTAGAGTTGTTGAAAAACCCTGCAGGAGATATTGATGTATTTTCTTCATATAATGCAGAATGACTGAATAAATGTCAAAATCTAGAAATGAATGAGGAGAAAAAACTGACAGCCAAACTCCTTATAAAACAGAAACCAAGTGTAACAGTTTTCAACCTATCCAAACATTCTATACATTCTCATTTTTCTCAATGTCTGAATATGCCAATAAATCCAACAGTCCTTGTAACTAAATAGCATGTAACTGATCTGGGGTAGATTTCCCCATAGATCCTCCCCCCACCTCGGCCCCGTCATCATCTACCTGAAGAAACCTAGACTCTTGAAAAATACTTTATTCTAAAATCTTCCAACACTGATTTCTATCCCAGAAGGGTTTCCCTGAGGTTGGAGTCAAGCACTCCCTCCCGCAAAATGTAACGCAGCACAAGGAAATTTTAAAATCCATTCTGTAAAAGCAACACTGTTTGCAGAGTTTGGAGAGCTCGGCAACAAACCCCAGCTACCAACAGCTGCTTGTTCAAACATATGCTTTGTCATGGTCAGCTTCTAATTGTATTCATAATGATGTAATAGCTTTAATAATCCTACCTTCCATGCCAGCTGTTTTTCCTGTCACTCCATCATGCCAATAAGTTGGCTGCTGTAACAAATCAAGATAGTGCAAAACAGCATCTTTCTCCTGATTCTGTCATCTTCCTGAAAGCATTCTATTACTGCCGACTGCTGGGAACCAGAAAGTCTATTTGAATTCCAACAGCTCCCCTTTCGCATGATTCAAGTTAGGTTAGGTGGGCATGCCTAACATGATTCTCTCAGTCATTTATTATGCAGCTGCTACAACGTCGGTGTGGTAACCACTCTGACTATCTGATACGTCAGTCGAACAAAACCTACACCTCAGAGCAAACACATGAGCCGGAGCAGCGTTCTGCATTTAATGAGCATTCTTCCTGCCTAAAAAGCAGTGGATCTGCAAATTTCTTTCAGTATCTATTCGTTCCTCTGTATGGCAAAGCCTCTGGCTTATTTTCCTAACTATACCAAAAATAGAGTTCCTTTGCCACACATCATATTATTCACACGGAAATTTTGGCTAATTTTCACTTCTCTTCACAGCCTTTAAAGGGTAAAAACTCTCCTCTGGTTCTACTTTTGAAATAAGGATGCTGTGTGCTCAGTTCCACATCTCTGCTTTAATATAAAACATAGCATGCACTCTCTCAAATGGAATTTGTCTCTTGCGATTCTATGGAAATTTTTCTAAGAAGAGAAAGTTTTTCAAGAAAAGATTTATTTTGCACATTGGATACATTTAAAGTCTGGTACTCTGTGTATTTCTCCTAAGAGTTGACTTTATACTTGATATTTTGACTTAAGAGGAGTGCTTTCTTTACCAGTGAGAAATGAGATTAGCTGACTCTCTCACACAACTTGTTTACCAAGTGAATAAGTGTCATTTTAGGAAAACGTATTTTGTATTTTAAAAATACCATTTATGAATCAAAAGCTTTAAAAAATTACCATATTAATTTCACCTAAAATTTCTAAGTACGCCTCTCTCAGAGGGTTAATGTTTATAGTTTGAAATGTTGAAAGAGAAAAACTGAACTATTTTCATAAGAAAAATACTTTTTCAAAAGGGAGAAGTGATAAAATCTTATGTTTCCTTTCAAACATCTACCCAATATTCAGTTTAGCAAAAAGTAAACAGCTTGTCGGGTCGCTACATTATGTGAGATGTGCCAATGTCACTGCTCTGAAATACTGTTTCCCTAAGGGTGTGTGTGTATACATTTTAGCCATACTAACTCCATTTCAATTTAATGTAACAAACACAAATAATCCCTATATATTAAGACATATATACTAATGAGTAACTTAGAGTTTATTATGTTTAATTTATAAATGCCAGGGGAAAAAAACCTCAGAAAGACAAACTGAGTCCATTTGAATCCAACAAAGTTCCTCTAATATATATATGGTCCAACATAACAATTCTGAAAATAGTGGTTTATCAATTACTGTTAATTTACAAAGAAATGACTTTTGTGCTGAGCATATCTAGCTTAGGTGTTGCGAACAGCATAAATAAATGCCATATGCTTTTATTTCTACTCTTAGCCTCTGTGTATCTCTCCAGCTTCAACTCTTGCCTCTCCTTCTTCCCTTCACACTCTGTTCCAGCCATAATGAACTTCTTTTTGTCCCTTTATAGCACTGTGCCCCTTACTGTCTCAGAGATATTGCATGTTCTGCTTCATCTTTCCATAAGCCACTTCTCACTTTTGATTGCCTACCTTCCATCCAATATTCAGATATCAGCTTGAAACATAATTTGCTGTCAGCATCTTTCTTCCCCTAGATAAAATTATATTCCCCTGCTATGCAATTTCATAGCATCTTGCACTTCCTTTGTCTTCCTCATAATAATGGCAGATACTTATAGAGCAGAAGGTGGCAGGCACTGTTCTCACATATACCACATATATATCTATGTATATCTATCACTACCATATTGATACTCATTCAATCTTCATATGGAACCTATGAGGGTGACTATTATTATATGCATTTTATATATGAGGAAACTGAGGCTCTGAAAAGTTAAATAACTCAGCCAAGGTCACATGACTTTATTCAACTGTATTTCCTGGTATACTATTAGGTCTTGAGACTGGAGATCATGTTTGTTTTGTCCGTTGCTAAATCCTAATGCCAGCGCAGTATCTGGAAAATATTATTCCATTCTTCACTCATCCAGTAGAACCTGCTTTGCACAATGCACTGTAGTAAGTGCTGGTTATGGTCAAAACAGATATGAATCTTATTTTCATGGAGCTAATGGATGAGGGCAAGAGGTCCAAGGATTCACAGATAAAATTCAGACATCTATTAACTTGGATGAGAGACATGTTACATCCATATTTTCATTAGCCTCAAGCATATTTTTGTTTGTTTTCGGAACGCGGGCCTCTCACCGTTGTGGCCTCTCCCGTTGTGGAGCACAGGCTCCGGACGCGCAGGCTCAGCGGCCATGGCTCACGGGACCAGCCGCTCCGCGGCATGTGGGATCTTCCCGGACCGGGGCACAAACCCACGTCCCCTGCATCGGCAGGCAGACTCTCAACCACTGTGCCACTAAGGAAGCCCCCTCTAGCATTATTTTCATTTGTGTTTGCATGCTATAAACCACAGTAGTATAAGCAGTACCTGTACTTTTTTCTTGAATAAAAATCACAAATTTTTCACATGTTATAGATGCTGCATGTACCTCACAGTATTCTTTTACAGTCATCATTACTTTGACATTATGGTTACTATTAATTCCACCACTATATTGTGTTACTTAACGTGTTAATAAGGAAATTAAACTTTAAAAATTTTTAAAATATTTAGAAAACTTTGTCTCAATACAACTGGTTTATGTTATAGTCCTAAATATTTTGTGTATTTAAATATAATTTAGATAAGCTTAACCAACTGTCAAAGGCCTTAAGATGTTATGGCTTTAATATGTTCCAGCAATCCCACTCCTGGGCATATATCCAGATAAAACTATAATTCAAAAAGATACATGCACCCCTATGTTCATAGCAGCATTATTCACAATAGGCAAGACACAGAAACAACCTAATTGTCCACGACAGATGAATGGATAAAGAAGATGTGATGTATATATATATATATACAATGGAATATTACTGAGCCATAAAAAGAATGAAATAATGCCATTTGCAGAAACATGGATGGACCTAGAGATTACCATACTAAGTGAAGTAAGTCAGAAAGAGAAAGACAAATACCATATGATATCACTTACATGTGTAATCTAAAATATGACACAAATGAACCTATCTACGAAACAGAAACAGACTCACAGACATAGAGAGCAGACTTGTGGTTGCCAAGATGTGGGGGAGGGACGGATTGGGAGTTTGGGGTTAGCAGATGCAAACTATTAAATATAGGATGGATAAACAACAAGGTCCTACTGTATAGCACAGAGAACTATACTCAATATCCTAAAACAAACCATAATGGAAAAGAATATATATATATACACATAATATGTATAACTGAATCACTTTGCTGTACAGCAGAAATTAATACTCCATTGTAAATAAGCTATTATTCAAAATAAATTTAAAAATAAAATAAAATCTTAAATTTATATATAAAAAACAATGTTAGGGATTTAATCTTCACCAGGTGTCAATGCTAGAACCCCTGGCCTAGAGGATGGGAGAATATAGCATACTGGTTAATATCATTATCTCCAATATCTGACAACCTGCGTTCAAATCACATATCCATGGTTTAGTGTCAATGTGCTGTAGGGCAAGTTATCTTCAATTTACTCGTTCATAAAATTGGAATAATAATTGGTCTTTTGCATTCTTGCTGGGAGGATTAAATAAGAGAATGACTGTAAAATACTTAGAATAACACTCACATTTTTTAAACTTTTAATGATTTATGTATTATTAGATTAAAGGCCAGATACAAAGCTATTATGACAAATAAACTGTGAAAGAGATACAAAGTATTTACAAAGATTCCTAGAACAGGAACTGGAACTCTCCTATACTACTGATGGAAATGTAAAATGGTAAAAACCATTTTGAAAACTGGTTTGGCAATTTGTTAAAATGGTAAACATATACATACTGTAAGAGCCACCCTTTCCAGTCAGAGAAAAATGAAAGTATATGTCCATAAAAAAAAAACCTGTACATGAGTATTCATAGCAGCTATATTTGTAAGAGCCCCAGCTGGAAACAATCCACATATTCATCATTATGTGAATGGATAAACAAACTATGGTATATCTATACAACAGAATACTACTTCGCCATGGAAAGGATTGGTCTATTGATATATGCACCACCATGAATGAAGTGCAAAAGAAGCATGCTAATTGAAAGAGGCCAAACAAAAAGAGTATGTACTGTATGATTTCACTGCTACAAAACTCTAGAAAATGCAAATCAATCTGTAGTGACAGTAAGCACTTTAGTGGTTGCAAAGGGAAAGTACAGATGAGGGACAGAGAAGAGGTGTTATAAAAAGTCATGAATAAACTTGTAAGATGATGTACATATCTGCTATCTTGATTGTGGTGATGGTTTCATGGAGATAGATATATAGACAGATAGATAAAAACATATCAAATTGTACATTTTAAATATGTACAGTTTATTAAATATCAATTATACCTCAATAACTATTAAAAACCTCCTTTTAATCAGACATAAGATAATTCAAATTAACTTAACTAAAAACTTAAAGTAACACAGTATCACCTCCTTAAAAAAATTAACCTAAAGAATGTTGTAATAAAGAATGTATGTTCTAAATAACTCTATCTACATGTAATAATCCTGATAATCCCAAGAAAGTAATTTCCCCACCATCTGCTATTTATAGCTCAATGTTATGACTGAACAATCTGAAAACTGACGTGTATCCAATAACAGGGAAGAATTTTGTCCTATTCAACATACACAATTTTGTTTGTTTATTGTGAGCATATAAACCAGTAAAATAAACAAACTGTTAGGCTGGTACAGAATGATCAGCCACATAAAATCTAAGGTATTGATCGATATTAGCTTGTTGCCATGTAATTCCATGTTACAGAAAACCTTGGAAGAAGCTTCGTTTGTTAAGTAATGATTAAAGATTAAAGGACTTGATTTTATAAATTATCCTCATTTCATAGCAAAGGATATCATAACAAACTCAATGAGTATTTTGAGTGGAAGATGGCTGAAAAAAGGCCAATTGAATCTATGTGATAGTAGACTGAAAACAATAAAACCCATTCTCACATAAAATTTTCTCATATGCCATATTCAAAGTGCTGAGGTGGTAGAAATTTTAGCCAGATCACTGAACTTTTAAAAATTATTACCTCAGTGAAGTTACAGTGGATCAAGGAAAAGCAGAAAATCTTATCTTCATTATTTGAATCTAACACTGTTCTCCTCCCCCGTCTAGATCAGCCAAAATATATAAAAATGTTGGACACACACACACACACAGCAGCAGCAGCAGCAGGTCATATCACTGTCTCTACCCTCTCCTGTGGTTTCTTGTCACCCTTAGAACAAAAGCTCTTATTATACATGTGTGAAACTGACTTTCTTCTTTCTTCTACCATGCTACTCCCTATACCTTTCCTTATTTTTCTCTAATCACACTGGCCTTACTTCTCTTCAGACATTCCAAGATTATTCCCACCTTGGGGTATTTTCATTAGCTGATTATTCGAGGAACGTTTTTCCACAGATACTACAAAGTTCACTCCTCTTCATTCAGGTCTCTGTCCAAATATCACCTCAACAGAAAGCCCTTTCTGGACTTCTCTCTCTAAAGGAACACTTCCTTGACCTTAATCCTTCTGTATTTCTTTTACTGTTTTACTTTTTAAAATAACACTTATATTACCACCTGACATCAAATTATTGATTTCAATCATTCATTCAAACATTTATTAAGCACTTACTTTATGCCTGACATTTTTCTGGGTGTTTGGAATAGTATTGACCTCATAGAGTTTGTAGTTTTGTGGAAAAAAGATATTGGACACAATCAAAGGTATGATTCAAAAAAAGTGTGATGAGTGCTACAGGCATAAATATTTTTAGAAGCATATTTAGAAGAATATTTTTAGAAGCATATGATTAAAGAACTAATCTTACAAAGTACTTCTTAAATATGGAACTAAAGGATAAGTGGTAATTACACGGATCAAGGGATAAAGGTGGAAAGTACTATAGGCAGAGGGAATAAGGCAGAAAACCATTGAAAAAATGAAAAAAAAAAAAAAAAACCCCAAAACCCATGATGACTGGAGTACAGTGAATGACAGGGAGAGTAAAACATGATGACCAGGATGAGGGTGTCAAGATAAGCAGGGTTTAGATCATGTGGGCCTCAATGTCAGCCCTGTTAAAGATCCTGCAGTTTATCTTAGGAACACTGGAAAGCCACTGAAAGGTATTAAGTGAGTGAGTTACATGTTAAGACTGTATGTCAAATGTATAAACCAGAATGTACTGGGGTTAAAATGGGGTGGGGGATAACTCTAGAGGTATGGAGGCTTGTTAAGAGGCAATTTCAGTATATCAGGCAAGATAACTTGACTATATCTGCTAGCAAAGAAGACACAAAGAAGCAATGAGCTTCTATAGATATTTAAAAGGGAGAACTGACAGAACATTATGATTGTTTGGAAACTGAAGGTTCAGGAATATGAAGGAGTAAACATTTACTTCCACATTTTCAACTTGAGCAATTAAGAGAATGGCGGCAATATTTCCTGGAACAGCCAGGTTGGAAAACGATGATGCCTTGAGTTTTGCTTCTGTTGAGTTTGATAAACTTGGGAGACATTCGAGAAAAAGCAGAAAAGGAGGACACAGATATTAGGGTCTAAATTTTGGAAGACAAACATTTTAGATGTGCCATCATTTGATAGTAAATGAAGCCATCCATTTGAACAAAACTTGGATATGGAGCAAGCCAAGGAAAGAGACAAGAGCCTAGGATGGAGCACTGAGGTACTCTACCAATTAATGACTGGATGATAAAGAAAGACTTATCAAGAGATTGAGAAGGAATGTCCAGAGAAAAAGAGGAAAAGAAAAAAAAACCACACATGGACTATGACATTCTTAAAGTTTAAGGAATAGGTAGTTGAAAGAAAGAAGAAATTATCAACTGGGTCAAATACGTTTATGAGATGCAATGAGAAGAAGACTAAGAAGTTCTGCGTTTAGGAACATAACTAACATGGTGAGCTGAATGTGAACAATTTCAGAGGAGCAGTAAAGGTAGAAGACAAGTTAGAATAGGTTGAAGAGTTAGCGGACCAATGTGGGAAGATAGTTAAAGGAGCCTTTGCAGGCAACATATATTTTTTTCTACTTTAGGGTTTATTTTTCCTGACAATATACAAACCTAGTTATATTAAATATACCTAACATCCTACACAATTTTCAAGACTTTAAGTAGCATCAATGCCTAGGAATGCTGATTGACTGGTAGGGAAGACCAGATTGAATTTTTTCTTATCCAGTTTATTACCCACACTTCCCCCACATATGCTTACTCCCATACTCACTGGAGCTGCAGTATCCGTGCCTCTTTATTGGCATGTTGTACCAGTTACTTAAAGAGAGAAATTTAAATATCCACTATGATTGTTGGTTTCTCAGAGTCTCCACTTGTCAATTTTGCTTCACTCCTTTTGAAGGTGACTCCAAGTTCTATATGCCTATACATCCACGTTGATTTGACCCATTATATCATCACAAAATTTCCTTTCTCTCTCGTAATACCTCTCGCTTCAGTCGCCCTTGTCTGATATTAATATCACCATATCAATATTCTTTTGGTTCATGTTTGTATGTATCTTGCAACCTATCTGTGTCATTATAATTAAAGTGGTTTTCTTCTGAACGGGCTGTTCTGGCTGTTTTTCCTCAGTATGACAATTTTTGTTTTTTTAACCAGTGTTTAATATGCCATCTACCATTCTGGTATTTTCTTTTTGTCCTATTTTTTCACTTATTTCTCTACTCTATCGTTTTTGCTACTGTTAATTATTGGACTTCCACATATGGTCGATACTACACCATTCATTGCTTTTATTGTTACTTTAGACAATTATCTTTTATATTTACCCAGGTTTTTTTTTTTTTTATCATTATTGGAGAAGTTTATTCATTTTTGCAGGTCTGTTTATTTCTATCAAGAATAATTTTTCTTCAGCCTGCAGAATGTCCTTTAGAATTTACACTAGTGTAGAACTACTGGTGATAAATTATCTCACCTTTTGGATGACTGAGACCATCTCTATTTGACCATTATTTTTTTGTTAAAAACTTTCTTTTGAAGGATTGTACATTCACATGCAGTTTTAAGAAATCATGCTGCATACTCTTCGCCCAATTTTCCCCAATGGTAACATCTTGCATACCTATAGTACAATGTCACAAACAGGAAACTGACAGTGAGACTATCTTATTTACATGTCAACAGTTTTACATGTACTTCCCTTCCTCCCTGCTTCCTTCCTTCCATGTATTTTGTTCAAGGACATTTTATCACATGTGTACTTCGTGTGACCATCACCACAGTCAAGATACAAAATAGTCCCCTCACAAGAATTCCTCATTCTACACTTTTACTGCCATAGCCACCTCTCTTCTAGTTTCTGGCTTCTAAAGAGTTACCAGAATAAAATAAATGGGAAAAAAGGAAGGAACTAATAAAGATAAGGCACAGATAAATGATATTGAAAACCACAATCAGTGTAACAAAAAGACAATTCTTTGAAAAAAGAAACAAATTTACAAATTTTTGGCAATAGTGACAAAGATAACAAGAGAAAAGACACAAATCATCAATAATAGGAATGGAACAGGAGATATCACTATAGACCTCACCTCAAAGTCATTAAAAGGATACTCAGAGAACACTAACAATAATTTTAGGCTCATAAATTCTACAACTTAAAAGAAAGAGAACAATTATTTGAAAACCAGAAGCTATAAAAACTCAACCAAGATGAAACAGACAACATGAATAGTCCTGTGGATACTTAAAAAATCAAATGTATAATTAAAAAGCTATAGGAAAAGTAATCTCCAGGCCTGGATGATTTTATTGGAGAAATCTACCAAGCGTTTAAAGAATTAACACCAATTTTAAACACTCTCTTCAAGAAACTAGAAGAGGAGGGATTATTTCCCAACTCATTTTATTAGGCCAGTATTACCTTGACGTTCAAAACTAGAAAAAGGAGAAAAAGAAAACTATAGACCAATATCCCTCATGAATACAGAAGCATTAATTCTTTTTTTAAAAAATTGGAGTATAGTTGCTTTACAATGTTGTGTTAGTTTCTGCTGTACAGCAAAGTGAATCAGCTATACGTATACATATATCCCCTTCGTTTTGGATTTCCTTCCCATTTAGGTCAACTGCAGAGCACTGAATAGAGTTCCCTGTGCTATACAGTAGGTTCTCATTAGTTATCTATTTTATACTTAGTAGTATATATATGTCAATCCCAATCTTCCAATTCACCCACCCCGCTCTTTCCCCCTTTGGTGTCCATACATTTGTTCTCTACGTCTGTGTCTCTATTTCTGCTTTGCAAATTGGTTCATCTGTACCATTTTTCTAGATTCCACATATATACATTAAGATACAATATTTGTTTTTTTCTTTCTGACTTACTTCACTCTGTATGACAGTCTTTAGGTCCATCTAAGCCTCTGCAAGTGGCACAATTTCGCAGAAGCATTAATTCTTAACAAAATTTAGCCAATAGAATTTAGCAATATTTAAAAAGAATTACATACCACTATCATCGAAATGATTATAAATTCACAAGAAGTTACAAGGATAATTCAGAGAATTTCCCTGTACCCATTACCTAGTTTCCCCAAAAGTTACTTCTTAAATATAGTACAGTTTCAAAACCAAGAAATGAATGTTGGTACAAGGTGTATATATAGTTCTAAGTCATTTTACCATGTGTGTGCGTTTGTGTAACCACTACTGTAATCCAGATACAAAATCTCCATCAACACAAAAATCTACTCACTACCCCTTTGTAGCCACACCCACATCCTCCCCACAAAATCCCTAACCATTGGTAACCATTAAATTGTTTTTCATCTCTATAATTTTGTTATTTCTACAATGTAATATAAATAGAATCATAGATTATATAACTATTTGAGGTTGGCTTTTTTCCTCCCTCAGCATAATGCTCTAGATCCATCCAATATTTATTAATCAATAGTTTATTACTTTTTATTGCTGAGTAGTATTCCATGGTATTCATATACACATTTTGTTTAAATGTTCATGTAATGTAGAACATTTTGGTTGTTTCCACTTTTTGGCTATTAGAAATAAAGCTGCTATGAACAATAATGTACAGATATTTTTCTGTGAACACATAATTTCATTTCTTGGGATTAATGGCCAAAAGAGCTAGATCATAGAGCATTTGACTATACATACATACATACACATATATATATATATATATATTTTAAGAAACTGCCAAAGTATTTCCCAAAGTGGCTGTACTACTTTGCATTCCCACTGGTATGTATGAGAGATCCAGTTTCTCTGCATCCTGTGTTGGCATTTGGTACTGTCATTAAATAAATATACATATATATATTTAGCTCTTCTGATAGTTGTGTAGTGATATCTCATTGAGGTCTTAATGTTCATTTTCCTGATGCTTAGTGATGTTGAACATGTAGACTTTTTCATGTGCTTATTTACCATCTATATATCATCTTTAGTAAAAGGTTGCTTCATTTCTTTTGCCCATTAAAAAATTTGGATTGTTTGTTTTTCCTGTTTTCAGATTTCTTTATATATTCTGGCTAAGAGGTTTTTTATTTAATTCAGATATGTGGTTCGCACATATTTTCTTCATGTCTGGAGTCTGTATTTTCAACTTTATAATAGAGTCTTTCACAGAGCCTATTTGTTTTATATTTTGATAGATTCTAATTTATCAATTTTTAAAAATTTTATAAATCATGCTTTTCATGGCATGAAACTCTTCAATGAGCTCTTCAACAAGCTCTAGGTCCCAAATACTTTCTCCCACATTTTATTTTTTAAGTTTTACAATTTTACATTTTATACATTTTATACTCATCATATACTTATATGATTCACTTTGAAGTAATTAGTTAATAAACTGAGTTTTCGTTCAAGTTTTTTTTTTTTTTTTCTGGCCCATAGATACCCAGTTGCTATAGCACCATTTGTTGGAAAAAGCATACTTTTCCATTGAATTGCTTTGACAATTTTGCCAAAAATAAGTTGGCCGTACTTGTATGGACTTTCTTTTCCATCCTCTTTTCTATCCTTCCACAAACACCAATCTTGATTAGCAACACTACGTAAAAATATTCAAGATGTAGTGATTCCTCCCATTTTATTATTAAGATTGTTTTAGCACTGAGTGTATTTCATTAAATTGTCAAGTTTATGAGTATATAGTTTTTCACAATATTCCCCCTTCATCCTATTGATGTTTTCAGGATTTTAGTGATATTCTTCATGTTGGTAATTTGTGTTTTTATTCTTTGTCAGTCTTGCTAGAGGTTTACCAGTTTTACTGATTTATTCATTTTGAATGATGTTTTGTTTCATAGATTTCCTCTTCTTGTTTCATTTTCATTGTTTTCTACTCCTATATTTATATTTCTTTCCTTCTACTTGCTTTGAGCTTACAATGGTATTCTTTTTTCTAGTTTCTTGATGTAGGAGTTTACTGATTTAAGACTTTTCTGATGTATTCATTTAATGCTATAAATTTCCCCTACAGCACAGCTTTAGCTGAACTACAAAATTTTACATTTAATTTAAAATTACCATTTTCACTCAATTCAATGTATTTTTAAAAACTTCTCTTACAACTCCTCTTTCTGACTCATGGATTATATAACTGTCTCATTAGTTTCAGTGTTTAGAGATTTTCCTGTTATCTTTTTGATACATTTATCTAGTTTGATTAGAGAAAACATCGTATATGATTTCAATTTTTTTTATTTTATTTTATTTTTTTTGCGGTACGCAGGCCTCTCACTGTTGCGGCCTCTCCCGTTGCGGAGCACAGGCTCCAGACATGCAGGCTCAGCAGCCATGGCTCACAGGCCCAGCCGCTCCGTGGCTTGTGGGATCTTCCTGGACTGGGGCATGAACACGTGTCCCCTGCATCAGCAGGCGGACTCTCAACCACAGTGCCACCAGGCAAGCTTTGTTCAATTTTTTAAACAATTGCTGATGGTTGTTTTATGGCACAAGATAGGGTCTACACCCTGGTATCTGTTTCATGGACACTTAAAAAGATTGTATATTCTGCTGTTGGTTAAGTGTTCTATAAATATGTAATAGATCCTGTTGGTTAATGGTATTGTTAAGTTCTTCTGTATCCTTGATGATTCTCTGTCTAGTTGATCTATCAGTTACTGAAAGTGGAGTTTGAAGTCTCCAACTATAACTGTGGATGTGTCTATTTCTCCTTCCAACTCTATCAGTTTTTATTTCACATATTTTGTAGCTCTATTTTTGGGTGCAAATACATTTAGAATTGATATTGCATATTGCTTCTTGGTGTACTGACCCTTTTGTCATTATGTAAAACTCCTATCTATCTCTTATAATTTTCTTTGTTTGGAAGACTACTTTACCTGATGTTAATTTAGCCACTCTTATTTTATTTAATTAATGTATGCAAGTATATATTGTTCTATCCTTTTACTTCAGCCTACCTTTATCACTAGAGTTTAAGTGATTTCATCTAGATTGCATATTGGTGGGTCATCTTTTCTTTATCCACTGTGCCAATATCTGTATTATAATTATTTTACTTCAACTATCTACACTTAAGGTAATTATAAATATGTTATGGCTTAAGTCTGCCAATCTATTACTTTTGATTGTTTTCTCTGGTTCTGTTCCTGTGTTTTTCTTTTCTTGACTTCCTTTGGGTTGCTTGAAAAATTTTTAGGATTCTTTATTATAGTACTTTTTAGGACATCACTCTGTATAGTACATTCAGTGGTTATTTTAGGTAATACAATATACACACACAGCTTTTCACAATCTACTGATCTTGCTCTTTTACTACTTTAAGTAAAGCATAAATATTTTACTTCTGTTTATGTCCCTTTACCCTCCAAACTTTGGAAATATAACTATCTGAACTATTTCCTCCACACCCATTAAGCACCATATCAGGTGGTGGTAGAACTTTTACTTCAACAATAAAACATGATTTAAGAAGCTAATGGGAAGGTGAGTCTATTATACTTATCCTTATTTTTTTCCATTTCAATGTTCTTTCCATTCTGAGGTTCCAAGCCTTTTTTTTTTTTCTTTCTGTTATTTCTTTTCTGCTTAGACAACTTCCTTCAGTCACTCTTTAAGGGCAGGATTGCTAACAACAAATTAGCTTAGTTTTCCTTCATCTGAGAATGTTTTTATATCCCCTTAATTCCTTAAGCAATGTCTTCCATGTCATGGGAATCTCGTCTATTTGAATCCTCACATTTTGGGTCCTATTTATAATTGTTTGTTCCTGTCATGTACTTAGTGCTAAATCAGTGTTCACTGTATGAATGAATCTTCTTTCACTTTACCCATATAATCACTGCTTTAATCAAGGTTGTGATAATCTTTCTTCTGTATAAATTCTTTCTTCCTGGTTTGTCCAAATTAAGTACTAGAACATCCATCCTTTAATTCCCCTGTAAATATGAGTGTTTACACATTAATCAAATAGGTATCTGTTGAACACTTATGATATACTTTAACACTTAGAGGGTTAGTTTTGAAGTAAAATTAAAAAAAAAAAACTCATGCCTTTTACAATATTACACTGTAGCCAAGAAGAATGTAAAGAAACATGAAACAGCTTATTAAAAATGGATAGCAACATATACTTAAGTTCGAAAATCATAGGGACTCCTTCACTTTAAAGGCCTCTTTATATAAGAAATCTATTTTAAATTTCCACCTGCATATCCTATGGTCAAAATTACTATGAGAGTACTATGCACATAAGAAGGCTATTTTATCTAAATCGAAGTTCATTCTCATTATAATTTTATAAAGCTCTTCCAAAATCAAGGAGCTAAGGGAGATACATGTTGAGTCCCAAGATTCATTTAAGATATAAAATATGATGCCCAAATACCACAACTAGTTAATAAAACCAACAAACCAAAACCCCACAGATCCTGGCTACTAATCTTTTTTGTTGTTTCTATCCAATCATCATTTTATGATCCTATTTCTCAGCCAATCTCCTTCATTCCTCTGAAGTACATCTGGTTAAAGGCTTTTTCCTCTAATCACTGTAAGAAGTAAAATTTATAAAATAACTATTACTCTAAGTTCGTGTAGAATATTGTCACATTTTACAGAATTTGAACAATGTACTTACAATTACCCACAAATTGTGTCCAGAGCTAATTTTTTTCCCTATTACTTTCTCCCTTTATTTCTTTCTTACTAATTGGAAGAGAAGGCAACACCCCCTTCCCATTTGGAATTCCAATATTCTCCATCCCACTAATAGCTCTGGCATTTGCTATATCACACTCTGCCCTAATTAAGTGGAGCACCAAGAGTAACATCCTCTTGCTTTATGTGGTCAGTGTATTATCAACTGCTCTTCTGCATGAGGTGATTTGTCAGGATGCTAGAAGCAAGACTTTTTCCTCCCAGGTATCCACCCTCTCTTCTGCTTTTTTTTCTTTTTTTTTCTTTAAGGGGCCATCATGTAGGTTTTCCCCTTCCTGGCTGTACCACTAAGCATCTTCAAAACTGGACCAGTGTTGATTGGTTTTCTCTGACAGTTCAAGCTGAGAACTCTTACACTCCAAACTTAACTGGTATTATTCTTTCACTTACATCTGGTCCCTGTGCCCGCCAATGTAATAACTAACCTAACTAATAATTTCCACTAATAGTGGGGAGATTGTTGAGCCACAGATAATATCACTCCCAGGTAATATCAGCCAAGGTATTTGTAGGCATTCTTCTGTAGATGAAGTGATCACCCATCTTTTTTCAAACCTAAGAAATGACACCAAGATTGGCAACTCAAATTTTGTAAATATGAGTAGTAATGCCATTGTAGACTAGGTATTTGTTACAAATGGGCCTTTTAAGTATCTCTCAAATCACACTATGTATATAACACCAATTATTCCAACATTTTGGACAACCCTGCATTAAAAAAGGCAATTCATTTTGACTAACAATCCTTTTTAAGCTTGAAATCTCTTAAGAAGTAATCCAAAAAATCTCTGGTAAATATTTAATTGCCTTAGGTCTCAAGTGTTGGCTTATTAATTAAATCTGAATAAAAGTGCCACATTAAAGGCATTTATTCTTTGCAAATGGTTAACACAAAGTTTCCTAACAACCACACTTTCCCTAATACACGATAAGAACATAGTAATCTATCTTAGGTTCACAGTAAGCACTTCATATTTCGAGTTGAACCTGTGTATTCAAGTATCATATGGGAACAAACAGCAGCTGGGGGTCACAATCACGTATGTCACCTAGAGGAAAACAATTGACTTTTTTCCCCTAATCTTTCAGTATTTCAATGAAGCTCAAAATGCTAACCTGAAAAGACATGTATGCATTTTGGTAGAAGAGAACTTTCAGTTCATTCTTTCAAACTTTCTTGGAATTGAAAAGAGCTCTTTTGTGATAGAGAACGGCAATTTAGGTCAAAGAAATAATAATAACCTCAAATAAAAGAGCAAATTTACCACGAGCTATGAGCACGGTTTACTTAACCGTTATCTTACATTTAATAGATAAAATTTATAAATGACAAAATTGCCCTTACTTTTAGATCATGGATAAAAATTATAGTCATTATATATATATATATATATATATATATATATAAAAATTTAACCAAGAGGGAATTCCTCTTGTGTGTATTTTATGTGGTTGTAGTAACTCTAGACTATTATTTCTGTTTTTGATGATAAATGAAAATATCAGATACCCCAAATCTTTTTTGCAACCTACAGCCATTAGTTTATTGTAACAAGCTTTACAACTGTGCACTGCGTCATTTACTGCAGACAATTTACTTTTTGGGTTCACTATTGTTTCTTTGTCCCTTTCCTTCTTCCTTTGAGCCGAGTTGCTAATGATTCATGAAAGGAAGAAAAGTAAAAAATTACAGGGAAATAAGTTAATGCAATAACATTTGTGTTTTCTTCCAAATGCTCAAAGTGATAGCCTGTATATGCTTTCTGAAATCTAAAGCAGCATCTCACAAACAAAAGACATTTTTAATCCCTCTTCACAAATGGATTTTTCCTCCCTCTTTTTATTTTTAAATAATCACAAAGATAACACATTTTGGAGAATAAGCTAAGAGAGAGTAGCCAAAAACCTAAGACAAAATACATGAAAAAATGTCTACATGGACCACATCCTTTAGTTAAAATCCATACTAAGTCAAAAGATCACCTTTCATTTTGCCTTATAAATAAGATCAGCATTTAAATTCATAAGATTTCTCACCAATGTGACATTGTGGACATGATTCCTTATCAAAAGCAAAAGTTTCACTTCTATGAGGCAGCCAATTTATTTTTCATAACAGTGATGTATGTGACAAATCAGACATTTGTTTTTCATTTAAAAAAGTCACAGTCTGGATACTCAGCTTCAATTGTTTTGCTGTAGGAACCAAAAAATATATACTTCTTATTGTATTTTTGCAAGGACATAGGCACAGTGACAGCACAATAACTCCATGCACGGCTTAGCTACTCACAAGTGGAGATGGATCCATCTAGTCATTGAGTAACAGATCCTTTTGTGCCAAGAATTCGCTCTTTAAACATAGAATCAAAAGATGTTACAAAAAATGAGGGACTAAGCTTTTACATCATTTTGCTACATAAAGATAGAATCAGAGGATATTAAAAAGAAAAACAAGGAACTGACCTTTCAGATCATCTCTTTCAAATCTTTCTATCTATGGATAAGAAAACTAAGGCTATAAAGAAAAGGACAGCCCACAATAGAGAAGAGTTAGTAACTGCGCTGAGACAGAAACTCTGAATGCCAGTCCAATGCTCTTGTAACTTTTAGGAGCTTCTAAAGGCCATGATCCTTTAAGGAATCGGGTGGCTCCAGGTTTCTGCACTTACTGCACACCTTTTAAAATAGTCCCTGTGTAAATAAACTCTGCTCAGACTACTTTGAGTGTGCTCTCTGTTTTCTATTAGGACCCTACGGATATATTATCTCTTAGTCATAACACAAACTTTCTGAGCTTCAATTTTTCATCTGTAAAGAAAGAGGTGATGAAAATATAGACCTCACAGAAATGAGATGAAAATTGAATGAGATAATGTATGCAAATCACTAAACAAAGTGCCTGACACATAGTAAACAATTAATGTTAATTATCACTAGTGTGTGTACTAGGTCTTACTCTTCTCCATAAGTAAAGGTGTATAGGGAATTTTGATATCTAGCATATTTAGGAGATAGAATGTTGTGGGAATCTCAGTAGCTACTTGAGAAAACTATCCTATTATGCATTTACCAATTTCAATTAATACATAGATACAGAGGATCTAATTTTAAGGTATCCCCATCTTTTATACCCAAACGTTCCCCAAATAAAAACTATTAATAACTAATCCAAAAATCTCATAATATTACCATTTTCTATCTTGTATCATAAGTGAGGTCATAACTTAAAGATCTGTATCTCACATTTGATACATATTTTTAGAAAGAAACAAGTTTCTTAAGGGACACAATAGGCATCACGGGATTCTGAGGCTAACCAATACCATCAACGTGATCACTTATCATCATACAACTGATATATACAAGGGGAACTGAAATATTTTAATCATAATGCCAAATAAACTTTCTTTTGCATTATTTAGAGGTTTAATATGGACTATGTACATATGTACTAAATCCAGTTCTTTCACAAGATTCAAGTATCTGTTTAAGGGAGTTCTTTTCTTTCAATCAAAGGTTGACATAAATATAGCAGAGCTGGTTTACATTCTGTTTACCTGAAACTTTTAATGATGATCTAGAACACGTAAATTTGCTCCCTATTTGTTCAGTGAACCTTCAAAAGCGGAAAGAAATAGGTCCTCAAGAGCACGGTGGTTCCCTTAGGGTGAACTAGAGTTGAAATATGAGTTTGAAGTAACTCCTAGTTAGAGAAGAGTGGCATGAAAATAATAAGATTAAATTAATTTAGCTTTTATCAGCATCTCTGGGAGACTCTGCTTACAGGATGCCCAGGGATGAAATAACATTGGTGCCTGTCAGTCATATGCTGGAATCTTGGCAGACAGTCATGGCAGTGCTTATACAGACCTTACGAGTACACAGTTTTTACTTCTTTTCTCGTTTTCTTAAGCATTAGGTATTTTTTTCTATGCCCAATTAGAAAATAATTGTTAAGAAGAATTTTTTTTTAGCTTTTCACATATTTTGTTCCTCGCCAAGGCCCCACAAAGTAGTTGTAAAATTTTAACAATCTATTGTTAATTCTTTAATCTTATGGAAAAACAGCAAGGAATTTTGAGCAAGTATCACCCTCATTAAGAATCAAGGGACAATCTACTCTGAATATCCAAATAAATGTTAAGGCCATTAATATCAAGATACCAATGACAATTAATTTCACTTTAAAGAAGAGACATCAGGAATATTTTAGACAACTATCAGGACAAAGCTAGACAAGTTCAGGGCTAAACAAGATAAGTCACAAGGTGAAAGGTAATGCCCAGAGTTTCCATAACAAAGTTCCAAAGGTGTAAATGTCTTCTTGGGGGAATGCTGGATGCGAAAGAAGAGACAGATACAACATTTACCATATGTCTCTAGGTAGCAAGATATTTTGGAACATGTCAGACAAATATGAGCTCAGCTGAGCTCTTACAAGAATATTACTATGGATTAAGTACTTAGGGTTTCCAAGTTCAGTTCCCTTATTTCTATGATATGATACAAACCCACTTAAGGGGTTGCTGTAAACATCTATTTGTTCATCATTTATTCATCCGTTTAAAAATATTTCTTGTTTCTTATGTGGCAAGCTCTGCTCTAAGTACTATGGATTCAGTAATAGAAAACCATGGTTTCAAATTTTGGGAGCTTATAATCCATGGAAGACAGATACACCAACACACATCAAAATAATGTGTGGTAAGTATTACGAGAAGGGAAATATAGAAGCTATGATCACATGTAGCAGATGGAAGCCTCACGGGAAAAAATGAAGAATATTAGGTGATACATATAAAAAGATTTTGCAATAAACCAGTAACTATATTGTGTCAAAAAAGTGAATAGCAAGTGGTCTGGTAAACATACCAAAATGGTTAAGACAGAAGCAGCAACTTTAGCCAAGGCATGTACTTTTGGGGATCTATAAAATATAGAAGCAGGCCTTAGGGTAAGATGAGATTGGAAAAGTAACTGGGAAAATATCTTTAATGGTATAAATGCCAGGCTAATAACTGTGGACTTCAGTCTATATGTCCTGTTTATGGTATGCCAAGGAGAACTTAAAATCATAGTACAGAGAGTATGGTATATCTTCCTAGAGCATTAACTTACTCGAAGGTATATAAAAATCTACAAGAGACACATTGAAGAATATTACATGATATTCACATGACTTATAAAGAAAAATATGAAGTAGATAAATTTCTGACTGCTGGTAGCAACTTCAGCATTCAAATTTATTCACCTCTATAATTAGGAGATTTTAGGAATAGTTATTTACTCATTTACTGGCAGGGAATCATGGAAAATTTTAGCCAAGCAATGTCATGCTCACAGCACCTAGCAAGACTGCAATTTATTAACATAAAGAGGTTAACTTTCTTAGTAAAAATTTAGATTTTAATGTTTATTTTTCTAAGAAATTACTTTTAGTCTCACTCCATGTATATATAAAATTCTGAGGAAAGTGACACACAAAAGAGATAAATCTATGTTTCAGTAGTGGTACCTGGCAGAATTTTTGGCATTCAGATGTCTGCCAAGGAATGATGGGCCAGGTCGACAGTTCATGGTTATACTCCTAGAGAGGAAATCTGCATCCTCAGCTTCAAATGAGAAGATACTCTGCTACCTAATAAGGGATGTTTAAGTTAACTCCAAGGCAGTGATAGATAGATACACAGATACATAGATAGATGGATAGAGTAAATAAAAGTTTTTCAGAAAGATTCATTTCCTTAAATTTGCTATAACAAAGTATTACTTGACTGAAAATAACGGGAAGTTTTTAGTGTGGTAAATCTAATGAATGCAGGTGCCTTTTGAATAGTCTAATTTCTTCAAGGCTCCAAGAGAAGACAAGGAGGAGGTACAAGATCAAGCTGTGACAGCCAATCTCTCCAGATACCTAGGGTAATGCCAAGAAATCCAGGAGTGCATCTTTCAGCCTGCTCTGCTAGAATTCAAGATGCCATACAAACATTCAAGGGCTAGACATAGCTTGCCTTCAGAAGACAGTGAGCAGGAAATGACATGGACACTACCTCCTTAAAGGGTGTTTGTCTATATTCACATACAAATTTCTTTCAATCACATGGTATTGACTTATCTTTCATTATTTTGTTGTAAAATTAAAATAAAGATACTGAAATGAAAGAAAATGGACTTTTTCCAAACAAAATCTACATTTGTCAAAGTATTAAAACTAATAAATGTAATGAGTATAATTAAATAAATAATCACCATTTTGACTTTTTGAGAAAACACAATTATTTTACAGGCCTTTCATGGGAATACTGTTTTCATGAAATACATTTATGTTTGTAGTTGTGGGATCTATGTAGCAAGACAAATTTTTACATGGACTCTAACAGTGTATATACACATACATAGAATAAGATACAGTTTGCAAATAGTCCAGTTGTTTCTTTCCCTAGTTTTTTTTTTTCTCCACAAAAGTTCCTCTACTCATTGAACTAGCGTCATTCATCCAATCAAATTTGGCCTCTGAATTATGAAAGTCTTTTGAAACCCATAGCACAGAAAATCTTGAGAACCAAGTCATTTTATTTTCAAGAACGTAGGTATTTTGCAACACAATAAGCTGAGTCTGGACAGAAAACGTATACACTAAATGTTAGATTTGAAACAGATAAAGAAGACTCAAACTACGCTATCTTCACAGCTTAGGTAAAGATTGTGGGGGCTGAACAAAGAGTTCCTGGGAGAGGGCCTGGTATCATTTCATCCCAGAATGATGAATACATCACACAGGTTTGGGGGGGGGGATCCGAGAGCAAAGAGTTGTGATTCACTCTCTGGGTGAACTCCAAGAAAGAAGCAGGTGTCACAGTAAATTTTTTCATTCTTGCCTGGCATAATATTTCTGGATTATAATGATGGTAGGGCACATATAAAGGAAGAGTGCTTCAGAGCAAACAGCATCTATGGCCACAGAGAACATTCCTAAATTATCTGTGCCATCAAAGGGGGTGGCACAGAAATGTCTAAGAGAAGATTCATTTTGCCCATCAACAAAGTAGCATTACAGTAAGGTCCCCATCTCTCTTACTAGTGATCACCCTCCCCCGTAACACATGGCCAACCCCCGGGGATAACAGAAGACCAAACAGATAAATGAATTGCAATTCACCTGGAAATGACTAGACTAAATTTTCTGTCAGGTGAAAGGACCCTGAAATAGAGATTGTTACATTATAGAAACATTTCTTTAGCATAAATCGTTTGTTGCTCTAGCAAATTTTGCTATATATACAGATAGAAACTTGAAGAAACACAATGGTTGTTCCAATTTTCCCTTTGCTCTAGCAATTGCCTAAGCTATACCTGTTTATAAAAATTCTCTTCCTTCTTGCTTGACCCTATCAAAACTCCTATTCACCTCTGCTCAGGAGCATATACTGTGAAGTAGCTATAATAATATGATGAAAGTAATTCACACCAATTTATGGTAAGGCTGAATCTGAGGAAAAAGATAAAGAGAATGGTGGGTTTCAGAGCAGTGGATCTACATACTTTGTATGTCCAAATGGAAATATATGTAACTAAAGTTGCAGTTTATAGCCTCTTTCATCTGCCATACCCACGCTCACACCCAGAGGATATAAAGAATCGTGCTGGCTTCAACTTTGCAAACGGCTCTCATCTCATACAAAACAGTTATTGCTTCATAAATTTGAATTAGAATAATGTATGCTGAACATGTATAACATTATGCTAGAACCTATCAAACACATGATTATTCCCCTAGATAAAAAAAAAAAAAGACAACTACTATCTTAAAATCATTCCCCAGGTACAGATGGGTGATCTGAATATATGAATATCTCAGATGTCATCTTCTTTTCTGTAAAGAAAGAATAATAAGGATAATAACAATACCCACTTAAATAGATTTTTTTTTGAGGATTAAATCAGATCAAGTTAGAGAAACAAGCTCAAAAACCTTGGATCTCTACCCATGGACACGTCTGTCTCAGGCTTAGAAATGTCAAATCTATTTACATTTTTAGAAAATTTTATTTATTTATTTTTGGCTGTGTTGGGTCTTCGTTGCTGTGTGCGGACTTTCTCTAGTTGCAGTGAGTGGGGGCTACTCTCCCTGTGGTGCGTGGGCTTCTCACCACAGTGGCTACTCTTGTTGCAGAGCACCGGCTCTAGGCACGCGGACTTCAGTAGTTGTGGCACGTGGGCTCAGTAGTGGTGGCTCACGGGCTGTAGAACACAGGTTCAGTAGTTGTGGCACACGGGCTTAATTGCTCCACAGCATGTGCGATCTTCCCGGACCAGGGCTCGAACCCGTGTCCCCTGCGTTGGCAGGCGGATTCTTAACCACCGCGCCACCAGGGAAGCCCCTCTATTTACATTTTTAATGGACTGGATATACAAATAGGATAAAGTAGGAGAAATAAGGGCTGTACAGTCTCTATATATTGTGAGAAACTAGCTATAGCCTCTGACACGTGATTTTGATGATATAAATTACTACGTGAGAAGAGGTAGATTGTTAAAATATATCCAAGAAGAGCAATTTAAGAAAATGTGAAGGATATTCAGAGGATCTGAAAAAGAACAAGAAGTAAAGAAAGCCTTTGGACTTTCAAGGTATTTATATTGATTTTTCTATCACACAAAAAAATACCATCACAGTACTCAACTTTTTACAGATTAGAAATCACTCCTTGTTTTGATTTTGTGAAGCATTGTGGTATTAATCTGTTTCCTTTCTGCCCATCCCAGGCCCAGAATCTGGAGAGTGATGGGCCACCGCTTTGTTACTTCATTCCAAAATTTCTACAGAACTCAGCCTGGAAATGGTTGAATGAAGTAATTAATAGTAAAAGCTGTAAACTTGCAGGTATTTCAAGAAGAAACATAACCCTGCATTCATGACTTGCTTTTCCATATTCTCCTTCATCTTCTCCCACCATCTCAGATGTTGGGGATACTTTAAAAGCTTACAAACACTGTGCAGTACTAGAAAAAAAAAAACATGGATGTGGAAATTAAAACTCTGGCTCCAACATTTTGTAGCTCTATTATCTTGGTGAGTTATCTTCCTACTCTTACTGTCAATTTCCTAAAGTGTAAAATGGGAAAAATAATACTTCACATGTGAAAATAAATATAGCTTTTAATTTAGTACCAGGAACAGAATGGATGATCGGGTTTTTTGAAATGAATAAACTATATTAACTAAAATTTATTTGGCATTTGTCACATAATAGGACTCCATAAATGTTAATGAAATAAATGGAAGAATGAATGAACACATGAGTAAACTAACCAACATAGAGGAAGGTTTCCAGTGGTATGCCATGGAGTTCTCTCTTTGGCCAATTGTTGTTTCTGCCTCAGTTGCTTATACAGGAGAAAAGCCATGCTCAGACTATAGGCTTTCAGAACATCTTTGTAACCATGTATGTGGCTTTTACGCTGCTAAACATTACTAAGAACATCTTAGATTCTTTTGATCACAACTGTTTTATAATGTCTTTCATATGATGTTCTAAAATATTTTGCTGAATTTTATTTACTATTTTATATGTTTTCCTTAAACATAGAACTGACTACTAGTAAAATTAAGGAAAGGTACCAATAAAAATGACTACTTTACTCAAGGTTTACAAGTTTTACCAAGTCTGCAAGTTTACTCAAGGTTTACAAGTGCTGTATATAATTAACTCGTCTCATACATAAGACAAAGAAAATAAACGTTTTTATTAGAAATATGAGATGTGCACATAGGTGACACTCATCTCCTACTATCAATTTTAAGGCAAGTCTTAGTGCCTTACTATGTACATGAAATGTGCTACTGTGAAACATGTATAATATTAAGGAAGGCTGTATCTGTGGAGAATAGTTTTCTCACAGCTATCATGAGATAAATGTGTCTGTAGCAAGATTGTAGAAAAGGAGACATTTTTTCATAGTCTTCTATAACAAATATGTAGGTGAAGAGAATATACTAATCATAATGAGCACTTTTCTGTTCCCCCAAAAATCCATGTTTCCTTAATTGAAAATTTCCTAAAGTTCATATATTTTTTAAAAAGTAGCTCCAGTATTAAAACAGCAATCACTTCCACATCGGATATGTTCTCAATGCTGTGCCTGAGGCAGCTGCCAAAACTTACACAGAGTTAACAGCTGTCACAGAAATCTGAGGACTCAGGGAGCCCACGGCACCAGAGAGTCCACCTTTTAGATGGAATGTCAAATCAGGTCAGAGCATATGACTTCAATATTCGTGGGTCAGAGAGGAACATCTGTGTCTGTAGGGGTGGAGGTGTAGGAGGGTGTACATGTACACTTTGCTACTCGGGAAGCATTTGACTGACAATTACTGTCACAGTTAACTTTGCTATGCACCTCTGAATATATACTTAAATTGAAAACCCTTTCCAGTGTCCTAAATTAATGTACGAAGCCATGGAGTACCATCCTTCCAGCTAAGTTGAGGCTGCATAAGAAACCTATTATAAGACTCATATCTTGGTTATAGACTGAGGCGGTTTTCCGATTTAGAAAATAATCTCATATGTTGGGGATCTAAAATGATATGGTCACTAAAGCACAGACGCAGATGCCAAGAATCTAGTCAGCAAGTTGACATATTGTATCACAAACTATTCATAAATTAAGTTTTTCATTATTTTAAATAGCAGGTTGATTGAAGTTGAAAATTCCATTATGTTAACTCTTACAGTCACAGCATTTAGATCTGCAAGTAACTTTGGTGGTTACCCCCAATATCTGCTCTATCTTTTCTTGTGTTCATTCATTCATTTATCTTAGAAGCAAAACAACTGTTCTCTTATTTTCTAAAATTCATGGGAATAATTCAATATTTATTAACTCAAAAATTTCTTGCTACGAACACTGCAAGCAACCTAAGTGTCCATCGACACATAAAATGGACAAAGAAGGTGTGGTGTGTGTGTGTGTATACACACACACACACACACACACACATATATATACACACACACACATACATACATACAATGGAATATTACACAGCCATAAAAGAGAATGAAATTCTGCCATTTGCAACTATATGGATGTACCCAGAGGTTAATCATGCTTAATGAAATAAGTCAGAGAAAGACAAACACTCTATTTTATCACTTATGTGTGAAATCTAAAAAAGTAAAACAAATGGATGAATATAACAAAACAGAAACAGACTCATAGTGAACAAACTAGTGGTTACCAGTGGGGAGAGGGAACAGGGGCAGGGCAAGATAGGGGTAGGGGATTAAGAAATACAAACTAATACTATGTATAAGTAAGTAAGAAACGAGGATACATTGAATCGCACAGGGAAATATAGCCATTATTTTGTAATAACTTAAAATGGAATCTACAAAAATCTTGAATCACTTTGTTGTACATCTGAAACTAATATTGTAAATCAACTATACTTCAAAAAAAATTATTGAGGACTTCCATGGTGGCACAGTGGATAAAGAATCTGCCTGACAACACAGGGGACACGGGCTCGATCCCTGGTCCAGGAAGCTCCCATGTGCCCCAAAGCAACTAAGCCCGCGTGCCATAACTACTGTGCCCACCTGCCACAACTAAGACCCGGTGAAACCAAATAAATAAATAACTAAATTTTAAAAAATTACTGACATACCTCTCTTTTTCCCTAAAGCCTATTAAACTAAGAACAATACTTTCATCAAGTTGATGTTTAGAAATGTTAATTCTTCAAAAAGATGTAATAATTCACACTTCATAAGATTGTGATATATAAACCTGATAAAGCAGCTGGCATGCAATAGATAGCAAAAACTTGATGCTTATTTTTTTTTAACTGAGATAACACTGGTTTACAACATTATATAAGCTTCATGTGTACAACACTGTATTTCTAATTTTGTATATACTACAGTATGCCCACTACCCAAAATTTACTTTCCATCTGTCACCATACAGGTGACCTCCTCTACCCATTTATGACAGATCTCAAGATGGTTCCGATTCAAAGAATCACACATTTTGAGCCAATGATCACTATCAATCTATTTCAGAAAAACAAAATACAAGCTGATATTATAACCCTAACTTTATGAGTAAAAGTTACAATTACTTTTTCCATGTTTATATTAGGTTAGGCCTCTAATTTGAGGGTTTCTCTCACCATGCACAGAGTAACAGGGTTGTAATAAGCTTTAGTTCTAGCCTGGGGAATCCTGTTATTTTTGTCCTGGGCAACTCCTGAAAATAGTTGTGCCAATATCGCAGCTGTTTTGGATGAAACATTTACAGTTGGAGAAAGATCAAAGTCAACACCTTGAATGGAGACCAGAATCTGATAGATAACTGATCTGGATATAATTCACAGGTGTTGCAAGCTTGCTTTTGGTCCTTCCGTCTGTTCTGCATCAGCCTGATTTTCATTAGTTAGCACTTCAGTCAGTTCATGCTAATCCAATATTCCTAACTGGACACTGCCATCATATGACCCAACTCTCTGGCTTAAGTAATCAAGACCAACATGTTTAGGGAATACATCATTAAGTGGCTATATGTGCCTAGCAAAGGACACAAACTGTCCTAGCCTTTTTTTTTTTTTTTAACAATGCAAAGAATTCAGGACATCCTATATGCAACACGAATTTTCAATCATGGTATCACAGAACCTTGCACAGGGATATACTCTATGTCCACTAAATGGTATTTTACACTGTGTTTGAACCTAGGCCTAATTCCAAAGCTTAAACAACATCAAATTTCAGAAAATAAAGATGAAAAGATATTATCGCTGTACTTAAGGGTTCAGGGTCAGTGTAGAACAAGAATGTGAAAAAAGCACATATATTCATACCTATCTAATGTATGTAAAATAAAAGGTAATTGCTTATGTAGACCATCAAACAAAGAGTCATGGTGGTTCAAAGGAAAGCGAAAGGCCATAACATCAGTCTGGGCAAGGTGAGAGGAAAATAGATTTCATGTAAGAGGTTGTATTTATCATGGACTTGAATAAGGGATGATCATTTCAAAAAGCTGATAAAGAGAAAACTGTGAAAATCTACTCTGAGAGAACACCAATACACATAAAAACACTGAAATATTAACCTATTATAGTGCACTGCAGAGGTGTGGATGTAATTCATTTCAAATAGAACAGAAAGTTTCAGGAAGAGTCCAGAGGCATAAAGTTGGAAATTCATTTTGACGTCAAGATACTAAATCCCGAATTGAAACAATTTTATTGAATACTACAGGCAATGGGGAGCTATTGAAGTTTGCTGAACAGAAGGTTGACACTGATAGATCTACCCTTTGAAAAGACAACTTTAATTCCAGTGAATATAATCAATAGGAATGGAAGATTACTCAGGAAAGTATCTATGTGACTGTGTAAGAGGCTTTGAAGTATACTGAGGACATAATACAGGTTGATGACATTGGTTATGGTAAGGGAGGAAGAAGACAGGGCAAAATTAAGGCAAATTCTATGGACTTTGCAAGTGAATTGGAGGCTGCAAGCAGAGATACAGGGAAATTAAGATATCAAGGGGCCCACGGGCCACCATCTCTAATCCTGACACATCATTGAGTAATAAGTGTTACTTCTTCTGATTATAATAAGGATTAACTCTGTCATATCTCCCAGAAATTCTGAAATATATGAGGTCCCACGAGGAAGAAAGGAGGGAGGAAAGAACTATCTCCCATCTCTCTTCCCTCAAACACACATACTACTTTTTAGGCTGTTGGACAGACATAGACACTGACAAACTGTCAGGGAACAAAAAAATAAAAGGCATATTGATATGATACAATTTCCCAGTAGTTATAATGGCTACAAAAGAATTCACAACCAAAAAAGTCTGGAAATATAAATACTGGAAATACAAAAAGAGATCATGACATGTGTACTCCCAGTAACATGGCATCGTGCACATGGTCAAGGTGAATAAAAATTGTTAGATGAAGATGACAAATGAATTGTCATTATCATGTGAGTTATAACAAATTCTATGAAAATTATATGAGTTTAATGATGCTAGGAGAAATACATAAGCATTATATATGCCATAAATTTCATATACTGCCCAAGTACTCTTTAATGCGTCCTAACATCTGCACCTCCATGCCTCTCTTTATTTCTCTGATGGTGAAAGAATAACTGTGCCCTTACCAGAAAGACAGTCATGAATATAAACTTATTTTGGTGAAAGATGATAAGTTCAGTTTTGGCTAGAGTTTCATGAACTACTTGGGAAACCTAGAAGAAACAACAACTAGGAAACATGAGGATGGAGTTGTAAAGGATGTCAGAGATTTCAACTAGTTTATAGAGAAAAGTGGAATAAATCACTGTGTAAAACTGGAAAGTGAAAGAAGAAGAATTCACAGGCCACAACACTTGGTTGAAAAGATGTAAGACTCAACACCAGGTTGAGAGTAAAAGCTCCTGGAGATCATTTTGAATATTGATTCCATAACTCTTGACCTTGATTCTATAATTCTTGTTATCAAATGTACCTGAATTCGCCTCATGTGATTTGGTGGCAAAACATAATTCCAAGTAGCTTCTGATGGACATGGCACAATACAGTCTGGCTGTTTAGAAAACACTCCTTGATAAAAAGCAGCGATCAGGAGGAAATCATGCAAAAGAGGTCATGTCCTGACTGAAGAGTTACAGGGTAACATTTACTGGTATCTTTCTCATTCTAGAACTGAATTATTGTCACACACACAAAAAACCAAAACTCAGTTTGGCAATTAAAGGTCTACGTATACCAGCAGTTCACAGCTGACAGTCTAATGAGCAGAATATCAGTACTTAAAATGTGCAAGTCACAAATGAAACAGGGATAAATCATTTAAGAATTAGTGATCCTGGGACTTCCCTGGCGGCACAGTGGTTAAGAATCCACCTGCCAATGCGGGGGACATGGGTTCGAGCCCTGGTCTGGGAAGATCCCACATGCCACGGAGCAACTAAGCCCGTGTGCCACAACTACTGAGCCCGCGTGCCACAACTACTGAAGCCACGTGCCTAGAGCCCATACTCTGTAACAAGAGAAGCCTCCACAATGAGAAGCCCGTGCACCGCAACAAAGAGTAGCCCCCGCTCGCTGCAACTAGAGAAAGCTCGCACGCAGCAACGAAGACCCGATGCAGCCAAAAATTTAAATAAGAATTAGTGATCCTGAAATGAAAACCAAGGGTCCTCAATTGTATGTGTAGACTTTTTATTAATCGCAAAAGATTTAATATCACTTAAAGGAATAAGGTTGGAGGTAAGGTTCATATGGGAAACTGAGAGCAGCTCTGCATAAAGAAGAATACTGGAGAACACGGTGGGAAGAGAAATATGATAACAAAATATGATACACAAATCTGTGGAGGGAGAAAAGTGATCATCCTAGACAAAAAAAAAAAAAATTCTGTGCAAAAGCCCTGCGGTAGGAACATGATTCGTATAGTGGACAAAAGACTTGTCTGGATTGTGTGTGAGGAGGAAGGAGTACTTAAAGGGACATTCTTCCATCTAGTCACTCATTTATTTATTCAACATATATTTATTGAATATATCTCAAGTGCCAGAGACTGTTTTAGCACTGTGGTTATGGCAGTGAACAAAAATTTCATACTCTTGAGAAGTCTGCATTTGGGGGCAGGGAGTCATATTACAAATAAAAGTGTGAGAGCCAAGGAGAGAGAGCTATGTTAGAAAGGTCACAGAAAGCCTGTGTGGGGAGTGATCTGAATGAAATGAGAAAGGAAGTCATACACAAATCTGTGGAGGGAGAAAAGTGATCATCCTAGACAAAAAAAAAAAAAAAAAAAAAAAAATTCTGTGCAAAAGCCCTGAGGTAGGCATATGATTCGTATAGTCAGCCAAGAAACATCAAGAAGGCCAATGAACTTGGAGGAGAGTGAGTCAAGGGGAAAATGGTGGGAGATAAGGTAGAACAGGAAGTCAAAGACCAGATAAAGTAAACCTCACAGGTCAAGGTTAAGAATTTGCATTCTGTTTTAAGACCGACAAGAAGCCATTAGACAGGCATAATCTGATGTATGTTTGAAAGGAATCTCTCTGGCTGCTGTGTGGATAACAGGCTGAAGAGGGGTAAAACTAGGAGCAATAAAACTAGTTATGAGGCTGGCTACTGCAGTTGCCTAAATGAGAGTGATGGAGGGTTGAACTAGGATGAGACAATGAACGAGATGTCTAAGAAGAATGGTTCTCAAAGTGTAGTCCCTGGACCAGCAGTACCAGGTAACTGCTTACAAATGCAACATCTCCAGTCCTGCACCACCTAGTAACTCAGAGGCTCTGGGAGTGAGACCCATCAATCCCTGCGTTAATACACCCTGCAGGTGCATTGGATTGGGCGCAAGTTTGAACATTACTGCTTTAGAAGCAAAGGCTCACCTAGTTCTGTTATGGGTTCTGAATAATTTCAGCACTTAGGTGTCTCTAAGCAAATTAAATTATAAATACTAGTGAAATGTAAAAAAAGAATAATTCTGCCTTAGAAGGAATTTGTTTATTCAATGTAAACATCTGGAGCAATATGAAATGGTTAAAAAACTTCAAATATGGGATGTGTCAACCCAAGTATACATTGTCCTTAGTACCCAAAGACTGACTTTCTTGCTCTAAATTCAGGCCACATTCTGATTCATTTCTAATACAGTATCAAGCTACTTAGTACAAGCTTTAATTTAAATTGCCAACACTCTTTCAAGAAACAAAAATATAGCTAAATTTAATGACCTCATTATCAGTGATAAACAATTACTTTGCAGATTTTTAGACAAGCCATGTCTGCAATATTTTTAAGACACTTGTTTTTACCAGTAATGGACATCTACATTAACAGAAACTGAAAACCCAAAAACAACATGAGTTGTATATAATGAATGGGTGCCACAGTCTACAATGTAAAATTGAGAAGTGCCTAAAAACCTGAATATTTTGAGTTGCTATTTTGGGCTGAAAGCATAATTAGTCATAACACAGACTTGAAAGCAAGAAGATTCTAGAAAGCTAACTACCAAAAATAAATCCATTGGGGAAAGCCTCTCTGATTTGATGGTCTGCATTTCCACTTGTGATTATATTTAAAATATATTTCAGAAAATCACTTTGCTGGAAGCAGAAATTTGAAGGAACAGAATTAAAAATGATTAACCTTGAAACAAAACATTTAAAACATACACACATACATATGCATTTGTGTATCTATATATCTCTATATACACATATGTATCCATGAAATATGACTATAGATATACATGAGAAAGAAATTCTCCAACTATCAAGCCTAGTTCACTAGGAACATTTTTAAACTGAATAAATAAAACATACCACGTAGTGACTAAAGACCATTCTAAAATTCATCAAATCATATTGAGAATTGAGGCCAAATGTTTTAGATGTCCACCAAAGATAGAATAAAATGTGACTAACATAGAGGCATGTATTTAAAACCATGAGGCATCCGAGATAACCAAATGGTGACTTTCATAAAAACTGCAGTGAATATTCTAAACAAGAATGTCTGACTACATAGCATGTTCAGAGCTGAGGACACATGCCAAAGGGCTTAAGCTGTTAGGGCAGTTTTGCTCCAGAGTTATATCACACAAAATATAATAATGCTATAAGTTCTGGATATTCAATGTACAGCATGGTAAGTACAGTTAATAATACGGTTATTGTATACCTGAAATTTGCTAACACAGTTGATCTTAAGTATTCTTATCACACAAAAGCTTTGTGACAAAAAAATAATAAGCTTTGTGACTTTGTAAGGTGATAGGTATGTTAATTAGCTGGTGTGTGGTAATCATTTCACAATGTATATGTATATATCAAAACATCAAGTTGAATACCTTTAATATAGGTAATTTTTATTTGTCAATTAAACCTCAATAAAGCTGGAAAAAATAAACATCTCTACCACCTAAAAAAATCTAATACTCCTCACTGAAGCTCAACACATTGGGATTAAATTACAACCCCAATGGACAGGGGACATATTGTCATGCACCCCACTAACTTTACACTCAGGATACTGGCAACCCCACAGGACAAGAAGTTCACAGGAACAGCAGGGTTCATTTTGCATTATATCTCTCTGGCAGAAGATAGTGTTCAAAAGGTAGGATGGGTTCTCTTGATCACTCTGGTAATACATATTCACAGTACATCCAGAAGACAGGGCAACAGACTCAATGGCATAGAAGTTTCTGTTTACACATATAATTTATTAATTTTAAAAAAAATTATGCAATTTTTAGAGATTACTTTCCATTTACAGTTATTACAAAATTATTGGCTACATTCCCCATGCTGTACAATACATCCTTAAGCCTACCTTATACCCAATAGTTTGTACTGCCTGCTCTCCCACCCCTATAATGCCCCTCCCCCTTCCCCACTGGTAACCACTAGTTTTGTTCTCTATATCTGTGAGTCTGCTTTTTTCTTATATTCACTAGTTTGTTGTATTTTTTAGAGTCCACATATAAGTGGTATCAGAAAGTATTTATCTTTTTCTCTCTGACTTATTTCACTTAGCATAATGCCCTCCAAGTCCACTCATGCTGCTGCAAATGGCAAAATTTTACTCTTTTTTATGGCTGAATAGTATTCCATGGTATATATGTACCACATTGTCTTTATCCATTCACCTGTTGATGGACAATTAGGTTGTTTCCATGTCTTCGTAACTGTAAATAATGCTGCTATGAACACTGGGGTGTATGTATCTTTTTGAATTAGTGTTTTCGTTTTTTTCAGATACATGTCCAGGAGTGAAATTGCTGGTCATATGGTAGTTCTACTTTTAGTTTTTTGAGAAACATCCATACTGTTTTCCACAGTGGCTGCGCCAATTTACATTCCCACCAACAGTGTACGAGGGTTCCCTTTTCCCCACATCCTTGCCAACATTTGTTATTTGTAGGCTTTTTGGTGACAGCCATTCTCACAGCTGTGAGGTGATATCCCATTGTAGTTTTGAGTTGCATTTTCCTGATGATTAGTGACACTGAGCATCTTTTCATGTCCCTATTGGCCAACTGCATTTCTTTTTGGAAAAATGTCTACTCAATTCTTCTGCTTATTTTTTAAATCAGGTTATTTTTTTTATGTCGAGTTGTATGAGTTGTTTATATATGTTGTTTAAAATTAATTTTTATTGGAATATAGTTGCTTTACAATGTTGTGTTAGCTTCTACTGCACAGCAAAATGAATCAGCCATATACATATACATATACCCCTTCCCTTTTGGATTTCCCTCCCATTTAGGACACCACAGTGCATTAAGTAGAGTTCCCTGTGCTAGGCAGTATGTTCCCATCAGTTGTCTATTTTATACATAGTGTCAGTAGTGTATATGTGTTTGCCACATCATTTGCAAATATTTTCTCCCATTCAGTAGGTCATCTTTTCATTTTGTCAATGGTTTCCTTTGCTGTGCACAAGCTTTTACATACATATAATTTAATTTTCACAAGAAAGAACTAGAAGTCAGACAAACAACAGCTACATGAATTCCGTAGTTTGACCTTCGTTTTTGGTATTATTGTCTATTACTTCCTTTCACTGCTACTGTTCACCAACTCTCATTTACTCTTTTATGAGTCTCCTATATAATTCATTTGCAAACATGGTCGCAAGACATCTTCTCAATGCACAGGAGGGTCCAGAGTACAAGTAAAAGAGCTGACATAAGAAGTTATGCTTAACCTATCTGCGACCAACAGCAAATTACCATCAAAATGGGGACCCCCCCATAGCATGTCCACTTATGATATTGTTTTCCAGCAGGAAAAAAATGCTGGAAAACCTCTAGGACTCAAATGGTCTACCACCTTCAATTTCTCAAAGAAGTGCCATACTTCATCATGATTTTAGATTGCTTCTCTGAGAGAACTTTGAAAATTCTCCACAATATACCAGATTAAATATAAACAGTCTGCTCTGGAATTTCACGTCTTACATTAACTTTAGCTTATTTCAACATTTTATATGGGGGGATATATTCATATGGATATTTATATCTCATTCTCTACTCAAACTTTATTGATCACCATTCACTGAACATACTCAGAGCTCTGAACTTACTCTGTCTCTCCATTCATGCTTCTCATGCAATTAATAATGGCATTATGAATATATTTTGTGCAAAGCCTTGTGTTCAATATTTAAAGGAATTTAAAGGGAAGAAAATAACATTAAATAACAGCTAGGGATCACATGGGAGTGATATTATAAAGACACTTTAAAAAGGATTAACTTATTTATTTTAGAGATAAGGAAATTCAGATTCAAACAGGTTACGTGCCAATATGTCATTAAGTTACTGGTCCATGGTCATACATTTAGAAAGTACTAGAATTAAGATTTGATATTAGGTCTAAGACTGAAGCGTCTGGATTCTTCCTCTTCTCCACACTGCCTATCTTATTCATTTAAAAGAGTATGTGGTTATATACTCCAAAGTCTCAAGAGCAACAACTATCCCAATGGCTTTTGGTCAACCTATCCACCTAGCACGATACCTAGCACATAATATAGATGCAACTATTTTCTGTAATTTAACTGAAGATAAATCTGCTTAAGGAATTTTGTATCTTGTAAAGTACAACTAGTAGGTGAATGACAACAATAAAAAAGAGTGCAGGGCTTCCCTGGTGGCGCAGTGGTTGAGAGTCCGCCTGCCGACGCAGGGAACACGGGTTCGTGCCCTGGTGCGGGAAGATCCCACATGCAGCGGAGCGGCTGGGCCCGTGAGCCATGGCCGCTGAGCCTGCGCGTCCGGAGCCTGTGCTCCGCAACGGGAGAGGCCACAACAGTGAGGCCCGCGTACCACAAAAAAAAAAAAAAAAAAGAGTGCATGTTAAATGTCAAGAGAAATGCAAAGAGTCCAGTAAAGGGACAGAGAGGAAGTTTGAAATTAACTCTGACTTAGGGAATAGGTCACACAGATACAGGGTGCTGTTCACAGCCCATTCAGATGGAGCTCCGTGCATCCATACACCAGCTCCTACACATGCTGCTGCCGAAGGCTCCCTTCTGCAACATTCTTAGTATTGTTCTTGGGCAATGGAGGAGGAGAGCTAGAAGTGCCAGGGTGTTTTACACGCCCCACCTTCCCGGGAGGCCCCTAGCTAATGAGTGAATGATGTGAGAGGATGAAAGTCCAGTTCCTTTACTTCAAGAAGAGATTCTCAAGTATAAATTGCATCCATCCAGTTCCTCATGGCATCAGGCCGAGTCTGGGACTTTACCTGAAAGTATACGCTTTCTTGGTTTCTTCTCCATCCTCACTGCCCAGGTTTGTTACTGAAGGTAGAGAGAATAGTGAGTGTAGAAATATACACATTATTTTTGGTAAGAAAGCAGAAGGCTAATGTGGAGGTTTCCTAGTTTGTAGTGGTAAATAAGCTCAGAGAGAAGGGTAAAGAGATGGTATTTCGATCCTGAGGCAGCTTTATGAGGCAATGAGGTCTTCGTTTGGTAGATAAAGAGAAGCTATTGAAGGTCCCCATCCACCATCCATGAATAAAGTGAACAGTTCTCTGTATTTCTGCCTCTCTGCTTTCTGTTCAGCAACATTCTGATTGTCCTTCAAGATAGTTTGCCATGTTTCTGTATGATACTTGATATTTCTCTTGATTCCACAAACCTTCAGGCATTTTTCTTTCTCTACTCAGTCATTTATGTGCACTCTTTCCATATAGGAAAGGCAAAAAATGTTTGCCTTTTTTTATAATGCCTTTTATTCTCCTGCCCTTTCTCATTGTAGACATAATTTTCCTCACTGCAGAGTCAATTTCCAATGACTGTATCCCTGAAACTTTTGCCACTGCCTCCTCCATAGAGCACTCAGTACTTGCTGAATTGGATTGAAAACTGAATATGAAACCATAGATTTGATCACACATCACTTTTTTCCCCCTCAGCACAGCCTCTGACAGGAGTGGGAGAGCAGGGGCTCAGAAATCATTCATCCTCTCCACATTCTCAAAACCATGTAGGCATCTATCTGGATATCCTACTGAATGGCGAGGTCATTCAATCAATGGTTATCTGAATACCCTTTAAAATCTACAATACTCTGAAGGCAGGGGGAGGGGAGAAACAGGAAAATAGGAGAGGATATTTCACTATTCTTTTCACTGTTACAGAAATAAGCTAACTGGGCTTCTTTAATTAAAACACTGATTAAAAAAATAAGAGTAAAATAAATCAAATATGACTAGTTTTTAAATATTCTGTACTATGATAGAAATGGTCTTGTTATTTGCAAAGTCTCCAAAAACTGGTCAGTAAATTATTAGGTGATAAATTGTGAGCAAAATCCCATGTAATTGCTTTTAGGTAATAAGTTGACTCAATGTTGAAGTGACTTCATAGGGGTGTCGGTAGCACACTTTTCTTAAATTATGCCACTGAAAGACTATATCCTACCATGTTTCTTTTGCATAGGAAAAAGTTGGTCATCATCACCTTGGTAGTGACTATTACAAGAAACATTACCAGTTTAAAATGACACTTTAAATAGATTTAATACTTTTTATTTTTTTTTTCTCTTTTCTTGATTAGTCTTCTGCCCTGCTGTTATTTTTACGCTAGGAAATTTAAATGTCATCTATAAATTTTAATAGGACACATTTTAGAAACAAATGTATCCACCTCAATAACAAGGCATATAATATATGAATTTGAAATCATTAGGATTTTTGCTCTGGTGTTCAATGAAATGAAGTTCAATGAAATATATTATGTTGATGATTGACCCTAACGGCTCTTACTATTTTTTTTATATACTTTCATGTTAAAATTTCACTGAAAAATTATTTTAGTCTTGGCATAAATATCTTCTTCATGAAGCTTTCTCTGTAAGAGATGAATAGTGTGATCAAACAGTCCATGTGCTCTCTTACCTATCCCAGCTTTTCTGCAGTTATGATGGCATCATGTGACTAGCCCTGTCCAAGGGACTGTGAACAGTGTGATATTTGTCATTTCCAGGCTTAGACTATTAAGAGCTGGTGAACCTCTTTCATTCCTCTTTCCTGTGAAGAGTTTTGGGACTAAATACAATACTTGTGTAACTAGGAGATGGAGGAGCACCACCTGAGATATAATCAGATAAATAACACTGGATTGTAGTAACTTACTGAGTTTCAAGGCTTTGTATGTTTTGGTAGTTAGCATTACTTATCTTAAATAACACCCATTCCCTGACAACTTTATTTAGAATGGACATCCTCACTTTTCAGTTCACCTATTTCCCTTTCTGGTTGATTTTCTCTGTACTTAACACCATCTAACATAAAATACTATAAATATCACTTACTTATTTCATTTTAAATAAACCTCAGTTGGATCAAAAGCTCCATAAAGTGCATTCTCATTTTAATTTAATGTACTGATGTGTTTCTAGTGACTTGAAGTGTACCTGAAACACAGTAGACACTTCACAGTTTTGCCACTTGAAGTTACATAATTTCTCAAGCCTCAGTTATGCTTCTTACCCTACAGTTATGAAGATAAAAGGAGAACATATGTAAAACTTCAACTCACACTTAGTATACATTTAATAAAATTAAATTCCAATCCCTATCAAAATTCCAGTGGCATTTTTCACAGAAATAGGAAAAAAAATCTCAAATTTCATATGAAACAATAAAAGACCTTAAATAGCCAAAGCAATCCTGACAAAGAATGATGCTGGAAGCATCACACTTCCTGATTTTAAACTATATTACAAAGCTACAGTAATCAAAAAAGCATGGTACTTTCATAAAAACAGACACATAGACCAACAGAACAGAATCAAGATCCCAGAAACAAATCCATGCATAAACAGTCAACTAATATCTGACAAGGGAAACAATAAAACTCAGTGAGGAAAGGATACTTTCAATAAAAGGTTCTGGGAAAACTATATACATGGAAAAGAATAAAACTGAACCCCTATCTTACACCATTCACAAAAATTAACTCAAAATGGATAAAAACCTTAAAGGTAAGACCAGAAACCATAAAACTCCAGAAGAAAATGTAGGGGAAAAACCTCCTTCCCAATGGTGTTGGCAATTATGCTTTAGATATATTTTAGATACTAAAAGCACAAGCAACAAAAGCAAAAAAATCAGTAAGCAGGACTACATTAAACTAATAAGCCTCTGTACAGTACACAAAGTCAACAAAATGAAAAAGCAACCTGCAAAATGAGAGAAAACATTTGCAAACCACATGTCTATTAAATAGTTAATATCCAAAATATATAAGGAAGCTATACAACTCAATAGCCAAAAAAAATAGTAATAATAATCCAATTTAAAAAGAGGGAAAGGACCTTAGTAGACATGCTTCCAAAGAAGATATTTAAATGGCCAACAGGGACATGAAAAAGTGCTTAACATTAATAATAATCAGGAAAATGTAATCAGGGAATGTAAACTAGTGCAGCCACAATAGAAAACAGTATGGAGGTTCCCCAAAATACTAAAAATAGAACTACCACATGACCCAGTAATTCCACTTCTGGGTATATATTCAAAGGAAATAAATCACTATCTTGAATAGGCATGTGCACCTCCATTGTTCCCTGCAGCATTATTCACAACAATCAAGACATGGAAACAGCAAAAGCATCCATCAACAGATGAATGGATAAAGAAAATTTGATTATATATAAATATTCAGCCGTAAAAAAGAAGGAAATTCTGCCACTTGTGACAAACCTTAGGGCATTACTAAGTGAAATAAGTCAGATAGAGAAAAAATACTGTATGATCTCACTTATGTGTGGAATCTACAAACACTGAACTCATAGAAACAGAGTAGAGAATGGTGGTTGTTAGATGTGTGGGTGGGGGAGTGGGGAAAAAGGATGAAAGCTGTCCAAGTGTACAAAGTTCCAGTTATTAGATGAACAAGTTGTGGGAAAGTAATGTACAGCATAGTGACCATAGTTAACAACATTTTATGGTATATTCAAAAGGTGTTGAGACAGTAGATCTTAAATTTTCTCACCACACACACACACAATGTAACTACGTGAGGTGATGGATGTACTAACCTTATTGTGGTAATCATTTCACAATACATACAAATATCAAATCATTACAATGTATACCTTAAACATACACAATATATGTGTCAATTATATCTCAATAAAGCTGGGGGAAAAAACATTATGAATTCCTCCTTTAAGGAAACCTCATCACCTAGCTGTGGAGTAAGTTTTACTATGAATTTTCTCAAGATTATCTGTGAAGAAATTTTGATCTCTATACCATGACAACTGAAGTCTGTCTTATAAATAGCACTCACTGCTTTCTATTTGTAGCACTGTCATTTACAACTTATCAAGATACACACATATGTATGCACATACAAATACAAATATACACATATATGGGTATATGCATGTATACACATATATGGGATATAAATACATACTATATATTTATAAATATATGAAAGATATATGTAAAAATATATTTACAAATATTTAAAATATATGAGAGGGGAAAAAAAACCTCATGTTTTCTAGGTTTCATCTAATGAGCCTGGGGTTTCAATCCCCAATGGTGTTGAACAAAGTAATGTAAATATTTGTTGAATAAATATTTGCCTTCCTCTTTTTATGATAAAGGTGATGCAGGGGGTAGGTAAAGAAAAAAATAGATATTGTGACAAGTATTGCTCAGAGTCCAACTTAGATACACTAAAGTTATTTCGCTTTATTTGGAATATGAAATGCAAGCAGCAATTTGCCACTTTGCAGATGTCACTGCCTATCAAAAGATTTTTCTTGAAGAGTGACTCAACCTAAAAAGAAAATCAAAGTAATTCAACATTATCTGCAGTGACAACAAAAACCAATTCCTTTATGCTAAAACATTCTCTGAGAATATTTTTCCACCTCACAAAGTTTCTTCCAGACTACACACTAATAACGATAATATCTTTTAACAAAAAATTAGCTCATAATAAGGAGAAAATGCCAACAAACTAAAATAAAATTATTAAGCAGCACACTGCTTTAAGAGGTTCTGAACTTCCAGAACAGAAATAAACTTTCTAAATTTGCTCAAAGAGAAAACAAGTATACAGATATATAATTATGTTTTATATTTGAATTTTTACATATTTAACAAATTTGAAGACAGAAAACTCTACATAAAACAAAAATAAACCAAACATTTGTGAGTCATACATTTTATTTTCCAAAATGTCTCAAACTTCACATTGGTATTTACAGTTTATTTCAGGAGAGAAGAAGTTAATTCTTCACTTAACCACAGATGAAGGAGGTGGGAATACAAAACAACAGGAATAAATGAAAACTATCTGAGAAGAGACTGTTTGACAGACTTTCAGTAAAGATGTATAGGTGGAAAGGAACATATCTTAAACAACAAGCATTCACTTCCCTAGAAAGTGACCACAGATAAAAATAGCTGAGGACTGGGCTTCCCTGGTGGCACAGTGGTTAAGAATCCGCCTGCCAATGCAGGGGGCACGGGTTCCAGCCCTGGTCCGGGAAGATCCCACATGCCATGGAACAACTAAGCCCGCGCGCCACAACTACTGAGCCTGCACTCTAGAGCCAGCGCTCCTCAACAAGGGAGGCCACCGCAATGAGAAGCCAGTGCACCACAGCAAAGAGTAGCCCCCACTCGCCTCAACTACAGAAAAGCCAGGGTGCAGCAACAGAGACCCAGTGCAGCCAAAAATAAAAACTAAATAAATTTTTTAAAAAATAGCTGAGGATCCGAATTGAGACCTAAATATGTAAATAGTATTTCTCAAGGTTAACTACATCTTCTAGTAATGATTTTGTGTCCTCACTGTTACCCGCAATAAAAGTCAAAGAGAAAGAGATTTTACTACTTTTTTACTTATGGAATTCCAAATAACAACTTTTCCTAAACCATTCTTCTACTATGATGAGGAGGCAAACTGAAAAACCAAAAGCCCATAGAAAACTGATTTTTATAAGCTGAGATATAATTGACATATAACATTATATTAGTTTCAAGTATACAATATAATGCTTTGATGTTTGTATAACATATCATTGATTTTTATAAGGCTATTGTCTTATTCTGTTTTACCTGCCAAGTGTTTTCAAAGGCAATGTAACACCAGAAATCAAGTACCCAGCCAGCTTAAACATTCATGTGCCCTAGATTTTCTGTAAAGGAACTGTACTGCCTAATTCCTGACTTAGACACTATTCCCTCCCTTCTCATAGATGCTAAAATCAAAAACATAAAATACCAAAACTCACAGATAAACTTTAGTACTCCTAAGAAAAACACAGCTGGGCAACAAATACTTAAAGTAAAACCATGTAAACCCTTATCTTTCGTGTGTGCTTTAAAAATTAAAGCACAGGGTTATCCTCTAGAACTGCCCTGCCTTACAAGGGGGACCTTCAAGATGGTGGAGGAGTAAGATGTGGAAATCACCTTCCTCCCCACAAATATATCAAAAATTCATCTACGTGTGGAACAACTCCTACAGAACACTTACTGAATGCAGGCAAAAGACCTTAGACTTCCCAAAAGGCAAGAAACTCCCCATATACCTGGGTAGGGCAAGAGAAAAAACAAAAAACAGACACAAAAGAACAGGGACAGGACATACACGTTGGGGAGGGAGCAGTGAAAGAGGAAAAGTTTTCATGCATTAGGAAGTCCCTTCACAGGCGGAGACTGGGGGTGGGTGGGGGGAAAGCTTCAGAGCCACAGAGGAGAGCGCAGCAACAGGGGTGCAGAGGGCAAAGTGGACAGATTCCCACACAGAGGATCGGTGCCAACCAACACTCACCAGCCTGAGAGGCTTGTCTGCTAACCCACTGGGGCAGGTGGGGGCTGGGGGCTTCGGCTTCGGAGGTTGGATCCCAGGGAGAGGACTGGGGTTGGCTGCGTGAACACAGCCTGAAGGGGGCTAGTGTGTCACAGCTAGCTGGGAGGAAGACTGGGAGAAAGTCTGGACCTGCCTAAGAGGGAAGAGACCATTGTTTCCGGGTGCGTGAAGATAGGGAATTCAGAGCACCGCCTAAATGAGCTCCGGAGACAGGCGCGAGCTGTGGCTGTCAGGTTGGACCCTAGAGACGGGCATGAAATGCTAACGCTGCTGCTGTAGCCACCAAGAAGCCTGTGTGCAAGCACAGGTCACTATCCACATTGCCTCCCACCTCCCCTCTGGAGCCTATGCAGCATGCCACTGCCAGGGCCCCATGATCCAGGGACAAGTTCCCCGGGAGAACACATGGTGTGCCTCAGGCTGCTGCAAAGTCCGTTGGCCTCTGCCGCTGCAGGCTTCCCCCGCATTCCAAATATAATTACCACACACCCCCGCCCCCCAGCCTGAGTGATCCAGAGCCCCCTAATCAGCTGCTGCTTTAACCCGGTCCTGTCTGGGTGGGAACAGATGCATGAGGGAAACCTACATGCAGAGGTGGAGCCAAAACCAAAGCTGAACCCCAGGAGCTGTGCGAACAAAGAAGAGAAAGGGAAATCTCTCCGTGCAGCCTCAGGAGCAGCAGATTAAATCCCCACAATCAACTTGATAAACCCTGCATCTGAAGAATACCTGAATACACAACAAATCATCCCAAAATTGAGGTGGTGGACTTTGGAAGCAACTGTAGACTTGGGGTTTGCTGTCTGCAACTGACTTGTCTCTTTTTTTTGCGGTACGCAGGCCTCTCACTGTTGTGGCCTCTCCCGTTGCGGAGCACAGGCTCTGGATGCGCAGGCTCAGCGGCCATGGCTCACAGGCCCAGCTGCTCTGCGGCATGTGGGATCTTCCCGGACCAGGGCACAAACCCGTGTCCCCTGCATCGGCAGGTGGACTCTCAACCACTGCGCCACCAGGGAAGCCCTGGTCTCTGATTTGATGTTTATCTTAGGACAGATTTTAGCACTTGTTATCATTGGTGGATTTGTTTATTGGTTTGCTTGCTCTCTCTTTTTTTCTTTTTTTCCCTTTTTTAAAGTAATTTTTTTTATTTTAATAATTTTTAAAATTTATAATTATTATATTTTTTTCTTTCTGTTTTTCTCCATTTTCTTCTGAGCCATGTGGCTGACAGGGTCTTGGTTCTCCAGCCTGGTGTCAGACCTGAGCCTCTGAGGTGGGAGAGCCAACTTCAGGACACTGAACCATGAGAGAGCTCCCAGGCCAACATAATATCAACTGGCGAGAGCTCTCGCAGAGATCTCCCTCTCAACACTAAGACCCAGCTCCACCCAATGACCAGTAAGCTCCAGTGCTGGATGCCCCATGCCAAACAACTAGCAAGACAAAAACACAACCACACCCATTAGCAGAGAGGGTGCCTACAATCATACCAAGTTCACAGACACCCCAAAACACAACACCGGACACAGCCCTGCCCACCACAAATACAAGATCTGGCCGCACCCACCAGAACACAGGCACCAGTCCCCTCCACCAGGAAGCCTACACAAGCCACTGAACCAACCTCACTCACTGGGGGCAGACACCAAAATAAACGGGAACTATGAACCTGGAGCCTGCAAAAAGGAAACCCCCAAACATGGTAATTTAAGCAAAATGAGAAGACACAGAAACACACAGCAGATGAAGGAGCAAGGTAAAAACCCACCAAACCAAACAAATGAAGAGGAAATAGCCAGTCTACCTGAAAAAGAATTCAGAGTAATGATAGTAAAGACGATCCAAAATCTTGGAAATAGAATGGAGAAAATACAGGAAACGTTTAACAAGGACCTTGAAGAACTAAAGAGCAAAGAAACAATGATGAACAATACAATAACTGAAATTAAAAATTCTCTAGAAGGAGTCAATAGCAGAATAACTGAGGCAGAAGAACGGATAAGGGACCTGGAAGATAAAATAGTGGAAATAACTACCACAGAGCAGAATAAAGAAAAAAGAATGAGAAGAATTGAAGACAATTCAGAGAACTCTAGGACAATATTAAACACACCAACAATCAAATTATAGGCGTCTGAAGAGAAGAAAAGAAAAAGAAAGGGTCTGAGAAAATATCTGCAAAGATTACAGTTAACTTACAGAAAAACCTCCCTTTAAGTTACAGGGAAGTTATAGAAAACTTTCCTAACATGGGAAAGGAAATAGTGAATAAAGACCAGAAAGCACAGAGAATCCCATACAGGATAAACCCAAGGAGAAACACACATATTAATCAATCTATCAAAAATTAAATACAAAGAAAAAATATTAAAAGCAGCAGGGAAAAGCAACAAATAACATACAAGGGAATCCCCATAAGGTTAACAGCTGATCTCTCAGCAGAAACTCTGCAAGCCAGAAGGGAGTGGCAGGACATATTTAAAGTGATGAAAGAGAAAAACCTACAACCAAGATTACTCTACCCAGCAAGGATCTCATTCAGATTCGATGCAGAAATTAAAACCTTTACAGATGAGCAAAAGTTAAGAGAATTCAGCACCACCAAACCAGCTTTACAACAAATGCTAAAGGAACTTCTCTAGTCAGGAAACACAAGAGAAGGAAAAGACCTACAAAAACAAACCAAAACAATTAAGAAAAGGGAAACAGAAACATACATATAGATAATTACCTTAAATGTAAATGGTTAAATGCTCTAACCAAAAGACATAGACTAGTTGAATAGATACAATAACAAAACCCATATATATGCTGTCTAAAAGCGATGCACTTCAGACCTAGGGATACATACAGACTGAAAGTGACGGGATGGAAGAAGGTATTCCACGCAAATGGAAATCAAAAGAAAGCTGAAGTAGCAATTCTCATATCAGACAAAATAGACTTTAAAATAAAAACTATGACAAGACACAAAGGACACTACATAATGATCAAGGAATCAATCCAAGAAGAAGATATAACAATCGTAAATATTTATGCACCCAACGTAGGAGCACCTCAATACATAAGGCAAATGCTAACAGCCATAAAAGGGGAAATCGACAGTAACACAATCACAGTAGGGGACTTTAACACCCCATTTCCACCAATGGACAGAACATCCAAATTGAAAATAAATAAGGAAACATAAGCTTTAAATGATACATTAAACAAGATGGACTTAATTGATATTTCTAAGACATTCCATCCAAAAACAACAGAATACACTTTCTTCTGAAGTGCTCATGGAACACTCTCCAGGACAGATCTTATCTTGGGTCACAAATCAAGCCTTGGGAAATTTAAGAAAATTGAAATCATATCAAGTATCTTTTCCAACCACAACGCTATGAGACTCGATATCAATTACCGGAAAAACAACTGTAAAAAATATAAACACATGGAGGCTAAACAATACACTACTAAATAACCAAGAGATCACTGAAGACATCAAAGAGGAAATCAAAATATACCTAGAAACAAATAACAAGGAAAACACGATGAACCAAAACCTGTGGGATGCAGCAAAAGCAGTTCTAAGAGGGAAGTTTATAGCAATACAATCCTATCTCAAGAAACAAGAAACATCTCAAATAAACCACCTAACTTTACATTTAAAGCAATTAGAGAAGGAACAAAAAAACCCCAAAATTAGCAGAAGGAAAGAAATCATAAAGATCAGATCAGAAATAAATGAAAAAGAAATGAAGGAAACGATAGCAAAGATCAGTAAAACTAAAAGCTTGTTTTTTGAGCAGATATGCAAAATTGATAAACCATTAGCCAGATTCATCAAGAAAAAAAGGGAGAAGACTCAAATCAATAGAATTAGAAATGAAAACGGAGAAGTAACAACTGACACTGCAGAAATACAAAGGATCATGAGAGACTACTACAGGCAATTCTATGCCAATAAAATGGGCAACCTGGAAGAAATGGACACAACTTAGACAGGTATAACCTTCCAAGACTGAACCAGGAAGAAATAGAAAATATGAACAGACCAATCACAAGTAATGAAATTCAACCTGTGATTTAAAATCTTCCAACAAATAAAAGTCCAGGACCAGATGGCTTCACAGGTGAATTCTATCAAATATTTAGAGAAGAGATAAGACCCATCCTTCTCAAATTCTTCCAAAAAAATTGCAGAGGGAGGAACACTCCCAAACTCATTCTATGAGGCAACCATCAACCTGATACCAAAACAAGACAAAGATACTACAAAATAAGAAAATTACAGACCAATATCACTGATGAATATAGATACAAAAATCCTCAACAAAATACTAGCAAACAGGATCCAAAAACATACACCATAATCAAGTGAGATTTATCCCAGGGATGCAAGGATTCTTCAATATATGCAAATCAAGCAATGTGATACACCATATTAACAAATTCAAGAATAAAAACCATATGATTATCTCGATAGATGCAAAAAAAGCTTTTGACAATATTCAACACCCACTTATGATAAAAACTCTCCAGAAAGTGGGCATAGAGAGAACCTACCTCAACATAATAAAGGCTATATACAACAAACCCACAGCAAACATCCTTCTCAATGGTATAAAACTGAAAGCATTTCCTCTAAGATGAGGAACAAGACAAGAATTTCCAACTCTCGCTACTATTACTCAACACAGTTTTCGAAGTCCTAGTAATGGAAACCAGAGAATAAAAAGAAATAAAAGGAATGCTAATTGGAGAAGAAGAAGTAATACTATCACTGTTTGCAGATGACATGATACTATAAATACAGAATCTTAAAGATGCCACCAGAAAACTACTACAGCTAATCAATGAATCTGGTAGAGTAGAAGGACACAGAATTCATGCACAGATATCTCTTTCATTCCTATACACTAATGGCGAAAAATCTGAAAGAGGAATTAGGGAAACACTCCCATTTACCATTGCAACAAAAATAATAAAATACCTAGGAATAAACCTACCTCAGGAGACAAAACACCTGCATGCAGAAAACTATAAGACACTGAAAGAAATTAAAAATGATACAAACAGATGGAGAGATATACCATGTTCTTGGACTGAAGAATCAACATTGTGAAAATGACTCTACTACCCTCAAAATCTACAGATTCAATGCAATCCCCATCAAACTACCAATGACATTTTTCACAGAACTAGAAAAAAAAATCTCACAATTTGTATGGAAACACAAAAGACCCCAAATAGCCAAAGCAATCTTGAGAAAGAAAAATGGAGCTGGAGGAATCAGGCGCCCTGACTTCAGACTATTCTACAAAGCTACTCTAATCAAGACGGTACAGTACTGGCACAAAAACAGAAATATAGATCAATGGAACAGGATAGAAAGCCCAGAGATAAACCGACACACATATGGTCACCTTATGTTTGATAAAGGAAGCAAGAATATATAATGGAGAAAAGACGGTCTGTTCAATAAGTGGTGCTGGGAAAACTGGACAGCTACTTGTAAAAGAATGAAATTAGAACACTCCCCAACACCATACACAAAAGTAAACTCAAAATGGATTAAAGACCTAAATGTAAGGCCAGAGACTGTAAAACTCTTAGAGGAAAACACAGGAAGAACCCTCTATGACATAAATCACAGTAAGATCCTTTTTGACCCACCTCGTAGAGAAATGGAAATAAAAGCAAAAATAAACAAACGGGACCTAATGAAACTTAAAAGCTTTTGCATAGCAAAGGAAACCATAAACAATACGAAAATACAACCTTCAGAATGGGAGAAAACATTTGCAAATGAAGCAGCTGACAAAAGATTAATCTCCAAAATATACAAGCAGCTCATGCAGCTCAATATCAAAAAAACAAAGAACCCAATCCCAAAATGGGCAGAAGACGTAAATAAACATTTCTCCAAAGAAGATATACACATTGCCAACAACACATGAAAGGATGTTCAACATCACTAATCATTAGAGAAATGCATATCAAAACTACAATGAGGTATCACCTCACACCAGTCAGAATGTAAAGATGCAGATGTAGAGAATGGACTTGAGAACACGGGGAGCGGGAAGGGTAAGCTGGGACGAAGTGAGAAAGTGGCATGGACATATATACACTACCAAATGTAAAATGGATAGCTAGTGAGAAGCAGCCACACAGCACAGGGAGATCAGGTCGGTGCTTTGTGACCACCTAGAGGGGTGGGATACGGAGGGTGGGAGGGAGATGCAAAAGGGAGGAGATATGTGGATATATGTATATGTCCAGCTGATTCACTTTGTTGTACAGCAGAAACTAACACAACATTATAAAGCAATTATACTCCAATAAAGATGTTAAAAATATTACAAGATAAAAACTAAAGTACATAAAATCACTTTGCTGAATAAAGAAAAAAACAAATTTCATTGTACCCTTTGCAACATTTGCTTCAATGGTAAATTTATTCTTCCTTATCATATGTGCTAAAGATGCCCAAGAGCTTTCTATCTTCATTTTGAGCATGGTTATTCAAATTTAAAACTACGTCTTCTAAGTACATTTTTCTTGTTGTCAAATTGGCAGTTTTTACCCCAATTTCATCTCCCTCCTAGTTCTCAGACATGGAGTGGATCCAGCCACTTCAGTTCTCCAATACTCATAGGTTTATATTCATTAAAATAATTACATCAATAAACAGAATATTAGTGTTGGGGTCATAGGAGTAAGAAAAGAGGATGTCAAGGTCCATTGCTTTTTGAGACACACAAAATGACACGGCAACTATTTTTTATTGTGGTATTCAAAATAAGTTGCTATTAAGGTAGACTCAGTTTGAAATTTATAGTTAAAAACAGCATAAAGAAACAGATTTCAGGTGTTCTATGATTTGCACGATGGTAATTTCTCTTTGATGCATCATTAATATATTGTACCATCACAACATATCTTAGTTAACTTGTGCAGGAAACATAAAGAGAACAAGAGAGGGGGAGAAGGAGGGGGAGGGAGGGAATGGAAGAGAGCAACGATGGAGAGAGAAATAGAGTGAGAAGGAAAGCACCCTGCATCATGCTGTTAAGCACAGCTGCCCTCCATTACATGTGTCCATTTCCCCCAAAGGAACCAGGAGAAAAGAACTGTAGCTTCTTTGGGGATATTAGCCTTCAGCCGCTGTCTTATCTAATGTGTTTCTATGAGTGTGAAACTCTTGCCATGCCATAATATGGGGTACTTTAAGGATTTTTAAGCATAGTTTTATCTGTCCTCGTTTTTCACCATACTCTGACTTTAGAATCTAATTTCTGCTTAAGTATGGACTCGAGTGTACTTTCCACTCAAAGAACGCAATTAAGCATTTTAGCAATAGACATGTATGATTTCACTGTCTTCTGGTACTACAATGTAGAGTCACAGTTTTCTAATCAGTAAATCAGACAAAATTGGCCTCAAATAATTCTTCTGGGGATTGAATGAGATTAATACACCTTAAGGCCCTGGTGCAGTGCCCGACTCATAACAAGAAAACAAAAATGTGGAGTTAATATTATCTGCAAGTTTTACATTTCTTTTCCTATTGTCTAGAACAGCACTGTATTGCTACACAAGTAGAGGAAGTTTGCCTAATATAAAGGAACTCCCTCAGCAGGTTATATCTTTCATGTTTATTTGCCACAAACTTGTACAGAAGTGAGAATATTATTTCCCATAATATATTACGAGTTGTCATGATTCACATTTACTGAAGCTCTACTATGTTTTAGCCTTCACAGTAAGAGCTTTATATGTCATTTGTTTAATCTTTACAGTAGCTGTGCAAATAACTTATTATTGCTACTTTCGAGATGAAGCAGAGATGCAGAGAGTTTTAGTAGTACTTCTAAGGTCAGAATTAAGTAGCAACTGAGGTATGTCCAATTTTAAAACCAGTGCTTTGCTTGTAGTTAGCTTACAATAGTTGATTAAGGGACTGCCCTGGTGGCACAGTGGTTAAGAATCCACCTGCCAATGCAGGGGACACGGGTTCAAGCCCTGGTCCAGGAAGACCCCACATGCCACGGAGCAACTAAGCCCGCGTGCCACAACTACTGAAGCCCACACGCCTAGAGCCCGTGCTCTGCAACAAGAAAAGCCACCACAATGAAAAGTCCATGCACCACAACGAAGAGTATCCCCTGCTCACCACAACTAGAGAAAGCCTGTGCACAGCAATGAAGACCCAACACAGCTAAAAAAATAAATTAAAAAAAAAAAATTGATTAAACACACAATAGCACAGGGAGTAATCATGTATCATCTTTGAGTACACGTCAGTGCCTCCTGGTATCCTCTATCTGTATTATTATTTGTAATATAAAATGCATTTGTTGTGTTGAAAATGGAACATGGCAGTGCTGCTGAAACACGGCTTCGTTGTATTTTTTAGACTGACTGATTTGTGACTTAATAGGTATTTCCTCATGAAGAAAAAAAGTAGGCCATGCCATGTGGATGGATGGAAGGAAGGAAGGAGAGGAAGGAGAGGAAGGAGAGGAGAGGAGAGGAGAGGAAGGAGAGGAAGGAGAGGAAGGAGAGGAAGGAGAGGAAGGAAGGAAGGAAGGAAGGAAGGAAGGAAGGAAGGAAGGAAGGAAGAAGGAAGGAAGGAAGGAAGGAAGGAAGGAAGGAAGGAAGGAAGGAAGGAAGGAAGGAGAGAGAAACCCCTGTTAACAGATTCTTGTATCCACTGCGAAGAGCCTACATGCATTTGGTTCTTCCTCATTATCACTTCAGCAAAAACTAATCAAACAGTCAAAGAAATGAATATGAATGTCATGTTGTAGCCAATAAATATTACATGGATTAAAATAATCATAAATTTCCATTTTCCTGGAAGTTACTGTAAATGGTGTGTTCCACTGAAACCAGAGAAGCCTGACGTGGGAGGCAGTAGTGATTCCCCCATTACCTCCACCTTTCCTCATTCCAGAACCACAGCACATACAATGGTCCCACTCAACTGAAGTTAGGGGAGACTGCATAATTTGCTCTGACCAACAAACTGCAGACAAAGTTTTGTTTATTATTCTCAATCTTGCCCTTCCTCTGACACTCATGGAAGTACATGTCAATCCTGAGGTGCATCCCTGAACCTTCACCTGGAGGGCAGCTGCCTTCCACTGTTGCTAAAAGCCACACAGACTTGATTTCAGAAAGGAAAAAAAATGTTGTCTTGAGGTACTAAAATGTGTGTGTTTGTAATTTTTACATAACTGATACACTTGACATAACAGGATGCCACATCAGCACTGAGAAATGTATTTCACTACGATGTAGGAAGTGAAAATTTTCAAGACAGCATTGAACAATGACAAAAACTGGCATGCATAATCATGTTTCCATACAGATACTCACTGATTACAGTTTGTTCACAAGTTATACTCTAAATTATGATGAAAAATATTGGGAATATATTAAATATTATATCTAACAATATTGTAACTATGTGAATCATGTGTTTTGATAGTTCCTCCACATGCTTAAAATATATAATGTACTTTTGCAATTTTAAATTTGGCACAGCAAGTTCTCTCAGGTTTGTAATAAAGATTAAAAATCAAGAGAGATGGGGGGAGCTTCAAGATGGTGGAAGAGTAAGACGCAGAGATCACCTTCCTCCCCACAACTACATCAGAAATACATCTACACGTGGAACAACTCCTACAGAACACCTACTGAACACTGGCAGAAGACCTCAGACCTCCCAAAAGGCAAGAAACTCCCCACGTACCTGGGTAGGGCCAAAGAAAAAAGAAAAAACAGACACAAAAGAATACGGATGGGACCTGTACCAGTGGGAGGGAGCTGTGAAGGAGGAAAGGTTTCCACACACTAGGAAGCCCCTTCACTGGCAAAGACGGGGTGTGGGTGGGTGAGGGCAAAGCGGAGAGATCACCACACAGAGCATAGATGCCGACCAGCACTCACCAGCCAGAGAGGCTTGGCTGCTCACCCACCAGGACGGGCAGGGGCTGGGAGCTGAGGCTCCGGCTTCGGTCAGATCCCAGGGAGAGGACTGGGGTTGGCGGCTTGAACACAGCCTGAAGGGGCTAGTGCACCACAGCTAGCCGGGAGGGAATCCAGGATAAAGTCTGGAGCTGCCGAAGAGGCAAGAGACTTTTGCTTCCCTCTTTGTTTCCTGGTGCGCAAGGAGAGGGGTTTAAGAGCGCTGCTTAAAGGAGCTCCAGAAATGGGCATGAGCCGCGGCTATCAGCGCGGACCCCAGAGAGACTGGCATGAGACACTAAGGCTGCTGCTGCGCCACCAAGAAGCCTGTGTGCAAGCACAGGCCACTATCCACACCTCCCCTCCCAGGAGCCTGTGCAGCCCGCCACTGCCAGGGTCCCGGGATCCAGGGACAACTTCCCCGGGAGAACGCACGGCACGCCTCAGGCTGGTGCAACGTCACACTGGCCTCTGCCGCCGCAGGCTCGCCCCACACTCTGTACCCCTCCCTCACTCCGGCCTGAGTGAGCCAGAGCCCCCGAATCAGCAGCTCTTTTAACCCCGTCCTGTCTGAGTGAAGAACAGACGCCCTCAGGCGACCTACATGCAGAGGCCGGGCCAAATCCAAAGCTGAACCCCAGGAGCTGTGCGAACAAAGAAGAGACAGGGAAATCTCTCCCAGCAGCGTCAGGAGAAGCGGATTAAATCTCCACAATCAACCTGATGTACCGTGCATCTGTGGAATACCTGAATAGACAATGAATCATCCCAAATTGAGGAGGTGGACTTTGGGAGCAACAATATATATATTTTTTCCCTTTTTCTTTTTTTTGTGAGTGTGTATGTGTAAGTTTCTGTTTCTGATTTTGTCTGTATAGCTTTGCTTTTACCATTTGTCCTAGGGTTCTGTCTGTCCGTTTTTTTGTTGTTGTTGGTTTCTTTTTTTCAGTATAGTTTTTAGCACGTGTTATCATTGGAGGATTTGTTTTTTGGTTTGGTTGCTCTCTTCTTTCTTCTTTTTTCCCCTTTAATTACTTAAAATATTTTTTTAATAATTAATTTTTATTTTAACAACTTTATTTTATTTTACCTTCTTCTTTCTTTCTTTCTTTTTTTTCTCCCTTTTATTCTGAGTCATGTGGATAACAGGCTCTTGGTGCTCCAGCCAGGCATCAGGGCTGTGCCACTGAGGTGGGAGAGCCAACTTCAGGACACTGGTCCACAAGAGACCTCCCAGCTCCACGTAATAACAAATGGCGAAAATCTCCCAGAGATCTCCATCTCAATGTCAAGACCCAGCTCCACTCAACGACCAGCAAGCTACAGTGCTGGACACCCTATGCCAAACAACTAGCAAAACAGGAACACAACCCCACCCATTAGTAGAGAGGCTGCCTAAAATCATAATAAGGCCACAGACACCCCAAAACACACCACCAGATGTGGACCTGCCCACCAGAAAGACAAGATCCAGCCTCATCCACGAGAACACAGGCACTAGTCCCCTCCACCAGGAAGCCTACACAACCCACTGAACCAACCTTAGCCACTGGGGGAAGACACCAAAAACAACAGGAACTACGAACCTCCAGCCTGCGAAAAGGAGACCACGAACACAGTAAGTTAAGCAAAATGAGAAGACACAGAAACACAGAGCAGATGAAGGAGCAAGATAAAAACCCACCAGACCTAACAAATGAAGAGGAAATAGGCAGTTTATCTGAAAAAGAAATCAGAATAATAATAGTAAAGATGATCCAAAATCTTGGAAACAGAATAGAGAAAATAAAAGAAACATTTAACAAGGACCCAGAAGAACCAAAGAGCAAACAAACAGTGATGAATAACACAATAAATGAAATAAAAATTCTCTAGAAGGGATCAATAGCAGAATAACTGAGGCAGAAGAACGGATAAGTGACCTGGAAGATAAAAGAGTGGAAATAACTACTGCAGAGCAGAATAAAGAAAAAAGAATGAAAAGAACTGAGGACAGACTCAGAGACCTCTGGGACAACATTAAACGCCCCAACATTCGAATTATAAGGGTCCCAGAAGAAGAAGAGAAAAAGAAGAGGACTCAGAAAATACTTGAAGAGATTATAGTTGAAAATTCCCTAATATGGGAAAGGAAATAAATTAAAAAGTCCACGAAGCACAGTAAGTCACATGCAGGATAAATCCAAGAAGAAACACACCAAGACACATAGTAATCAAACTATCAAAAATTAAATACAAAGAACAAATATTAAAAGGAGCAAGGGAAATGCAACAAATAACATACAAGGGAATCCCCATAAGGTTAACAGCTGATCTTTCAGGAGAAACTCTGCAAGCCACAAAGGAGTGGCACGACATATTTAAAATGATGAAGGGGAAAAATGTACAAGCAAGATTATTCTATCCAGCAAGGATCTCATTCAGACTTGATGGAGAAATTAAAACCTTTCCAGACAAGCAAAAGCTATGTGAATTCAGCACCACCAAACCAGCTTTATAACAAATGCTAAAGGACCTTCTCTAGGCGGAAAACACAAGAGAAGGAAAAGACCTACAATTACAAACCGAAAACAATTAAGAAAATGGTAATACGAACATACATATTGATAACTACCTTAAATGTAAATGGATGAAATGCTCCAACCAAAAGACATAGACTGGCTGAATGGATACAAAAAAGAGACCCGTATATATGCTGTCTACAAGAGACCCACTTTAGACCTAGGGACAGATACAGATTGAAAGTGAGGGGATGGAAAAAGATATTCCATGCAAATGGAAATCAAAAGAAAGCTGGAGTAGCAATTCTCATATCAGACAAAATAGACTTTAAAACAAAGACTATTACAAGAGACAAAGAAGGACAATACATAATGATCAAGGGTTCGATGCAAGAAGAAGATATAACAATTGTAAATATTTATGCACCCAACATAGGAGCACCTCAATACATAAGGCAAAAACCAACAGCCATAGAAGGGGAAATGGACAGTAACACAATCATAGTAGGGAGTTTAACACCCCACTTTCACCAATGGACAGAGCATCCAAAATGAAAATAAATAAGGAAACACAAGTTTAAATGATACATTAAACAAGATGGACTTAATTGATATTTATAGGACATTCCATCCAAAAACAACAGAATACACTTCCTTCTCAAGTGCTCATGGAACATTCTCCAGGATAGATCATATCTTGGGACACAAATCAAGCCTCGGTAAATTTAACAAAATTGAAATCGTATCAAGTATCTTTTCCGATCACAACGCTATGAGACTAGATAGCAATTACAGGAAAAAATCTGTAAAAAAATACAAACACATGGAGGCTAAACAATACACTACTTAATAACCAAGCGATCACTGAATAAATCCAAGAGGAAATGAAAAAATACCTAGACACAAATGACAGTGAAAACACGAAGACCCAAAACCTATGGGATGCAGCAAAAGCAGTTCTAAGAGGGAAGTTTATAGCAATACAATCTTACCTTAAGTAACAAGAAACATCTCAAATAAACAACTTAACCTTACACCTAAAGCAATCAGAGAAAGAAGAACCAAAAACACCCAAAGTTAGCAGAAGGAAAGAAATCATAAAGATCAGATCAGAAATAAATGAAAAAGAAATGAAGGAAATGATAGCAAAGATCAATAAAACTAAAAGCTGATTCTCTGAGAAGATAAACAAAGTTGATGAACCATTAGCCAGACTCATCAAGAAAAAAAGGGAGAAGACTCAAATCAATAGAATTAGAAATGAAAAAGGAGAAGTAACAACTGACACTGCAGAAATATAAAGGATCGTAACAGATTACTACAAGTAACTCTAAGCCAATAAAATGGACAACCTGGAAGAAATGGACAAATTCTTAGAAATGCACAACCAGCCAAGACTGAACCAGGAAGTAATAGAAAATATGAACGGACCAATCACAAGCACTGTAATTGAAACTGTGATTAAAAATCTTCCAACAAACAAAAGCCCAGGACCAGATGGCTTTACAGGAGAATTCTATCAAACATTTAGAGAAAAGCTAACACCTATCCTTCTCAAACTCTTCCAAAATATAGCAGAGGAAGGAACACTCCCAAACTCATTCTACGAGGCCACCATCACCCTGATACCAAAACAGACAAAGATGTCACAAAGAAAGAAAACTACAGGCCAATATCACTGATGAACATAGATGCAAATATCCTCAACAAAATCTGGCAAACAGAATCCAACAGCACATTAAAAGGATCATACACCATGATGAAGTGGCGTTTATCCCAGGAATGCAAGGAGTCTTCAATATACGCAAATCAATCAATCAATGTGATACACCATATTAACAAATTGAAGGAGAAAAACCATATGATTATCTCAATAGATGCAGAGAAAGCTTCTTATGAAATTCAACACCCATTTATGGTAAAAAACCCTCCAGAAAGTAGGCACAGAGAGAACTAACCTCAACATAATAAAAGCCACATATGACAAAGACACAACCAACATCGTCCTCTACAGTGAAAAACTGAAACCATTTCCACTAAGATCAGGAACGAGACAAGGTTACCCACTCTTACCACTCTTACTCAACATAGTTTTGGAAGTTTTAGCCATAGCAATCAGAGAAGAAAAAGAAATAAAAGGAATCTAAATCGGAAAAGAAGGAGTAAAGCTGTCACTGTTTGCAGATGACATGATACTCTACATAGAGAATCCTAAAGATGCTACCAGAAAACTACAAGAACTAATCAATGAATTTGTTAATGTAGCAGGATACAAAATTAATGCACAGAAATCTTTTGCATTCCTATACACTAATTATGTAAAATCTGAAAGTGATATTAAGAAATCACTCCTATTTACCATTGCAACAAAAAGAATAAAAAGAATATCTAGGAATAAACCTACTTAAGGAGTCAAAAGACCTGTATGCAGAAAATTATAAGACACTGATGAAAGAAATTAAAGATGATACAAATAGATGGAGAGACATACCATGTTCTTGGATTGGAAGAATCAACATTGTGAAAATGACTCCTCTTCCCAAAGCAATGTATAGATTCCATGCAATCCCTATCAAACTACCAATGGCATTTTTCACAGAACTAGAACAAAAAAACTCACAATCTGTATGGAAACACAAAAAACCCTGAAGAGCCAAAGCAATCTTAAGAAAGAAAAACGGAGCTAGAGGAATCTGACTTCAGACTATACTACAAAGCTACAGTAATCAAGACAGTATGATACTGGCACAAAACCAGAAATGTAGATCAATGGAACAGGATAGAAAGCCCGGAGATAAACCTATGCACATATGGTCACCTTATCTTTGATAAAGGAGGCAATAATATACAGTGGAGAAAAGACAGACTCTTCGAAAGTGGTGCTGGAAGAACTGGACAGCTACATGTAAAAGAATGAAATTACAACACTCCCTAAAAGCATACACAAAACTAAACTCAAAATGGATTAAAGACCTAAATATAAGGCCAGACACCATTAAACTCTTAGAGGAAAACACAGGCAGAACACTCCATAACATAAATCACAGCAAGATCCTTTTTGACCCAACTCCTAGAGAAATGGAAATAAAAACAGAAGTAAACAAACGGGACCTAATGAAACTTAAAAGCTTTTGCACAGCAGAGGAGACCATAAACAAGATGAAAAGACAACCCTCAGAGTGGGAGAAAATATTTGCAAATGAAGACACTGACAAAGGATTAATCTCTAAAATTTACAAGCAGCTCATGCAGCTCAGTATCAAAAAAAAACCAAACAATCCAATCCAAAAATGGGTACAAGACCTAAGTAGACAGTTCTCCAAAGAAGGTTTACACATTGCCAACAAACACATGAAAGAATGCTCAACATCATTAATCATTAGAGAAATGCAAATCAAAACTACAATGAGATATCATCTCACGCCAGTCAGAATGGTGTGAAATTGAGCTATTTGTAATGAGGTGGATAGACCTAGAGTCTGTCATACAGAGTGAAGTAAGTCAGAAAGAAAAAGACAAATACTGTATGCTAACACATATATATGGAATTTAAGGAAAAAAATAAGTCATGAAGAACCTAGGGGTAAGTCAGGAATAAAGCCACAGACCTACTGGAGAACGGACTTGAGGATATGGGGAGGGGGAAGGGTGAGCTATGACAGGGTGCGAGAGAGGCATGGACATACATACACTAACAAACGTAAGGTAGATAGCTAGTGGGAAGCAGCTGCCTGGCACAGGGATATCAGCTTGTTGCTTTGTGACCCCCTGGAGGGGTGGGATAGGGAGGGTGGGAGGGAGGGAGTCGCAAGAGGGAAGAGATATGGGAACATATGTATATGTATAACTGATTCACATTGTTATAAAGCAGAAACTAACACACCATTGTAAAGCAATTATACCCCAATAAAGATGTGGCACATATATGCAATGGAATATTACTCAGCCATAAAAAGAAATGAAATTGAGGTATTTGTAGTGAGGTGGATGGACCCAGAATCTGTCATACAGAGTGAAGTAAGTCAGAAAGAGAAATACCGTATGCTAACATGTATCTATGGAATCTAAGAATAAAAATATGTTATGAAGAACCTAGGGGTAAGACAGGAATAAAGACACAGACCTACTAGAGAATGGACTTGAGGATATGGGGAGGGGGAAGGGTAAGCTGTGACAAAGTGAGAGAGTGCCATGGACATATATACACTACCAAACATAGAATAGATAGCTAGGGGGAAGCAGCCGCATAGCACAGGGAGGTCAGCTCGGTGGTTTGTGACCACCTAGAGGGGTGGGATAGGGAGGGTGGGAGGGAGGGAGATGCAAGAGAGAAGAGATATGGGAACATATGTATATGTATAACTGATTCACTTCGTTATAAAGCAGAAACTAATACACCACTGTAAAGCAATTATACTCCAATAAAGACGTAAAAAAAATTCTCTTTCAATTGATGAGGCTTATTAACCATTTTGCTGGCAATACCTCACTGTGGTGGCAAAAATCCTGTATCATCTTTGTTGATGTCAGCATTTTCAGTCCAATCAGCAAGAAATTTAGTTATAGTTCAATATAATCCATATTATTCACTCCTTTTCATTATTTGGCTCATGAGACAAATACGATAGCCTGTTCATTACCTCTTCCTGTTTATAAATTTCTATTTTTATTTATAATGTGAGTTTGTTACTTTTTGTTATATTGTTTTATTTCTCATTATCAAAATTATTTCTATGGAGTTTTCAGATTTTTTTTTGCTTCATCTTCTCCACATTTCCCTAAAATTTCTCTCTTTCCTTTAATAAAAATTTTAAAATGACAAAAGAAGATACACTTCATATATTCCATATCTGGAACCTATTGCTTTATTTTTCTTTTATCAAGACTTCCAAAATATATCTTTTCAAATTACAGGTAAAATGACATATTCCCAGCTCTGCTACTCTTTAGCCACATCCCCAACAGATGCATAGTTCTTCAGTGTGATTGGTAGTATGCGTGTGTTCAGGAGGATTCATAATTCGTAAACAGTCATATTAATAATATATTACAGTATCTTACTTTTGCATCTTTTACAAACACATATGAGCAGAAGACATTTTGCTAACGGCCCCTTTCAGTACTTAATGTTTGAGAATTTATATTGGGACTCATTTCTTTTTCTTATTCATGTGGATTATCTTTTGCTTCTATATGTTTGTTTGGTGACAAAGTTTCAACCGAAATCACAGTACTATGTTTAAGCAAAAGAATACTTGCTAAAACAACAAATAAGCTTCCTATCAGCTATATCTAGCTGTGAACTGTTAGTCATAGACTTTTCCCAAATGCTTCCTGATTCATCTTTGCTGCAATCAACTCAAGCCTTGCATAAAAGCTCTGAGGGGAGCCAGGAACTGAATCAAAGTTCACTGCCCTATTGACAGCACACAGAAGTCAAGTCTCTAGCTTGATTGTTGTTTTACCCAGTTTCTTACTGGCTGTCACAGATCTTGGAGTGGGGGCGCACAGAGGGAGACAAACATCCTTAATACCCAGTGTGGTGACAACACGTCTCTGTGAAACTATGACTGGCTGCAGTTCAAGCAATGTGGAAAGCTGTGACTGGCTGCAGATGTAGCTATCCTAGCATTTGACACAAGGAGATGATGGGAATATATTATAAGATCTAATTGAGAAATATATCGCTCAGGAAATAATATATTCTTGTTCCTTAATGCCTGCTAAGTTAACTTCCTAATCTCTCTCACATTTGCACCAGGGCCATGTCATACATACTAAAGCAAAGGGCAAGATGGATGTGCCACCCTGGAATTCAGGATTAAAAAATGTCAAAAATATACATGTGTGAACGTATGTGTATGTGTGTGTGGCAGGGATGTGAGAGGGGAATGAGGCAGTGAGGGAGAGGGGGACAGAAGGAGAGGAAGAGATAGAAAGAGGAAGTAAAAGAAATAGTAATGAAGTGAAGGAAAAAGGACAGAGAAAGATTTCAAACTGGCTTTCTGGTATCATCATATCATTCAACACTGTTGCCATCTCCAACTTTTCCAAATCTCTCTCCAAACATCTGTCTTTTCCACACCACCTGCTACTGCCTTAACTGAGGCTTCCATTATTTTGCCTTCACTGTTAGAAAAACTGCAATACCAAATAACCTTGCTCGGAGGTTTTTCTATCATCTGAATCAAGCTATAACATTGCCATAAACTTGAACTTCCTAAAACACAAATGTGTTTATATTACTCCTTTCTCAATTTATTCAACCTATCCCTACCAACTTAAAAATAAAAAAAAACAAAAATTCTAGAACTTTCATATTTTTGCCCTGACATGGGCCTCAATTAACTCAGAACCTATGAGGTGGGTAGGTATAGATAACTAAGGATTTGTGAGTGTGATCAAGTACTTGTTTTACTTAGGGACATATAAAGAAGTGGTACAAAAGCGTTAGGAAAATTTAAATATATGTTTGGATAGTTGCTTTGTATTTTAGACATAAAAATCAGAGTAAAAGTAAGTTATTTAAGCTTCCACTGGCAGAAGATATTTTATCTGTATAATGTAAGGCAGAAAATGAGCAAAAATTAAACAAGAATACAGTATGTGAAAAACATAAATAAGGTGAAGTAAATCAAATTTGACAAAAGAGAAGCTGACAATTCATTTTATATGGCTAGTATACAACCTTAGCTCCAGAACACTTTAAGGATATTAAAAGAAAAGAAAATTATAGACTAACTTCAGCCATAAACATCAAAATAATATCTTAGTTAAGAATATCCAATGACAATATTTAAGATACACATTTTCAAGTAGAGCTTTCCTCAGGAATGCATTAATAAAATCTATAGTTCAATGTTAGGAAATATATAAAGGTAATTCTCCATATTAGATTTTAAAGGAAAAATATAACTAGAGCAATATAATTCTCATAATAATTTGAATCAAGAAGAATTTACTAAATTTGATACATAGTTACATACCAAAATCTACAGCAAGAATCGTGTTTCTTGGACAAACTTAAGATACATTCCCTTTAAAAGCAGGAACAAATCAAGGATGATACCATTATTCTTTAATACAGTACTATGTTCCTGACCACTGATATAAGAAGAAAAACTCTAAGGATTAGAAAAATCTGTGAGTTTTGTACAGGTTACAATAATAATAGATGGTCAGACTCCAAAAACGTTACTACTAGGAGTTATGTTATGCTTAGAGAAAAGCATAAGATTAATTTCTAACATGTATTTTGTAGAGTAGCTGAGATCAGGAGAAATAACGGGCAATAGCTGGAGTGGAGAAAAAGAAAATGTTTGCTTTTATTTGGCCTGGAGTTTCTTGTACTGTGATGGCAATTATTTGGGATGGGGTTGGGAGGAGAGAGAGAGATATAGACTGGGAATGAATCACACCGAAGGTGAAGGCATATGGATACCTCACTGAGAGGAGACAAGCGTGCAGATAGTTTGGTATATGTGTCATCATATTGTGAGAAGCCCAAGGTAAATATACAGGCCACATGTAGGTGCTCTGGTTGACAGCCACAGATGTGTTTTCGGCTGACAGACGGCATCAGGTATCAGCCATGTGAGTGAACCATCATGGACATCGAGCCCATTATAGCCTTCTTATGTCTCCAGCCCCAGTCACTGGGTTTTTTCCCCAGCTTCTTTCATTATTTTTAAACCACTAAGTGGATTGAAAACTACCACAGCTCCCTTCAAGTATGGAAACAAATTAGAACTTAGAGGAGGGTAGCGGAGTAGATGTGTTTCAGATTTCAGAGTCAAATCCAGTTTTAGAATTAACTTATATTATGTTCTAACATATTGTCTATCACAGCAAATATTCCTTATTTTTGAGAAAAATGTGTATTCTACAGTTTTGGGGCTTAGTGTTTTATAAATGTGTATTATGTAGAATTGGTTTATACTCTGTTTATTATTTTTATTTTTAAGTATAGTTGATTTACAATGTTTCAGATATACAGTAAAGTGATTCAGTTACACACATACACACACACACATATATATACATATATATATTCTTTTCAAGATTCTTTTCCATTATAGGTTATTACAAGATATTGAATATAGTTCCCTGTGCTATAAAATAGGTCCCTGTTGGTTATCTATTTTATATATCTGTTAATGTCTGTATCTGTTAATGCCAAATTCCAAATTGATCCCTCCTCCCCCTTTCCCCTTTGGTAACCATGTTTGTTTTCTATGTCTGTGAGTCTATTTCTATTTTATAAGAAAGTTCATTTGTATCATTTTTTTACATTCCACATATCAGTGATATCATATGATATCTATCTTTGTCTGACTTAACTTCACTTAGTATGGTCATTTCTAGGTCTGTCCATGATGCTGCAAATGCCATTATTTCATTATTTTTTATGGCTGAGTAATATTCCATTGTACATATATACCACATCTTCTTTATCCATTCATCTTTTGATGTACAAATTTGGTTGCTTCCATGTCTTGGCTATTGTAAATAGTGCTGCTATGAATGTTGGGGAAGATGTATCTTTTTGAGTTTGAGTTTTCTCCAGATATATGCCCAGAAGTGGGATTGCTGGATCATACGGTAGTTCTATTTTTAGTTTTTTTAAGGAAACTCCATACTGTTCTCAATAATGGCTGCACCAATGTACATTTCCAACAACACTGTAGGAGTGTTCCCTTTTCTCCACACCTTCTCCAGCATTTATTATTTGTAGACTTTTTGAGGATGGTCATTCTGACCAGTGTGAGATGATACCTCACTGTGGTTTTGATTTGCATTTCTCTAATTAGCAATGCTGGACATCTTTTCATGTGCTTTTTGGCCATCTGTATGTCTTCTCTGGAGAAAGGTCTATTTAGGTCTTTTGCCCTTTTTTATTTTATTTTTTTTTGCGGTACACGGGCCTCTCACTGTTGTGGCCTCTCCCGTTGCGGAGCACAGGCTCCGGACGCGCAGGCTCAGCAGCCATGGCTCATGGGCCCAGCCGCTCCGCGGCATGTGGGATCTTCCCGAACCAGGGCACGAACCCGCGTCCCCTGCATCAGCAGGCGGACTCTCAACCACTGTGCCACCAAGGAAGCCCTTGCCCATTTTTTGATTGGGTTATTTTTTTTGATATTGTACTGTATGAGCTGTTTTTGTATTGGGGGGATTAATCCCTTGTTGGTCACATTGTTTGCAAATGTTTTCTCCCATTCTGTAGGTTGTCTTTTCATTTTGTTTATGGTTTCCTTTGCTGTGCAAAAACTTTTAAATTTAATTAGGTCCCATTTATTTACTTTTGTTTTTGTTTCCATTCCTCTAGGAGACAAATGACAGCAATGTTATTTTTGGATCTATTTCAAAGAGTGTCCTGGACATATTTTCCTCTAGGAGTTGTATACTATCCAGTCTTACATGTAGGTCCTTAGTCCATTTTGAGTTTATTTTTGTATATGGTGTTAGAGAATGTTCTAATTTCATTCTTTTACATGTAGCTGTCCAGTTTTCCCAGCACCACTTATTGAAGAGACTGCCTTTTCTCCATTGTATATTCTTGCCTCCTCTGTCATAGATTAATTGATATAGATGCATGAGTTTATTTCTGGGCTTTCTATCCTGTTCCATTGATCTATGTGTCTGTTTTTGTGCCAGTACCATACTGTTTTGATTACTGTAGCTTTATAGTATAGTCTGAAGTCAGGGAGCCTGATTCCTCCAGCTCCATCTTCTTTCTCAAGATTGTTTTGGCTATTCAGGGTCTTTTGTGTTTCCAAATTAAAAAAAAAATTTTGTTACAGTTCTGTGAAAAATGCTGTTGGTAATCTGAGAGGCATTGCACTCAATCTGTAGATGGCCTTGGGCAGTATGGTCATTTTAACAACATTGATTCTTCCAATCCAAGAACACAGCATGTCTTCCCATCTGTTTGTGTGGTTTTTAATTTCTTTCACCAGTGCCTTATAATTTTCAGAGTACAGATCTTTTGCCTCCTTAGGTACATTATTCTTTTTGGTGTCATGGTAAATGGGATTGTTTCCTTTATATTCTCTTTATTCTCGTTGATCTGCTGCCTAGCTGTTCTATCCATTAGCGATGGTGAGATACTGAAATCTCCAAATACTATTGTGGGATTGCCATATTTCTCCCCTTACTTCTACCACCTTTGCTTCATGTATTTTTAAGTTCTATTGTTGATGCATTTATCCTTATAATTGTTTTTTCTTTATCATGGATCAACTGTTCATAATTCTAAAATGTTCCTCTTATCTCTAGAAACTTTTTTTTTGTTTTAAAGTCAAATTTATCTAAGGTTAGCATAGCCATTCCAGTTCTCTTATGGCTACTGTTTGTATATTTTTTTCCATCATTTTCACTTAATCTATTTGTAATTTGAATCCAAAATATATCTCCCATAGCTAGCATGCTTAGTGGGTTTTTTTAATCCAAGTCATAATTTCAAGTTTTTGTGAATGTGTCATAATTTGTGTTGATAGTAGGCATTTTAATAAGATAGTGTGGCAACTCTCAATACTAATCCTCACAGGCTTCTTCTAGCTGGTGTTTGCTTGTCTATTTCTATTGATTTGTCTGAGCTAGCTCAACGAAGTGTATTTCTCCTGTAATGTGCAACCTTGATCTTTTCCTCAGAGGGCCACACTGCAACATGCATACTGTCTTCCTGACACTCAAGGATGAGTCAGGTTTTAGCTCTGCCCTCTAAGAATCCCTTTTTCCTTTATCTCCAAATTAAGCTTCTGGCTGTTATCCTACTGAGATATTAGCCCCCACTAATTGCCAGCTGATTGCTCTACAGTTTTCAAGAATATCCTCAGGCATACATTGTTCTACACTGAATCCCAACTCCTTGACAGGGGCAGGGTGTTGCCAATCTTTAAGGATTTCTCAACCCCCCCCCCCCCCCGGGGGAAATTTCTGTGCTTTGTAGCAGGAGCTTTGTGAATGTGTGCAAATGTGTGTGTGTGTGTGTGTGTGTGGCATATGTGCACACGTGCATGCAAGCAGGGAGTTGGGGGACTGGTGTTGCTCTCTCAGTTGTTGCTACCACCCAGTGTGAAGCTTCTATACCCCAGAGTCACAGGTATCTGCCAAAGGTGACGAGCTGCTAAATCTACCTGAAATCATTCTTTAATCACAGGGATCTGGAAGTGATGGAAGCTACCACATACCTGCCAAGCCCTGTGGAGCAGCTTTTCTGAAACACTGAACTGTGTGGGAAATGGATCTTCTCACTTCACCTGCTTCCTCCCTAGATCTATTCTACCTAGCAACAGTCGCAGGTAGGGAACTGGAAGCCACACAGCCACTGCCAGCCACATGATATAAACTTTCCATAGCACAGAGAAGTGAAAATGACATCTGCTGATGTTTGCTAGCTACCAAAATCATTCCAAAAATCTCTTCCACCCCAGGATGCTGAGGGACATTAGAATTGCCACTTGGCAACCGAACTTGCTGGAACAGCAATTCTGTAAGGCAGAGCTGTGGGGATATAATTGCAGTCACTAACTGCATTTAACTAATAACCAAAGCCAGGGCCTCCCATTGTTCTTACCCTGTCTCCATGGATTTTTTAAAATATTTTTTCTCAATTTGTTGTTAGCCCTTTAATGAATCTCCAGAGCCTCTGAGTGATTGACTTTGTTGATTGTTACCAGTTTAATCGATGTCCGTCCAGGGGAGAGTGTTCTCTGAGCTCCTTTTATTACCAGCATACCAGAAATTCTACTCAGCCACTATTGAGTGCAACTGCAAAAGCCACCCCAGTCAGAACCACCTGGGTGAGCCCAGTCGACCCACGGAACTATTAGAGATATCATCTTATGGTTTTAATTTTGGGGTGGTTTCTTATCTAGTGATAGATAATCAGAACATACTATCGGATTTACTTCTAGTTTTTACTTCTAATTTTACTTCTACTATTTTTTTTCTTTTGTCTACTGTCACTGTTGTATGAGTCAATGCTGTAAATCTTTATGAAGAAAGGAAAATCCAATATATTTTTTTTTAAATAGGCTGTATTCACATCTTTTGGAAATTACATATCATCACTAGGTTTCTTTGAACATCTTTTCTAGGATAAAGAAAGTCAAACCAAAAGATAGTTATAATCTTATTTTAAACAACTTTCTCTGGATTGCCTATGGGATCAATCATATGAAGTGCCAGATTCCTCAGAATACTTACGATTCTTTATTCTCTATCCACTTACTTCATCCATTATAACAAAGGGCATAGTGATAGTCCTTCTCCCTCAGGAAAAAAAAAGCAAGTCTTTCTTGATATGACTCTCATGTATTTCCTTCTCCATTATTCTATTTTATAGCTTTCAAAGTCTGCAAACAGAATTCCTATATGTATCTGCCCACCACTTTAAAGGGGAAAACACAGATTTTAACTGCCTATTAAATGTGAATGAACTCCATCTTTGCAGAAAATAACTAATGTATTCAACTTTAATAACATATTTTTCTAACATTTCAAATTACTGCAGATGTCAATTTAAATCAGGCAGTATATAATCAAAATGGTCTGTTAATTTTTAAACAATAATAGTTGAAATTGTTTAAAATTCTATGCATATATTTTCTACAAGGAAACTTCTCATATGTAGAGTGTATTTTTTTATACTGACATTACGTTTCTCCTTTGAAGTAAATCAAGAGCTGGGAGCTATGCTGTTAGTGAGTTTGCAAGCAAACCAAGCAGTGACACATCTACGTTTCTTTTTTTAAAGAGTGTAGATTTTAGATCATTATTTGGAGTACAGTTCCAGTTCACAATTTCTTCTTTCTTTGACTATGTAGCTTTACTAATGAGAAAAAAAAAAAATGCTTTGGGATATCCGTGCCAAGTTAGCTATATCTGCATATGGGTAAAGAGTGGAAATTACTTTAAAGTGCGGGTTAAATATAATCAAATTATGTGACTCAAGGGATGCCAAAATATAATTATTATGAATTACCTAGGAATATGACAATTTTCAAAATTCCCTTTGAATACCACTGTGAAGAGCCCATTCAAATTGAGAAAGAAAAGCATAATTCAATGGCTGTCAACATAAGAAACACTGAGCAGGGAGTGAAAATGCTATAGAAATGATAACTTTCCTGATTCTTTAACAGCAATCTATATCTCCCTTGTTTCCTAGTTCCGTACTTTTTCATACTCAATTTCTGTAAGAATGACTGTATATAAAAATATGAATATGTTAAACTGGAATGTTATAAAAAGCATCCTTCTTAGGAGATATATGACTTCCTGTAGTTTTTAATGTCAACCTTGGTTAGAGGAAATCTGTCATTGGGTTAGGTAAGAATCCTCAACTTCTCTGCACAGTATTTGTCAGGTTGTGGTTTTGCAACTCACATTTCAGGCATCAAAACACCTCAGAAATCCCAATAAATCTGTGAGGTAGACCTACAATACAAACGCTTCCATAAACCCACTGAAAGCAGGACAGTCCCCCTAGAATAAGTTCAAGACAGTCCTCTTGAACCTATTTAACTGACTATAAATTTTAGTAATAGTTTCGTAACTCCAGGGTATTGGTTATTTATTTAAAGTAGATATAAGGTTTAAAGAAAAGTTATTTTTAAAATAAAATATATTTTTTAAAAAGAACACAATGTTCAACTATAAAATTATGTGATGCATTCTAAAAATCACAACAAAAAATTCTTAAAAATTAAAAAACTTAACAGAACACACATACTGTCCTCCCACTCACATTCAAATTTGTCACTTTAGAAGTCTATATCCTAAAATCTGAATTATGTCCAGAAAGGAATACATGGCAACCTGCAAAGAAATGTGAATTCACAAAAAAAGGTGTTTTTTTTCATATCAGCAGTCCACCCAGATAATTCCACACTCTTCATCTCTCTAGGTAAACATATAAATTATGTGAGATTACTGAAGTTCTTCTCCTCACACCTACTTCCTCTTTGTTTCTAGTTTTGTTTTTTTTTAATCTCACTTTCTCTAGCTTACTGTGAATACTCAAAAACTTTCTAACTTTTGTCAAAGCATTTAGCAATCTCTTTCTCTCACTTTCATAAATATAGGCTCTATCCCTAAAACACATGTAGATATGGGGTCAGTCCTTATCAATGAAAAAGCCCACTCTAGCTCAACAGTTATCATCTTCATCAAAAGAACATCATTCCTAACATTTATTGTGCCAATCCCTCTATAATATTAGCTTGGAATCATTAGTCTGTACTTTTACTTGTTCATTTATAATACATGAATAACTTAATTTATTTATACTTATCCATATTGCCTTCCTTGGGTTTAGACAATTTAATAAATGGTAGCAACACGTGAAGACTGATCCTCAAATTCTAGTTCATACAGTCTTGTTGGAGAGAGAAATTATAATACAATAAATCCAGTAATACAACTTGATGAGTTGTATATCATATCAACTTGATACAACTTGATATAAACTTCTCTTGATATAGAGAAGTTTAAAGTGTCAATCCCATTCCAGAATATACAGCATTTTTTTTTTAAATCAAAGACTTCTCTTCTTGGCCAAGATAAAGTAACAGGAACTGAACTGACCCTCTCACCTGAAACAACATTGGACAAGATATGCCAAACAATGGTTTTAAAGGCCCTGGACAAAGGTCAGTGATCTGTGAGAATAGGGAAACTAACAAAGTTAGCCCTATGATTTGCCCCAGCTTAGTGCCTGGGGAGTTTCCAAGTTGTGTCATAAGGTTGAGGACAGCAACAGCACTCTGTCAGTCTTGTCAACATGAGAAAATGAAGCAATGTTCATAGTAGCACTATTTACAATAGCCAGGATATGGAAGCAACCTAAATGTACATCAACAGATGAATGGATAAAGAAGATGTGGTATATATATATACAATGGAATCTTAGCCATAAAAATGAATGAAATTGAGTCATTTGTAGTGATGTGGATGGACCTAGAGTCTGTCATACAGAGTGAAGTAAGTCAGAAAGAGAAAAACAAATACTGTATATTAACGCATATATATGGCATCTAGAAAACTGGTACTGATGAACCTAGTGGCAGGGCAGGAACAGAGACACAGACATAGGGAACGGACTTGTGGACACGGGGGTGGGAGAGGGGAGGTTGGGACGAACTGAGAGAGTAGCATTGACATATATGCACCACCATGTGTAAAACAGATAGCTAGTGGGAAGCTGCTGTACAGCACAGGGAGCTCAGCTCAGTGCTTTGTGATGACCTAGATGAGTGGGATGGGGAGGGTGGGAGGGAAGCTCAACAATGAGGGGATATATGTATACATATAGCTGATTCACTTTGTTGTACAGCAGAAACTAACACAACATTGTAAAGCAATTATAATCCAATAAAGACGTAAAAACATTTCAAAAAGAATAAATAAATTTTTAAAAGGAGCTATGATTCTGGAGAAGCCATCCTGACTAGAATTGGCAGAGCACAATATTTGCAAGAAAAGAGTCTGTACAAAGACAGAGCTCTAGAGATGTGCAGAGTCCTCTTTGAATGTTCAGGTGAGTATTTATCAGTACATAAAATTAAGAAAAATAATAAAGGCATGGGAAAAACAACCCAATAGGATTAAAGGAAATAAAAACCAAAACTCACACAGGGCTAGTAATAGTTCATGTTCCCTCCAGGAAGAGTAGAAAACCTAACATGTCATGGGGCATCAAGCAGAGTACTCAGTAGATTTTTTGTCAGTAGTGAGGCGAAATTAGCCATTGAGAAAAGACTGCTTTAGTATTTGAAAACAAATACTAAAATTAATACCAAAAAGGGTCCTGAAAGAGCTCAAGAATGTTTATATGAACATACCTAACACCCACAAAGGTTAAAAATCTCTGTGCTTGGGAACAAATCAAAAATTATCAGATGTTCAAAGAAGCAAGCAATATAACACATAATGAAAGGAAAAGTTAATCTATCAAACAACCAGACATGACACAGGTGAAAGATTAGTAGCCAATGTGTTCAAGAAGCTAAACATAGATAACATTAGAAACATCAAAAACAGTAAAAAAACAAAAAAAAACAAAGTTTCACTAATGAAAACTACAAAGGATTAGATGAAAAATATATTGAGGTTAAAGGCATAGTAGACAGAAGAAATGATTAATGAACATGAAGATATACCAAAAGAGACTATCTAAGATGAAACACAGAAAGCGAAAAAACTGGAAAAAGATCTAAAAAAAGAATATACCACTGAGCTTTAAGACATCTTAAAGCAAGTTAATACATATGTATTTTAAACCCCCAAAGGAGATTAAGAGTGAAGAAAACAAAATATTTGAAAACATAACAACCCAATTTTTAAAAAATGATGAATATCATGAACCCCCAAATTCACAGGTCAACATAAAAAAACCTGAAAACAACTAAACCAAGGAACATCGTAATCAGTGATAAAGAGAGAAACTTAAATCAGCCAGAAAGTAGAAGATGCATTACAAGTAAAGGAACTAAGATAAGTATGACAGCAGATTTTTTGGTCAGAAACAATGCTAACAAGAAGGCAGTGGAAGGCTTCCCTAGTGGCGCAGTGGTGGAGAGTCTGCCTGCTGATGCAGGGGACACGAGTTCGTGTCCCGGTCCGGGAAGATCCCACATGCCACGGAGCGGCTGGGCCCATGAGCCATGACCACTAAGCCTGCGCGTCCAGAGCCTGTGCTCTGCAATGGGAGAGGCCACAACAGTGAGAGGCCCGCATACCACACACACAAAAAAAGAAGGCAGTGGAGCAGTATCTTTTAAGTATTGAAAGAAAATAGCTGTTATTTGAAGTTCTATAACCAATGAAAGTATTTTTTGAAAAATAAAGGTGAAATAAAGCCCTTTGAGATATACACAACCTTTACAAATCAACAAGTAGATATGCACTACAAGAAATCTTAAAGGAAGTACTTCCTGGCAAAAGAAAAATATTAACAGAGAAAATCATGATCTATTTTCAAAAAAAAAACTCTGGAAATGGTCATTATGTGGCTAAGTGTAAATATTTCTAATTATGTAAATATCTTTAATACACAGTTGATTCTTTAAAGCAAAAATGAGTTGTAGAGTACATAATGTACATACAAATGTATGACAATAATAGCAAAAGACTGGGAGGAGAAAAATGGAAAGAGAGTGTTCTAAGTATCTTTTTTCTCCCTAAGTTTCTTATACTATACATGAAGTGATATAATATCACTTCAAAGTGTTATAATTTAAAGATGTATACTGTAAGACATAAAGCACATGCTGAAATAACCTGAGAAATAATTATAACGAACAAAGCAAGTAAATAAAATTAAATCATAAAAATAATAAATCAATCAAGAATAAGGAAGAAAAAGTGGAAAGAGAAAAAAAATTAACAAATGGGGCAAACAGAAAATAAATCCAAGATGTAAACTTAACCCAACCCTATCAATAATCATATAAAATATAAATGGTCTAAACAACCCAGTAAAAAAGAAGAGACCATCAAATTGGATAAAATAACAAGACCTAACTATATTCTGCCAAAAAGAAATCCATTATACATATAAAAACAAAAATAGGTTACAAGGATGGAAATAACATGCTAACACTAATCATAGAAAAACTGGAATACCTATAATTAATATCAGACAGAATAAATTTTATGGCAAAGAATGTTACTAGGGATGCAAAAGGGCCATTTCTCAATGATATATAAGCCAATTCAGCAAGAAGACTTAATAACCATAAACATCTATGAAACTTAGAACAGAGTTTGTAAATAAGTGATAAAAAAGCATTTGAATTGCAAGGAGAAATAGACAAATCCAAAACTATAGACAGAGATTTCCACACTCCTCTCACTCTGCTTCACAGAACAGGCATACAGGAAATCAGAAATGATATAAAAGTTTTGATGAACACAATGACCAAGTTAACCTAAGTGACATTTGTAGAACATTCCATGTCATGACACAATAATGTGTCTTCTTTTCAATTGAACAAAGAAGATGCACTGAAATAGAACTCACTGTGGTCCAAAAAAACGTATTACCAAATTTGAAAGAATTCAAGTCATTCCAAGTATGTTTTGTGACCACAATGGAATCCAATTAAGAAGTCAACTCTAGAAAGGTATCCCCGCATATTATTTTAAAATAACCTATGCAACAAATAAGAAATCAGAAAGAAAATTAAGATTATTTTAACTGTAAGAAAATCAAAACATCCAGATATATGGGATGCAGCTCAGAAAATGATTAGAGGGCACTTTTTTAAAAGCATAAAATGCCTATGTTAGCAATAAAGCAATGTGTCAAACAACATCCTCAGTTTTTACCTTAAGAAACAAACAAAAGAGCAAGCTAAATGCAAATTACACAGAAAAATGGAGCTAATAATAACAACACAGTAGATATCAGGAAATATATAACAGAAAAAGAGGAAACCCATATAATAAAAATGTCGGTCTTTGCTAACACATGTGAATGGCAAATAAGCAAACAAAAAAGACGGTCTACAATGCAAATTGAAATCACATTGATATACTATGACATACCAAAGAATGGGAAAAACTAAAAATTATAAGAAAACAACAACAAAGAAACAAAACAACTACCTCTATCAAGTGTTGGCAAGAATGTGGAATCACTAGAACTCACATCTAATGCTGGTCAGAATCCAAAATGGTACAATCATTTTCAAAAGAAGTTCAAAGCACATACCTGCAATTCTTTCCTAGTTATTTATCCAAGAGTAGTAAACTCATACGTCTACAAAAACACTTGAACACAAACGTTCATAGCAGCTTTATGTATAAGAGGGAAAAAACCAACATCAACCCCAAATCCAAATATGTCCCTCAACAGGCAAATGGATAAAGTACTTTTGATATATCTATATAATGGACTATTACTCAGCAACAATAACAATAAAACACAAGTATTTATATAGGCAACAACACTGATGGATCTCAAAATAATTATGCTGAAAGAGCCAGGTAATAAGAGTACATACTGTATGATTCTATTAATATAAACTTCTAGAAGATGCAAATGTACAGTGACAGAAAACAGATCTGTAGCTACCTGAGATGGGGTGAAATGAAGGGTAAGTTGGAAGGGATAAAAAAGGGGCAGGAGAAGAATAGAAGTGATGAGTGCTTTTATGATTGTGATTGTGATGGGAGTTTCACAGAAATACATACTTGTTAAAATTTACCAAAATGTACTAATTAAATATGAACAGTTGACTGTATACCAATTATATCCTAATAAATGTGTTAAAATTTGAAAAGGATCAATCAGTCACACAACTTAAAAATCTTTTCACATTTATATCCATAAAAGATACAAAGTGTAATGGAGTGGGGCATGATGGGATGCATGTTGTGGTAGCAGGGACAAATGGGAAAATGAATCTTTCTGAAATTGTATATATTCCCCTCCATGTCTAGGTAGTATAATTGAATGTACAGTGTCTTATAATTCAAAACACCAAAATTGTAATCACATTCTCTCAAATAACTAGCTAAGTAAATTTGGGTAATTCGTTTCTCCTCTCTATGGATTTGTAAATTATAGAGTCTTCCTCAAGGAACTTTAAAGTTTCTCCCCACGCTCCAATTCCATATCTAAACCTAGACAAGGAATTGAATTTCTGGTTGAGCCATAACCCTCAGCTGATGTGTAACCATGTCAATAAACGCCCACAAATTAGAAATAATACCCTTGAAAAGTGCTATGTGGGCTTCCCTGGTGGCGCAGTGACTGAGAGTCTGCCTGCCGACGCGGGGGACATGGGTTCGTGCCCCGGTCCGGGGGGATCCCACATGCTGCGGAGCGGCTGGGCCCGTGAGCCGTGGCCGCTGAGGCTGCACGTCCACAGCCTGTGCTCTGCAACGGGAGAGGCCACAGCAGTGAGAGGCCCGCGTACCACAAAAAATAATATTAATAAAAAAAAAAGTGCTATGTTTTCCAAGGCCTCAAAATATTCAGTGTGAGATTAATAAACAAAGATTTAAGACAATGGCCTATTTCCAGTAAAGCAACACTCTTTCCGATGATCTTCACATTTCTGTCCTCTCTTAAATAACTTTTCTTGCTTATGTGAGGGTATTTACTTTTGTGGATATACCAAAATACTTTTTATTTTAAACGTTAGTTATGAGATTAGGTTTCAAAATTAAAAAATTTGTAATAATCAGAGTCACAAATTGTTACTATGAACTTTTACCAACTGAGAATCTCATGATCAAAAGTCCATAGTTACATATGTCCATGCCACTCTCCGTCTGTGCATATATACACTACCAAGTGTAAAACAGATAGCTAGCGGGAAGCAGCTGCTTAGCACAGGGAGATCAGCTCAGTGCTTTGTGACCACCTAGAGGGGTGGGAGAGGGAGGGTGGGAGGGAGATGCAAGAGAGAGGAGATATGGGGATATATGTATATGTATAGCTGATTCACTTTGTTATAAAGCAGAAACACACCACTGTAAAGCAATTATACTCCAATAAACATGTTTAAAAAAAAGTCCATAGTTTCAAGTATTCACAGTTAAGTGACAATTATGACTTTTCAAACTTTTGAAAATTGCACAAGCCTTATGAAGTTAATAACATGTGTGATGAGGAAACTGAAAGAATGGCCACTAAGTTATATGATATGTATCTTTATGACACCCTATACAACAATGAAATTTTCTCAGAAATCAATTCTATCTTTTTACAAAAGTTTCTCTTAAAAATACTCATATTTCATAAACTATAGTTAGAAAAAAGCTTATAGATTTTGATTCTTAGCCTACACCTTCCTATCTCCATTATGCCCAAAAGAAAAATTGATTCTGACCTTGAAGTCAGAGTATTAAAAATAAGCCTCTGCCGCACTGATTTTTCTTTTCTCTGTTTCTGAAATAACTGTTTAAACTCACTCAGGGGATTACTCTAATGATCCACTAGCTTTTTATAAGTACTGAAAAGAAGTAAAAGTGATGTTTGTGCAGTGAAGTGTTTATCAGTTCCTAACACGTTTCAAGGAAAAATATGTGTGTTTAAATGATGCTGAGCCTCACCACACAGATATTCCATGTGGCCTCTATCAGTCAAGATGATATCTACTAATGAGAGAACTTACACCAAGACATAGTAATTCATAATGCTAGAAATATTTATTTAAAACCTTTACCTAAAAGCAAACGTGATTTTCAATTGATGGGATATGAAAAAGATGTAACAAATCAAGCCTAGTTATATAAGAATAAATTACATTTTCATGCTCTGATTATGACAATGAAGTCTTGATGTAAATTTAATAGTCTCACAAATATCTACATGATTTATCATTGCAACACATATTCACCACGAGGTTTGTCAGTTTTCTACATTTAAGTTTCATAAAAATAATATTTTACTTTAGACGATAGACAAATTACAAAAAAAATCATTACAAGGAAGGAGAAAATGCACAACTCATTCTTGTAATACATCAGTGATAGGCAAATCCTACGTAAGAAGTCACTTGAAATCACAAAGAGAATAGAAACTGTCACAAAAACATTACTGTAGAAATGTCAGCCAGCCTTGAAACAACTATAACTTTAAAAAACAAATCTATTAAAAGTTGAGGCTCTCATTAGTAATGACAAAGTAAGACCTCAGCAGAATGGCATCCCTGCAGAAAACAAATTAAAAACTGGACATTATACCAAAAGTAAGCACTGGAAAGTGAACAGAAGCTTTCAGAATGTAATGGTGAGTACAGATTCAAAGGAGTGGGAGTGGTATATGAAGTGAATGTCCTTTTTTATGAATGTTAGCCTGGAGTCAGGCTCAGTCATTCACTGAATGAGGTGGCAAGGTATTGGAAAACTGCAGCATTTCCAGCCTGGAGAGCCAGAAAACTGAAGATGAGGAAACTTGCTAAAGAACACTGTGAGGGAATCCAGAATGGGGAAGTGCTGATTCTTTCTACCCACATTTCTGCCTAACCCATGGCATAGCCATGCACACAAAAGAATAAAACAGCTTACTTAAAGACAAAGATCTGAACTTAGGCCAGAGCTGCCACTCAAAAAACAAAAGCTTTCAATTTAAGTCCAATTAAAATAATAGTTAAAAGTAAAGAACACCACTCATGTGATAAAAAAAAATGGAATCCAAAATCCCTAAAAATTAATATATGTCCAAAATACAAAATTAGGCAGAAGTAACGGGCAGCTAGGAAAATGCACAAAAAGAAATCCAATTAAGCAAAGACCAACTCTAAGGTGACTCAGATTTTGGAAGTAGCAAACAAGGATTTTAAAGTGGCTACTGTAACAATCCTCAATGAAGTAAAGTATAATATGGTCACAATGAATGAAAAAAAGAATGCCATCAGAAAAATAATAAAGTGGAGATTCAGAACTAAAAAATAATCTGAAGTAAAAAAATAAACAACTTGATTGATTTACTGGACAAATGGAAATGACAGAGGAAAGACTAAGTGAACATGAAGAAAGATCAACAGAAATTACCTAATTGTGTAGAAAACAGGTAAAAAAAAAAAGACTGAAAATAAAAGACCAGAGCCTCAAAGACCTCTGAGGTAATTATATTAAACAGTTTGGCATATATGTAATTGGAATCCAAGAAGAAGTGGAATGAAAAAATAAGGCAGAAAAAATCTGAAGGAATAATGTCCAAAATTTTCTCAAATTTGATTAAAGGTAGAAAATTATAAACAGAACATGAAAAGAACACCATCAAACTGTTGAAAGGTAGAGAAAATGACAAACGTTGAATGTAGGAAGAGGAAAAACGACCTATTACCTACAGGGAAACACCAATTCAATTAATAATTGACTTTTTTACCAGCCACTATAGAGGGCAGAAGAGAGAGGGAATAACACTACTAAAGTGCTAAAACAAACAAATAAAACTGTCCACTCAGAATACTATACACAGAATATTCTATAAAATATCCTTCAAAAGTCACAGCAAAATAAAGACATTTTCAGATTAATCAAATAAACAAGAAAATGAACAAATAAATCAATAAAATAATTTGTTGTCTGCAGATCTATAAGATAAGCAACGCTAAAGAAAGCTCTATAGTCTGAAGTGGAGCAGTAACAGACAGAAACTCAGGTGCTCATAAAGGAATGAAAAACTTCGGAAATCATAAATATCTGGGGATATGCAAATGACCATTTGCTGTTTTCTCTCAATTTAAATATATAATTGATTAAAGCAAATGTTATGACATTATTTTGTAGGGTTCGTAATGTATAAAAATATAACACATATAATAATCATAAAGGGTCAGATAGCAAGTATTTTAGGTTTTGCAGGCTGTAAGGGCTCTGTTATAACCACTCAACTCTGCCACTGTGGCTCAAAAGCAGCCATAATCCATCAGCGGACAGTGTTGGCTGTGTTCCAATAAAATTTATTTACAAAACAGTCAGTTGAACTGTGGGTCATTGTTTGTCAACTCTGGCAAAAACGTTGAGTGATATATGGACCTATAGGGTTTAAAAGATTCTATAATTTATGTGAAGTGGTAAACTACTGTAACTGTAAACAGTAAAAGATATTTAATTCTCAGAATAACCACTAAAAAATGCAAAGATACGGCAAAAAAGCCAGTAGGAATATTAAAATTCTAAAAATATGTAAAATAATCTCCCAAAGTGGGGGTGAGGAAAGGAGGAATGGAAAACAAAGAGGGAACAAATAATAAAATGGTAGAGACAAAACCACATAAATAATTACACTGAATGGTACTAGGTTGCAGTCAAAAGGCAAAGATTTTAAGAATGGGTTAAAGAAAAAAGAGACCTAACTTGCTGTCTACAAGAGATGCACTTTAAATACAAAGTTACAAATAGGTAGAAAGTAAATGGATAGAAAAAATATATACCATAAAAATAGTACACATGAAAAGGCTTAAGTATCTAAATTAATAGCAGATCAAATACCAAGATACAAAATACTACCAAAGAAAATGAGGAATATTTTATAATGATAAGCATCAATTATACAGGAAAACATAATCAGAAATGTGTAAGCATTTAATAAGAGTTTCAAAATGTAAGAAGCAAAGATTGACATAATTAAAGGAATAAATCAATAATACCAAATCAGAACTGGAGATTTTAACATCCTTCTCTCAGCAGTTGATAGAACTATGCTAAGTGAAATACACCAGACATAGAAAGAGAATTATCACATAATCTCCCTTACATGTGGTAAATAAATAAATAAATAAAGTTGTATTCATAGCAACAGAGAGTAGAACTGTGGATACCAGAGGCTGGGGGATGGAATAAAAGGGCAATATTGATCAAGGGGTAAAACTTTTCAATTGTAAGATGAATAAACCTAATGTACAGCATGGTGACTATAGATACTAATAACATATTGCATATTTGAAATTTGCTTAGAGTAGATCTCAAGGGTCCTCAACAGACACATGAAAAAGGTAATCTTGGAAGACAATGGGTATATTAGTTAGTTTGATTGTGGTAATCATTTCACAGTGTATACATATATCAAAACATCATGGTGCATACCTTAAATATGTACAATTTTTGTCAAAAATAGGTTTAAAATTCTTTAAAATAATTTTAAAAGAACTGTGCAAAAAATCATAGAAAAGAAAATAATATTCCAATTTGATAGGTCTCAAACACAATAACATCAGAATAAAAATTATTTTCATGTATACCTGGTATGTTACTGTGACAGACAATATGCTGAGCCAGAAATCAAGCCCCAAAATATTTTTACTTTTTAAAGAATGAACTAATCTAGAGTATGTTCTTTTAGCACATAATTAAAGATCAGTATAAATAAGAATTAGAAATATTTGGAAATCAAATAATATATATATATAAATGACAGACTGGTCAGAGAAGAATTCAAAAAGGAAATGAGAAAATATATTGAACTAAATGATAATAAACCACATGAAATATGGGAGATTCAGCTTAAGCATTGCTTAAAGGGAAATTTATACCTTTAAATATTAATATTAGAAAAGAAGGGAATTTAAAATCAATTATCTGAGTTTAAGAAATCAGGAAAAGAAAAACAAATTAAATTCAAATAAGTAGAGGGAAGGCATTAATAAAGCTAAGAGCAGAAATCAATACAACTGAAAGAGAAGAACACAGAAAGTAAGTAAAACCAAAAGCTGGTTCTTTGAAAATTTATACGCTTATACCTAGAAATAACAAATCAAAGATATATTAGAAAATACCAATATCAGGGATTAAAGATAGTACATCACTGCAGATCCTAGAGAAATTAAACAGGGAATAAGAGAATATAATGGATAACATTATGCCCATAAATCTGACAATGGGGATGAAATGAACAAGTCCTTGAAATACACATATGACCAAATGATCCAAAACTAAACAGAAAACTTAATTACCCTTATGCAGAATACTGACATTGCAATTTCCATAAAAACCAACCAACCAACAGCCAAAAAACACTCTGGACCCAGATGAATTGACAGCTGGTTTCCATAATACATTTAAGGAAGAAAAATACCTATGCTAAACAAATTCTTTCTAGCAATAAAGGAGGAAGAAAGACCTCCCAACTAATTTTGTCAAGCTAGATACCAAAACTAGACAAAGATATCCCATGAAAAATATAAATGGATAGCCCTAATGAACATAGATGCAAAATATCTCAATACAATTTTAGCAAATTAAATCCAACAATATGTAAAGATAATACATCATGTCTAAACATGGTTTATCCAAGTAATGCTCTGTTGGCATACAACTCAATAAGATGACAACTCAATTTGAAAAGTGCTCAAAGGTTTTAAATAGACACTTAACAAAAATGTATGCAAATAGACAGTAAGTGCATGAAAAGACAAAAATCCCTAGTCATCATGGAAATAAAAATTGTCCATGATATAATAACACTACACATTTTCAACAGTATGATTAAAGTGAAAACTACTGATGACACCTAGTGCTACTGAGGATGTAAAGAAAGTGGAAATCCCTTACATGGCTGGTGAGACTGTAAAGTGTTTAGCCACTTTAAAAAACAGTAAGGCAGTATCTTAGAAAGTAATTGAAATACCTACCAAAGACCCAAAAATTCTACTCCTAGCTATTTAACTAAAGGAAATAAAAATATATACACACATATTACTCATCCATTATTCAAACAGCCAAAAAGTGGAAACAACCAAAATATACATCATCTGGTAAATAGAATCATTGTACATCCACACTATGGAATATTATACAGTGACAGAAAGAAATGACCTATTAATACATGTAAGAACATGGATGATTTAGCGAGAACTAAAAAAACAAAATACTATGTATATGACGCCACTTATATGAATTTCTAGAAAATCTATAGTGACGTAAAAAAGATAAATGGTTGCCTGTGCCAGTGGCTGCTGGAGGGAATCAAAGGGCAGAAGGAAAAAAATTTAGTGTGATGAAAATATTCTACACTTGAATTGTGGTGGTGGTTGTATCCTATGCACAATTTCTAAAGTTCATGAAACTGAACACTCAAAATGGGTGAATTCTACTGTATATAAACTATACTTCAGTAAAACTAGAAAGTGTTTTGAAGTCTCAAGGTACTTTTGTTAGTAGTCCTAGATTTTTTATGCCCTAGTCTTAGTATTGTGGATACTTTAGATTTTTCAGTTCCAAGCTTTGCCCCTTCCCCATCTTGGTAACCTCATCAATTCCAGGACTTCAGCTACTGAAGTTGTCATATCTAACGCCATAGAATTCACATAATAACTTTAGCTTGTATATGTCTCTTGGATATTTCAAACTCAGCATTAAAATAAATTGAAAGCAGTCTCAAACCATCCTCAGTTTATCTCCCCAAGTGATGCTAGTACGGTCTTTCAAAAAGAGCTCCTCTCATCACTTAATTCCCCTTGTTATAAGCATCAGTGGCTCCCTGAATCTTTCAGGGTACAATCTCTATTCCTCCAAACATAAAGCGTAAGCATTTTATGATTTTGACCTTGGCTTAACTCTTTTTTGTTTCTTTTATTTATCTTTTTAACATCTTTATTGGAGTATAATTGCTTTACAATGGTGTGTTAGTTTCTCCTTTATAACAAAGTGAATCATCTAGACATATACATATATTCCCATATCTCCTCCCTCTTGCGTGGCTTAGCTCTTTATTGTCTATTTCAGTTACTTCCCTTAGGATCCCTTTTTATCATGGGTCAACAATTAAAATGCTTTAGGGTGTATATAAAGGAGGCGGCATGAAAGAAAAACAGCAGCACAAGAGCATTTTAGTCTCCAGGATCAGGAGTCCACAGGTGTGCTGGTTAAAAAGAAAGTGAAGACCTACCTCATCCAAGTATCTTATGCAGCTCTCCTATAGCTCTGACCAAACGCTGCTATCTGGACACAGGTTTAATAGTTATGACTTTTCAATATCTGATTCTTATGTGAAATTGCATGATAATCAATATTTGAAGATAATATTTACAACTTAAAACATCAAACAAATCAAATGAAACTTTTCAGCAATCTGGATTCCAGACCACTAGCCCAGCAAAACACTTTTTTTTAAAAAACATATTTCCAAGTCCTTAAGTATTCTTTAGTATTTAACTTAGTTATCAATTCTAAGGGAGCCTTTTGTAATTTCCTACCAAAAAAAGGTGATTTGGATGCCCTTTGTTTATGCTTCCAGAATAAATACCTAATAATTATTAACTATTTGCTCTCTGCCAAGCACATCCTAAGCCCTCTACAGATATTAAGCCATTTTATATCCCCAACAGCACAATGAGATAGGTACTTTAATTCTTCTTACTTTACAGATGGTTCAAATGGGGTACGTAGAGTTTTAGTCACATTCCCAATATACAGCTAGGAAATAATAAAGTCAGGGTTCAAATCCATGTAATAATGGAGCCCCCATCAGCCACTGTAGTGCAATGATTCTTATATTTTATGACACAGTACTAGAATCACTGGTGTGTTCATATGTTTGCTCTCTGGATTTTAAATATTTAAAGAACAGAGATTATGTTTTACTTTTCCTTTTATCCTCCAGAGCTAGAACTTATTTAGTACCCTATAGGTACTGGTTGAACAAATTAATGAATGAGGTGATGAGGTATTGCAAATTTTCAATATTGTTCCTATGATTTTTAACTTTAAAACGTATTATCCTCATTGTAAAATTTCAAACAATACATTGTAATGTATGTATTATATAAAGTTGCTCCATTCTCTTGCTCCCCCGGTCCTTACCATAAATCCCAGGGATGCACATTTTTACCCATTTCATTATTTTCCATTATTCAATTTTTTAAGAATCCCTATAATTCGAAAAAGGGACTGTAAAACTAACATAACTAAGAATTAGGCTTTATTTTAAGAAAAATACTCAAATGTACAACTCTCAGAATGGATTAGAATAAAACCTCCATTGTTAAGATCAATTTTCTCCAAAACTAATAAGTAGTCAAACTGTAGCATATCTGGAATATTCTATGTAAGGAAATTAAACTGTGATATTTATTTTAATGTTGTCAATGATACCAAATTTAAACTGAACTTGGATGGATTGAAGGGAAATGAGTTAGTCTAAACACTAGTCTAAACCACTCAGACAATCATACCTCATGGGTGTGTGGCAAAATGGAAGGGAAAATTAGGATCTGGCCTTAAAACAGTTGCTATTTAGCAAATTCCAGCTGCAAGTTAGACAGTGAGAAGGAGACCGATGGACTTTAGCACATAAACACTTCCACGTGGTTTGATGAGAAGCGAGAACTGACAAATATAGAGGCACAAGGCTGGTACATGACCTTATACTACAGACCGTGTGTCTCCCCAGAATTTATACCATAATTCAAAAAGAGTCATGTACCCCAATGTTCATTGCAGCACTGCTTACAATAGCCAGGACATGGAAGGAACCTAAATGCCCATTGACAGAAGAATGCATAAAGAATATGTAGTACATATATACAATGGAATATTACTCAGCCATAAAAAGGAGCGAAATTGGGTCATTTGTAGAGATGTGGATGGACCTAGAGACTGCTATACAGAGTGAAGTCAGTCAGGAAGAGAAAACAAATATCGTATATTAACGCATATACGTGGAATCCAGAAAAATGGTATAGATGAACTTATTTGCAACGCAGAAATAGAGATACAGACATAGAGAACATATGTACGGATACCAAAGGGGGAAGGGGTGGTGGGCTGGAGTGGGAGATTGGGATATACACTATTGATACTATATATAAAATAGATAACTATTTATGAGAACAGACTGTATAGCAGAGGGAACACTACTCAATGCTCTGTGGTGACCTATATGGAAAGGAAATCCAAGAGGGGATATACGTATACGTGTGGCTGATTCACTTTGTTGTACAGCAGAAACTACCACAACATTGTAAAGCAACTACACTCTAATAAAAGAAAAAAGATATATTGAAACCTAATTCTCAATATGATGGTGTTGGAGGTGGTCCTTTGGGGGTGATTAGATTATGAAGGTGAAGCCATCTTGTAAGATATTAGTGCCCTTTGTTTTGTTTTGTTTTGTTTTGTTGCTGTATGCGGGCCTCTCACTGTTGTGGCCTCTCCTGTTGCGGGGCACAGGCTCCGGACGCGCAGGCTCAGCGGCCATGGCTCACGGGCCCAGCCGCTCCGCGGCATGGGGGATCTTCCCAGACCGGGGTACGAACCCACGTCCCCTGCATTGGCAGGCGGACTCTCAACCACTGTGCCACCAGGGAAGCCCCTATTAGTGCCTTTTTAAAAGAAAATACAAATGGCTCCCTTGCCTCTTCCTCTGTATGAACACACAATAGGACAACCGTCTATGAATCATGAAGAGGATTCTCACCAGGGAGTGAATCTGCTGGCACCTTGATCTTGGACTTCCCAGACTCCTGAACTGTGAGATAAATTTCTGTTGTTTATAAGCCACCCTGTCTATGGCATTTTGTTATAGTAGCCTGAATGTATGATGACACCTTACATGAGAACCATATGGAAAAAGCTTCTTACTATGTAACACAGAAAGTACTGACATTGAGCAGAATACTGTTGCTATTTCAAAGCTTCCAACAACAGCGAACATATCTTACTCCTTTAGAGGGCCTAGGTCCTAACTGACTGTGTCTGGCTATACATCAATCAAGTAATTACTTCTCACAGGAGCCCCTCCAATCCACTTCCCAAGGGAAGAAGAGCAGTTCTGCATCTGAGCAAAAATGTGTGTCAGATACCTTACATTTTCAAACAGAATGCCATTTCTGCCTCACGCATCGTTCTCTTTTTAGTCAACACCACAGATAATCGGTGCTTTTGGCTTCTGTCAAGGATTTCAACCATAAACTGACAGAACTCAGGGCTTGCCAAAATCTTGTTGGCAGCATCTGTTAGTTATGGGATACATTTAACTATTTATTAAGTGCCAATTAGGTATCCAGGTACACATTGTGAGAAAGCATTAGGTATTATCAAGAATATAAAAATTCTGCAAAGAACGAGTCCAAATTCACATTGTTAATAATAAAGGCTGGGGCTTCCCTGGTGGCGCAGTGGTTGAGAGTCCGTCTGCTGATGCAGGGGACATGGGTCCGTGCCCCGGTCCGGGAGGATCCCACATGCCACAGAGCGGCTGGGCCCGTGAGCCATGGCCGCTGAGCCTGCGCGTCTGGAGCCTGTGCTCCACAGCGAGAGAGGCCACAACAGTGGGAGGCCCGTGTACTGAGAAAAAAAAAAAGAATAAGGGATAAGAGAATGAGAAAGTTTTGGCTCATGGGAAAAATGCCCACTATAATCCTATTAATAATTTTAATAGTGAAGAAATTATTCAATATATCTTATAGAATTTTACTAGAAAGACTGAACCAGGGATTCCCATATACCTATTACAGTACTATACCACTTTCTACAGTGATTCAGTGAAATTCATGTCTAAGTTTCTTGTGGATATGATGTGTTCATCATCCTATTCCTCTCTCTGCCCAACATACTGCATGAAGCACTTATAAAAAAGAAACAAATTATTTCCTTAAAAAATAGTAGACCTCAATTATAATATCCTGAAAATACTCATTCAACAAATGTGTACTGATTAAACTTTAGGTTCTGAGCATTCTCCTATATACCGAGTGTAGAGTGATGAAATATAAGCAAAATCCTGTTTCCATGCAACATACAGGTTAGTGATGAAGACAGATAATGCACAATGGTGGTAAATTATATATTTCATGAAGAAATAATTCTATGATAAGTAGTAAGTACGAGTGAAATAATGGGTTCATTGGAAGGGGACGTCTCAAGAGCTGCCATTTAAAAGAAGTCAGTCATAGGTGCAAAACCACAGTGGACAAGGAGGATAACTTAAAAATGTTTGATGAGGTATTTTTCTAACTCTAAGATATTTTCTCAGAAAAATTTGTAACAATTCTGAAAATGATATCTATCTTACATGTTTCATATCTAGAAAAAAAAACAAGTAGAGTAAGCTTAGGAATCATAAGAATGGAGACATAAAAATGCCTGCATCATTGCCCACTCTTTCTTACCACTCAGTGTTTGGCAGTTATAGGAATTTGTGTTGATGAGAAATGCTGGAATTTGCTACCACCAGATACTCCTCCCTATACAGGTAGCATGAAAGAACATTAAAGCCAAGGATTTTAGAAATCAAGCATTATATCTGGCATGTGATGCCATTTTTAACAGGAGGATATGATGAAATTCATTAGTGGCTCCTCCTTACTATTGAAATATGGTTCCCTTTTTAACACCTGGCTTGATGTTGTGCTTACACCTAATCTGCAGGCACTTTCCATACCCTTCCCTGTGTAGTAGCCATTTGTGTATAAATATTCTCTTTTCCAATAGATTGGAAGTTTCATGAAAGTAGGAATTGGATGTCAAATCCCATTAAAAAGGGCAATGGTTCATAGATAACTTACTCCTTGGATTCTAGTACCTCTGAAGAAATCTGGGTAAGTGCAGAATAATTTTTCTTTTTTTTTTTTTTTTTTGAAAATCAGGTTGTGATATAATTTATTGTGCTAATGAGGGTTCAGTGGAAAGGATAATGAACAGGATTTTTTAAAAATTGAAGTACAGCTGAATTACAATGTTGTGTTATTACTGCCGTACAGCAAAGTAACTCAGTTATACGTACATACATATATATCCTTTTTCATATTTTTTCCATTTTGGTTTATCACAGGCCATTGAATATAGTTCCCTGTGCTATACAGTAGGACCCTGTTGTTAGTTGCAGCATGTATTTTTAAGTTCACTCTAATCTGTCTTTTAATTGGTGAACTTAGATCCTTTACATTTAAGGTAACTATCATTATGTTGGAGCTTAAGCCTGGCGTTTTAATTCTTGTTTTCTGTTTGTTGTCTGTTTCTCACTTATTTTTTCTTGTTCCTCTCTTCCTGTAGGTTCCTTGAATATCTTTATCATTTCATTTTATAGATGGTTTTTCAGTGTATCTCTCATATAGTTTTCTAGTGATTTGTCTAGGTATTACATTATATATACTTAACTTATTACAGTCTACTGGTGTCATCATTTTACCAGTTCAATTGAAGTTTAGAAACCTTACCTTTCTTTATATGACTTTACTCTCCCTTGTGTATACTATAATAGTCTCATATATATATATATATATATATATATATATATATATCCCCTACAAACTATTATCCGACAGTGTTATAATTTTTGCTTCAATCATCAGCCATAATTTAGAAAACTCGAAGGAAAGTCTACATTATATTCTATTTACCCATATTTTTGCTTACTATGTTCTTTCTTCCTTCTGGATGTTCTACTGTTCCTTCTTTTATCATTTCCTTTCTGTTTAGAGAACTTCCTCTAGCGGCTCTTTTAGGGTAGATTTGCTGGCAAAATTTCTTAGTTTTCTTTCATCTGAGGATATCTTGATTTACCCTTCATTCTTGGAGGATATTTTTGCTCAATATAAAAGTCTGGATTGACAGTTCTTTTCTTTCAGTGCTTGAAAGATGCTGTGCCACTTCTTTCTGGACTCTATGGTTTTCTTTTTTTTAGGATTTTTTATTGTGATAAAACATACATAACAAAATTTACCATTTTAAGCTTTTTTTTGCTTATATATGGATATTTACTTGGATTATTGTTACAGGCTTACTTTTCCATATTTTTTACCATTTTTATTGGAGTGTAATTGCTTTACAATGGTGTGTTAGTTTCTGCTGTATAACAAAGCGATCAGCTATACATATATCTTCATATCTCCTCCCTCTGGCATCTCCCTCCCATCCTCCCTATCCCACCCCTCTAGGTGGACACAAAGCACTGAGTTTAAGCATTTTTAATTGTAAAATTCAGTGGCATTAAGTACATTCACAATGTTGTACAACCAACACCACTATCCATTTCTAAAACTTACCAAGTAGATAATAACTCCCCGTTCTCCCCTCCCCCAGCCCCTAGTAATCACTATTCTCCTTTCTGTCTCTGTGAATTTGCCTATTCTAGGTACTTCATATAAGTGGAATCATACAATAGTTGTCCTTTTTGTCTGGCTTATTTCACTTAGCGTAATGTTTTCAAGGTTCATCCATATTGTAGCATGTATCAAAACTCCAATCCTTTTTAAGGATGAATAATATTTCATTGTATGTATATACCACATTTGTTTATAAATTCATCTGTTGATGAACATTTGGGGTACTTCCACCATTTAGCTATTGTGAATAACATTGCTATGCACATTGCTGTACAAGTATCTGATTGAGTCCCTGCTTTTAAATTCATTTGGATATATACCTAGAAGTAGAATTACTAAATCATATGGTAATTCTTTTTAATTTTTTGAGGAACTGTCAAACCATTTTCTACAGTAGCTGCACCATTTTACATTCACAGAGGGAATGTACTGGAGTTCCAATTTCTCCACATCCTCACCAACACTTGGTATTTTCTGTTTTTTTCATACTAGCCAACTAATGAGTGTCAAGTACTACCTCACTGTAGTTTTCATTTGCATTTCCTTAATGATTACTGATGGTGAACGTTTTTTTCATGTGCCTTTTGGCCATCTGTCTTGGAAGAAATGTCTATTTAAGTCCTTTGCCCATTTTTTTAGATGGCTTATTTATTTTTTTCTTCTTAGGTTGTAGGAGATCTTTAATACTCTGGATATTAATTCCTGATTGGATATATGATTCATAAGTATTTTCTTCCACCCTGTGGGTTGTCTTTTTACTTTCTTGATAATGCCCTTTAACACACAAAATTTTTAATTTTAAGTTCAATTTATTTTTTCTCTCATTGCCTGTGCAGAATTTTTCTACAGAAAACTTTTACTTAAAAATATTTTCTATAAAAAAAGACAACAGTAGCCTGGAAATATGGAAAAAATCCATCTCTAGGTTTCATTGTGAACAGTAAAAACTGCGTAGATCTGTTTCAAGGGGAGGGAAACTGGGCTTTTCCTTTTCATTTGCTTTCCTGTTACGATTTCAGCAAATATAAAATTTGCAGCTGGTCTCTCTTATCCTGTCAGAGCAATTTAGGTTTTCTCTGTGGGTCTGACAAGAGAGAATACTCTTGTCTTGATTAGCATTAATAGCAATGTTACACATGTACATCAACTATGAATGAATCACAAATGTTTTAAATAGGTCTATGTAAACAAATGTTTGAAACAAAGGATGAAAAGAGAGTGCTACCAAGGGAAGGGGAGCTGCATTTTTATGCTATAAAGTTTTTATACATCAACTGATATTCAAGATCTTCATGACAAAAAAAACCCTAAAACATTCATCTTCTGTATATGAACTATTAATTGATCTTAATCACCTTAAGACTAGCTTTCTTTTCTTTTTAAAATAAGGATGTAAGACACTAAGAATGAAACTTGCATGACTACCTTTGATTAAAAAACATCCACTCTCTTACATAAAGTTAAATATTCATAATAAACACCAACATTTATCTTTCTAACGTGTCATCCTCTACAATAATATGCTGATTAACCAATGTTTAGTTTTAATGTATTAATATAACCAACACATTCAAATACCATATCTATTACAACACAAAGAATGACGTTTATCATTTTTATTGAACACACCACACAGCAGAACATTTAGAAAAGATACTTGCATTTGATTGACCTAACACTTGAAATGTCTTCTTCATCTATTCATCAAGGATGTAAAACTCTGTTGGAGTTTAGGGAGTATATAATCCCTCTTTCAAGCTGAAAAAGCATCCCTTAGTTCTAGCATCATGCGGACCAGATACAGTAAATCCCCTACATATGAACCTTCAAGTTGAGAACTTTCAAAGATGTGAATGTGCCCCTGTACCCCAACTGTTGTACTGTACTACTCTACTTTTCAAGGTACTGTACTGTAAGATTAAAAATGTTTATTTTTTGCGTTTGCTAGTTTTTTATGTATTATTTGTGTGAAAAGTATTATAAACCTATTACAGTACAGAACTATATAGCCGACTGTGTTAGTTGGGTACCTAGGCTAACTTTGTTGGACTTACGAACAAATTGGACTTAACGAACGTGCTCTTGAAACAGAATTCGTTTGTATGTAAGGGACTTACTGTATCTTCATTCCTACTCTTACTAATTTTAGATAAGTTAAGCATATGTTAGATTTAAGCCATTGCCTTCCATAATACCAAGTTCGTTATTCAAGAATGTATACTCACATGATAGTCCCTATATCCCCACCCTCACCCCATCACTTCACAGTGAGCCTTTCCAGTTCTCTCTCTGGGTTTGAAGGTTGTGTGCGAGTTTGTTTTTTAAAGAGGTGGTAGTATCTAGAGGCAGTTATGTCTTAGTGGTCAATAGCACATCCTCAGAATCATGCAGTCTAAAATTATATCTTATCTCTAACTCTAGCTAGCTGCGTTAGCTTGATAAATTACTTAATCTCTCTACCATTCAGTTTTCTCGTCTATCAATGTGCGAAATAGCAGTAACTTCCATGATGAGGTAGTTGTGATGGTCAAGTAAAGGTAACACAGATGACGTGTTTAATGTAGGGAGTGATAATTGTAAACGTTGTATTAAATTACCAAGCATCTTTGTTGTTATTACTATCATAATAAGTGAAAAGCTAAATATCATATAAATGGAAGCTATATACACAATGAGTGCTTTAAGAACATATGGTTAGCCTACATGTGTAAGATTTCTATTCAACATACTGGGGAAGTGACCTGGAAAAAAGTTTTTAAATAATTTTATTTTGTAGATTTTGTTAAATTTAATATTTATAGAACCCTTTTATTTAAAAAGCTGAGTTCTTGGCAGGAGAGGTATATTGTTCTGAAACAACCCTCATTTTCTACATATCGCCAGTGTTTAAGAAACATCTAGATTATTTTTCAAAAAGTAGAAAATATTACCAATTCTCTTATTTCCCCCAAAGCAATCAAGTTTCCTTTCACCTATTTGCATAACATTCAAGTTTTACTTTCAAATCACAAATGTTTGGAGGTAAATTATGGTAACAAAGGTTAAATAGAAATATGAGAAGAAAAATTATAGTTTTCTCTTGAACACATATTTGAATTTATTTTCCAAAAGCAAGTATGGAAGTTAACACAATCTAAATCAGGCAATGCTCATCTAATTTTAGAAAATAAAGTTCTTTTTATTTGATAGGAGCAATAAATATTTGTAAAGATGTGACATCTTTCACATGTTTGTAAATTTATTAATTTCCTAGCAATAAAAAGTCATTAATCCTATTGCCAGGAAGAGTTTATCTTATAAAAATATGCAATAAAGATGCTAAACACACAGTTCCTACTTCACATGACTATTTTACTACCTCTGCTTTTAACCAATGTTTTTTTCTACTTTGTTGCTATTAATAAACTGCTGCAGTAGAAAATGATTTTCTATTTCTCATTGACAACATGATAACGTGAAAATAAGACACAAGTAGTGTGGCTTTATAAGGGTTTCCAGCAATTCCTAAATTTTCACTTTTAGTGTTCAAACCACTAGACCAGAAGGGATTAATTTAATACTGCCAAATGATGATGATGATAATGACGACAATGACAGTGATTATAGGAAAGCTCACATGTACTGAAATTTTGCTGTGTCAGACACTGTACTAAACACATACACATATTCTTGCCCCACATCATAACTTTATAAGGTATGTACTTTTATCAATCCCATTTTACAGATTAGGAAATTAAATCTAAAAGAGGTTAATTAATTTGACTTCTGTCATTGAGTGTATTAATAGAAGTGATATTCGAACCAAGACTGTCAATCTATGAGTTCAAGAGTTTAACAACTAATGTCTTATAACCGATGACCCTTTGTCAGCAACGGATAAAGGAATGCTCTACAACTCCTGCTGAAGAAGATGACACCCAGTTGATAAGAACACATCCTTGGCCATGCTCACTTTCTCAAAGTTAAAACAATAAGAGTTGTGTGTTGCTTAATTTTTTTCAACAACTAAGGGGCCCTGGCACACTTCCTTTGACTCTGCTCTGCTCAGGCACCCTTCAAGCTGCCATGTAGAAGGTTACTCACAGCTGGAGGTGACTCCAGCCATTCAGCTGTCTTCACGACTGAGGGGATGAACATCTTGTATCAGGCCAATCACCCATTCATGGCTCTCTGTGCTGTGACACACTGGTTGAAAAGATTTGCCCTTACAATAATTTAGTTAAGTACCATTTACCTACCAGATAGTGATGTTGATTATGTTACTATCACAGATCCATACAAAGAAATGTATTCTACCAATTTCAGGATGTGTCTTCTGAATTTCTATAGCTCTTTTTCCTGTGACATAATCTATCATGATTATATATTGCCATACAATTTTATATATGCTTGTCTCTTTTAAAAATTACACTAATTCCTTAAGTACCAGGTCTGGGCCCTCCAGACTTCTTTCATCTCCCCCACATCTCTAAGTGGTCCTGGCCCCAGTAGGTCTTAATAATCTTGCTTGATGACTGTTCCTCAAACCTTTATTTAATGCTCCATCATTCATACCTATTATGAGGTTAATTCTTTGGGATTTTTTTCTTTAATGGTGGAAATGTATTCATTTGTGTATTTTTTAAAAATTCAACTTGGCTTGAAACAACAGCTTTCATTTTTAAGTGCTGACCAGGATGTGGAATGCACTCTTAGAACACAGCCCATCCACCTACAGAAATTCACTTCCTCAACCTAGATGTAAAAGCAGCTATCATGAGTTTGATACTATATTTCGTACGAAAGTAGTAAGAGAGAAGATGTTATCTGCAATCTCATTGGAGAGTACCTTAATACTTTAAAACAAATTATTACAAAAAGCACATGCAAATACTGTGGGATGCATTATGAACATGTCAGCTTGGAGTGACATAAGACTAAATGCATCTATGTAACTATTTTTGTGAGACACTGTAGTCAAAGCTTGTAGCTTTACCGCACAGAACACATATCTGCTTGAACCTTTTTTTATCTTTTATTTGGCAGTTTAATCATGTCAGGTTGGAGCTGATACTGGAAGCTGCTAGAAGTCAAAAGCTATGCCCCATCTTCTAGCTGAACCAAGTAATGATATCCCAGAATTGAAGGTCCAAACACTTTTCTATTATTCCTTTTTGTATGAGAATTTTAATTTCGATTGATATTCTCCTGAAATTTTATTTTCTAAGCTTTATTGAGGTATAAATGACATACAAAAAATTGCACACATTTATTGTATACATTTTGATGAGTTTGGACATATGTATACACTTGTGATACCATCATCTCAATCAAGGTACTGAACATACCCATCACTTCCAAAGATTTCCTTGTGTTATTATGTGTGCATGTTTGTTTTTTTTTTTTCAACAACTGAGGGGTAAGAACACTTAACATGAGGTCTATATTCTTAATGTGTTTTCAGTGCACCATACCATTTTGCTAACTATAAGTACTATGTTATTTAGCAAATATCGAGCACTTACTCATCTTGCGTAAGTATAACTTTATACCCACTGAGCTACAATTCCCTATTTCCCTCTCCTCCCAGGCCCTGGTGATTCTTGCAGCACCGTTCTATTCTCTGCTTCCATGACTGACTATTTGAGATACCTCATGTAAGTGGACTCATGTACTTTTTGTCCTTCTATGACTGGCTTATTACACGTAGCAGAATGTCTTCTAGGTTCATCTGTGTTGTTGCAAATGGCATGGTTTCCTCCTTTTTAAGGCTGAATAATATTCCAGTGTTTGTATATACCATACTTTATGCACTTACTTAAGGGACATTTGTATTGTTTCCATATCCTGGCTATTGTGAATAATGCTGTAATGAAATGAGGGTTCAGCTATCTCTCTGAGACCTTGATTTCAGTTCTTTTGGATATATACCCAGAAGCTGGATTGCTGAATCACGTGGTAGTTCTAGATCTAATTTATGAGAAAACCTTGATACTGTTTTCCAATGTACCCTTGGTACACTGTTGAATGGAATATAAATTGGTATAGCTACCACTGAAGACAGTATGGAGGTTCCTCGAAGTACTAAAAATAGTACTACAGCATGACCCAGCAATCCGACATGTGGGTATTTATTCAAAGTAATTGAAATCCAAATCTCAAGATAGAATCGTGAATTTTGAGAAGGCCAAAGATAAAGGAAAGATTCTAAAAATTGTCAAAGACACAAAACCTAGAGGTACAGAAAACCAAAAAAGGAATAAGAACCAGCCTGTAATCAGTCTTCTATCTACCAGCATTACACAGTTGCTTTCAAAGCTCTTGTGACAGTGACTTTGAAACTGGATTTTAGATGCATATAACCTACCTAACAAGTGTGAGGACAAAGTTAAGGCATTTTCAGAAATTCAAAAACTGAATTAAGTTACACCTCAAGCATCCTTTCTGATGAAAAAAAAATTTCCAAGGTACCATCTCTAAAGTAAGTTTGGAATGTTAATAACAGCCCCTATCTCCCCCGCCCCCAGAAAAAGATTGCAATGAAGTTAACAGATACATAAAACCAAGAAAACCATAGACTTTTGATATATTGATAGAAGCCACATTATCCCACTCAGAGTCTGGCAGTGTTTACAATGTACAGGGAAGATTTCCTTTAATCAAAAAAAATTTTCAAGCAATCTTCTGATACAGAGATGTTAAGTAAATCTTTATAAGGATTTGTTTTCTCTGATGTACACCACCACACCTGAGTTGACTTCCAGAATAATCCATACAATTCAATTAAACAGCAATCAGCAATCTGAACCTCAATGCTCTTCCATGTTACTGGTTTATGCCATTTTCACTCCATATGAGAAAGAATTACAGATCTCTCCAGTCCTTTAATTAAGTGTCCAATCTATCCCAATCCAAAATTAATTTAGTAATAAACTGTTTTCCTTCTTTTTATTTTTTTTTTAGGGGAGGGTGTTATCTTTACTTCCAAGCTATAGCTACCTTCAGAGCACAATCTCTACAATAAACTTCATGATCTCCTTAAATAAAAATGTAATAATTACAAATTAAATAGTCAAATGTCTCTAAGAATAATTTATTCAAGATGATGACTGGACTGGATTCTGTAACACAGTGTGAATAAGAAAATGTAAGTTATGAATGATGCTGTGAAACATGCTTTTCCCCCTGATCTTAATGAAGAAAAAGAGATCCAGTGAATTCAGGGGTGGGGAGTAGCATGATGAGCAAGAAAGTCATGGTTTAATTGTGAAGCAAACTAAAATGTGTCAGGATTGACTTAACTGAAAAAGAATCCATTGGATCTGGAGGAAGTATTTTCTGTCAAGTGACACATAGGTTATGATACTGGATATATGCAGATAAAAAACAGTCTTAGCACATTACTGCACTGCATATTGAGCCACAGTTACAAAATAAAATTCACTTAACTACTTGTTTTAATTTTTAAAAATCAGCACAAAAAATAATACATGGACCATTTATAGTATGTGATTACAGAAATAAAAGTAAATGCTATTAACCCTGATAATTAGAAGTAATGATATGTGTGAGAAAAACTACAAGACAGAGAGGATACAAGAAGTAGATGAAAGGGTATGTTTGCTATTCTATCACCCATGGAGTAGAATTGGAAATCCTGGCAAAAGTCAAAGAAATTTAAAAAAAATTATGTTTTTTTCCGATTACAAAAGTAAACAAAAATCAATCAACAATACAAAGTATACAAGGTAGAATGAGAAGTGAAATATGAGATTTATCTTTGTGGCACAGACACAATAGATATTGCCTAAATTAACAGAAAAAAAGTTGTATTAAAAAAAATCCCCTTTTTAGAGTTCGAGAGTTACTAACCAGAAAACAGAAAACAAACTGTTAAAACAGTTAAAAGTGTCATATTCTCATATGTGGAGACAGTTGGGGGAGTTTGGAAGAGGACAGCATACTGGATTTCTTGCCTTGTGCGTTATTACTTACTTTTTAATTTAAAAATAGTAAAATTTATAATATGTAGTTCTATTTAACCTGCTAGGCAAACCTGAATTAAAGGTACTATTTGTGATCCTCTGTATTTTGAAGATGTCTTAAGCAATTCATGTTTTTGTGCAAATAAAATTGCCTCCATTATGTCAAAATTCTAACACCGGGCTTCCCTGGTGGCACAGTGGTTGAGAGTCCGCCTGCCGATGCAGGGGACACAGGTTCGTGGCCCGGTCCGGGAGGGTCCCACGTGCCGTGGAGTGGCTGCGCCCATGGGCCATGGCCGCTGGGCCTGCGCGTCCGGAGCCTGGGCTCCGCGACGGGAGAGGCCACAGCAGTGAGAGGTCCGCGTACCGCAAAAAAAAAAAAAGACAAAAAAACAAAACAAAACAAAAAATTCTAACACCATGTAACTCAAAAGAAATAAGATATTAATCCCTAGAAATATGCTTTAGTAAGTAGAGATTTTAAAAATACAAAGCACTTTACACTATGGAAAATTATTGAGTATGGAAATAAAATGTGAAATATTTTCTTGGTGAAAAAAATGAATATGTGTTCTCATTTTTAAATGTCTCAGACATAAAAAAGGATTGGGAACAAGTTAAGAAATGCGTATAAAAATATAGGTATATTAACACACCACTGTAAACCAACTATACTTCAGTGAAAGAATAAATTTTAAAAAGTAAAGGTACTAAGTATCTGTAAAAGGAAATATCACTCAAAACCACAGGTTCATCTTTTCATGTGCCTCTTGGCCACCTGTATGTCTTCCCTGGTGAAATGTCTATTTAGGTCTTCACCCATTTTTTAACTGGATTGTTTCTTTTTATGATCCTGAGCTCCATGAGCTGTTTGTACATTTTGGACATCAAACCTTTGTCTGTTGTTTCATTTGCAAATATTTTCTTCCATTCTGAGGGTTGTCTTTTTGTCTTGTTTATGGTTTCCTTTGCTGTGCAAAAGTTTTTAAGTTTACTAAGTCCCATTTGTTTATTTTTGTTTTTATTTCTGTTACTCTAGGAGGTGGGTCAAAAAACATCTTGCTGTGGTTTATGTGAAAGAGTGTTTTTCCTATTTCCTCTAAGAGTTTTATAGTGTCTGGTCTTACATTTAAGTCTTTAATCCTTTTGGAGTTTATTTTTGTGTATGGTGTTAGGGAGTGTTCTAATTTCACTCTTTTACATGTACATGTCCAGTTTTCCCAGCACCACTTATCGAAGAGGTTGTTTTTTCTCCACTACTGGGCATATACCCTAAGAAAACCATAATTCAAAAGGAGACATGTACCACAGTGTTCACTGCAGCACTATTTACAATAGCCAGGACATGGAAGCAACCTAAATGTCCATCGACAGATGAATGGATAAAGAAGATGTGGCAATATATACAATGGAATATTACTCCACCATAAAAAGAAACGAAATTGAGTTATTTGTAGAGAGGTAGATGGACCTAGAGTCTGTCATACAGAGTGAAGTAAGTCAGAAAGAGAAAAACAAATACCATATGCTAACGCATATATATGGAATCTAAAAAAAAAATGGTACTGATGAAACTAGTTGAAGGGCAGGAATAAAGAGGTAGACATAGAGAATAGCCTTGAGGACATGGGGTGGGAGGGCAAAGCTGGGGGGAAGTGAGAGTAGCATCGACATATATACACTACCGAATGTAAAACTGTTGGCTGGTGGGAAGCAGCAGCATAGCACAGGGAGATCGGCTCTGTGCTTTGCGATGACCTAGAGGGGTGGGATAGGGAGGGTGGGAGGGAGACTCAAGAGGGAGGGAACATGTGTATGCATGTGGCTGTTTCGCTTTGTTGTGCAACAGAAACTAACACAGTATTAGAAGCAATTATACTCCAGTAAAGATCTATTAAAAATAACCCACATGGTCCTTAAACTGAATGTATTACTATATACATACACATACATTTATACATATATTATACATATGTGCATGTGTATACATAAGTGTGTATATATATATGTACACATATATACATATATACAGTTGACCCTTGAACAATGCGAGTCTGAACTTCGCAGGTCCACTTATATGCAGATATTTTTCAATACTAAATATTACAGCACTGAAGTCTGTGATTGGTTGAATCCAGGAATGTGGAGGAACTGATGATATGAAAGGCCAACTATAACTTATACACGGATTAACCACCGTGCTCAAGGGCCAACTGTGTATATGTATATATTACATATCATACATTATTATACATTATATATTATATATAAATAAAACAGAGAGCACAGAGAGCAATTATGCCTCAAATTTACCTGACCTATGCTTTCTCAAAAAGTTATAATGGCAGCAAACATATGATGATTCTTTTAAGAAGGGACCAATACTTGAACAATGATGCTTTCTACAAACTTCTCTTAATCTAAGAAATAGCATAACAGATGGTCCTCCATAATCAAGTGTACATAGGAAATGAAAACCCAAAGGCTGTTTCATAGTCTTTTTTTTTTGTTTTTTGCAGTACGCGGGCCTCTGACTGCTGTGGCCTCTCCTGTTGCGGAGCACAGGCTCCGGACGCGCAGGCTCAGCAGCCATGGCTCACAGGCCTAGCCGCTCTGTGGCATGTGGGATCTTTCCGGACCGGGGCACGAACCCATGTCCCCTGCATCGGCAGGCGGACTCTCAACCACTGCGCCGCCAGGGAAGCCCTGTTTCATATTCTTAATCACATTAAATAAGTACTACTGTGGAAAAAAAGCCATTTGTGGTAAGCAGCATGAGCAAGGGCTACTGGGGTCCTCCAGCTACCCTTTTTCCCTGGGGGGAAGTTTCCAACAACCAGCTACTTCTTGACACTGGGGCATGGGGCACTGGTGCATACACAGTGGTGCCAGGGGTGTGTGTGGTGGCTATGTCCCCAAAGGATTTCAGTGATGTGGATTCCAGGCAGCTCCCATAAGCTGGGGTAAATGTCAGTGAAAACTACAGAGGTCGTTGCCAACATATGTGGGTGTCCGTGGTGGTGATGTCTGTTGACATCCTCCTGCCCTCCTTTTCCCTTGCTTGGGGAGCATTGGCTGGGGCAGTTTGTGTTCCAGGATCCATTTCTAAGATACTTTCTTTAATGTTTGGTGGCTCAGTGTTATTTGTCCTGTCGTCTGTCTGTCCTTGTCTTTATAGAGTACGAATCCCCCAGTCCTCTCTACGTATCACAGGCTTCCTATGCATATGGGTCTCATGACAGACATAATTCTTACAATGGCAACTGGATTTCAAGAGTAAAGAGTTCAAAATACAGGAAGTGTAAGGTTTCTGGTATCTTAAAGCCCAGGCCTGGAAAATGCCACAGCACCACTTTCACTATGTTCTACTGTTAAAAGCAGTCATAGGGCTCTCTGCACTTGAAGGGGATGCTAAAGCTCACATCTCAATGGGAGAAATTTCAAATAATTCGTGTCCATCTTTAATCCACCACAACATCCTAATGCTTCCAATATAAAATTCAATCTCTATACGCAGCATTCATCATTGGGCCACTGCCTACTTTTCCAGGCATCAGATCACATGACAACCATCCACCTAAACCAGCTGTCTCTCCACACAAACACACTCCACTAATGCACCATGTCTCTCCAACGCATCATGTACTCCCAGTTATTCCTATATATTTACACTTCCCAGTTCCACTGAAAACTACAACTAGCTAATAATCACTCCACCACCAAAGTCAGTGTTATTGCCAAATGAGCTATGTTCGATTTTCAACTTAGGACCATATAAAATAAACTACTCTGTCTGTATAAAATCACTTTTAAATCAGTAAGGTTCAAGCTTTTAATATCAACATCCAAAACCACAAATCCGTAATTCTGAAATAGAGTTCTAGCTATTCCAAAACAGGAGACAGACTCTGAAAAACATATAACCTTTACAAACTGATATGATGTGTCTTTACGGTGCCATTCTTACAGTCACTGTGAATATGTGCATTCTCTGAATACACGGGTATGGAATGCAAGCGCAAATCACCTGAAAATATCACCAAGAAGCAGAGAGGGACCCTTGAGTTCAAAATATTCTACTCATGAGCTGTGGGGATGATACTAAGTTTGTAGAACTCTGTAAGATTTGTCACAGTGTAAAGCTTAAGGCTCCCAAAACAGAAATCTGCCGTGGAGTCTTCAATATTACACATATAAAGGTTAGCCCAGGCACCACACCTTGTGGAATACTAAACTTCCTTTCTATGCTTTGCCTTTATCACAACCTACACTGAAAAAGAAAAGCATCCTGAGAGAGTCATGGACATATACACACTAATAAACGTAAGGTAGATAGCTAGTGGGAAGCAGTCGCATGGCACAGGGATATCGGCTCGGTGCTTTGTGACCGCCTGGAGGGGTGGGAAAGGAAGGTTCGGAGGGAGGGAGACGCAAGAGGGAAGAGATATGGGAACATATGTATATGTATAACTGATTCACTTTGTTATAAAGCAGAAACTAACACACCATTGTAAAGCAATTATACCCCAATAAAGATGTTAAAAAAAAAAAAAGAAAGAAAAGCATCCTATACAACTCCAATATGTACAAGAATAATTCAGCAATAGAATAAAAAGTTCCTGAAAACTGTGAAAACTGATTGGGTAGATTTATGATTTCATATGAATTTTTATGCACTCCTAAGGCAAGTTAACTAGAAACACAAGAACCCTCTTTCGTTATGAGATTCCTTGTTACATAAATTCTCCCTCAAAGAGTTCCTCTCTGCTGTGAAGATAGCTGTAGATTTGCACACATACACTGCTGAATGGCAATTACCTATATGTGGATTATGTAGATAAATTCTAACCCTTATCTGCCCCCAAGGGGTCCTCAATTCTCTTGTCAGGGTATCTGGCTGCAATGAAATGGCACTATAACTTAAATTCAGATTTTGAAAAATATGATCTGCACACATTCAGACACAGGTAACACAACTGAGAAAATACACAATCAGAATAATTTCAAAGATTCTTAGCCCTACCTCACAACTTTTCCAAAGTTTATTGAATTGCACCAACAATTCAGTGGAAAGGAGGAGCAGGATATCACTAATTTAATATGCTCCCCAGGTGCGTAACAACGTTGGAGACCTGCACCTCTTGTAAATTATCAGGCGCTAGTTTCAGACTGAACAAGTTTGAATGCAACTTTTGTGACTTACTGGCTAAGTGAACTGAGGCAAATTACTTTAATTCTCTATTCTGTAATCTCTCAACTCTAAAATGTATATCATAATATTATCTGTCAGGATTATTTATTGCATTAAAAATGTAATTCATGTAAAGTAGTATCTAGTAAGTATCAATCAACAGTAGCTGTTTTATTATTACTATTTATTTTGTGGTTATATTTTTACATCTCTATTTTTGTCTATAATCTGTAAGTATGACAGAAACAATATTCACCTACTCTGAATTTACTTACCACCTACTATACACGAGGTACTGAAGATAATACGTTAAGAATAAAAGTCCCTGCTCACAATGAATACCAAATATGTGCAAACTGCTTTGCCGAAGTAGACTACTTCTGATCCTCTCTTCCAACATGAAGTTTTATTATTATTATTGACTACTTTCTAGATGAGGAAACAGCCTCATACATGTTGAGAGTTGTCCATGATCTAATAGCTAATAAATACCAGCAACAGTTGAGGTAAGTTATTCCAGCTTCTAACCCTCATTCCATTCTACCTTTCTGATTTTGACTCTCAGCAGAGATAGCCACATAACCACCCATATTCACGCTCCCCCTTCCACAAGGTATGACCATTGCTGGGAAAAGGCTGCCAAACAAGGGGTTAGAATTCTCATCCCCTTAGGCTATGGTGGGGCATATGTCTTATTTTGCCTTGTTAAATGTTAGTACCATGGTGTGTATCCCTCTTGAACAAAAGGGAGCTGGAGCTTTCCCTATGCTTTCTCTTCAGCAGCTGCCTTGGAGTCCATGTTTAAGAAGGCAGCATTATGAGACAGAAGAGTAAAAATTCTCTAACAAACTGCACAAAATCAGGATGAATATAATCACTCCCTGACTTTTACTTAAGACTATATTATTTGTGTCCCAAGTGCAAAATGTATATGATTTGCGGAGGGTTAAAAAACAAGAATTTCAAGAGACAATGGTAAGCCCTATAACAGAGTTGACCATAAAGTGAGGACAGAAAAAGATGGTGAACTCTGACACGGGATTCAGAAAGCACTCTAAAAAAGAAAAAGTTAAAAGAACTAATAGATTTTTCCAGGTACAGAAAAGAGACACTCAATAGAATAGCATTCAAACAGAGTGCACTGTCTGTGACAGTCTTATTTTGAGCATGCTCTATGTGAACATGGATACATTTATCTATTGATGTACAACAAACCACACCAAAATCTAGTGGCTTAAAACAACAGTCATTAATTAGCTCAGGACCCTACAATTTAAGCAGAGCTGAATGGGGAAGGCTGACATCTGTTCCATGTGGCATCAGCTAAGGGTGACTGAACCAAAGTGTGGGAGAACAGAGCCAGTGCTTCAAAATGGTCCATTCACATGGCTAGCAAGTTTATGCTGGCTATTATATGGTGCTGAGCTAGGTTGAAACCTTTGGATCCTCTTCACTCAGGCCTCTCCATATGTTCTATAATTCCTTACAGCATGATGAATGAGTTCTAAGATCAAGGCTACCAAAAGAGAGAGCCAGCTGGAGGCTGTATCACCTATTATGACCTAGCCTGCAAAGTTATATGGTGCCACTTCCACCATAGTGTATTAGTTAAGATAGTCACAAAGGCCCATACAATTTCAACAGAAGGGGATATAAGCTGAACCTCTTAATGGAGCCATGGCAAATTATTATAAAAAAACAATTCGTTATAAACACCAAAGATTGAAAAAAAATTAAGGATGACAAGGTGAATTATTATCTACCTGAAAAATCTCTTCTAATCCCAAAATGTCTTGTCAAATTGCTAAAACATGACTAAGTATGTGTTTCAACTTGACTGTTCAGCATTTCAGGTCTGTTTCATATTACCTTTCACCTACAGGGCATGAGGTTGATAGTATCTGATATAGCACTGAAACCTATCAATATAGACCTTCCAGTGTGATATGAAGCTTAGCCAGCTGTTTGAGAAGGTTGTGGTTGATGGTTCTCAGCTTTCAAGAGGACAAAATAATCATTTAACCACTATGTCCTATTGAGTTAGAGAGAATTTACAGAATAAGCAGTTGTAAGGCAGAGTAAGCTCCTGACACCCTTCTAAAACAGGTTGACGTCTAGATATCCTCAAGAAAATCTATGAACTCTTTGAATTATTTCAGATATAATCTAAACTAGAATCAAAGAATAGATGAAATGGCCTTGATCTTCTTAGAGATTCATGTTTAACATCCTCACTGGTTAAAGTTTATAGGCATGCTACAGATTCTGTGTATTCAAGGTTGCCTAAGACCTCGTTCCCTTCTTCTAGGGTTTATAGTTTTGGATGTATAGGAGACCAGGTAACTGTAAGAGAATGCAATGAGCACTATAACATGGTGATGAACGGTGTTCTAGGGGACAGAGAAAAAGTGGGTGGGGATTGAGCCTCAACACTATGCTGTATCTTTAGCTTACAAATGAGGAGACTGAGGCAGAGAGAAGTTGATTAACTTTCCCAAAGTTTAACAACTGTTAAGTGTTACAGTCAAGATTCTAATTCAGGATTAAAATCCAAGCAGCATCAAAATTTCCTGAGAACTTTAAAAAAAATAAAACATTCTTGGGTCCCAACCCAGACCTACTAAAATAGATACTGGGGGTGCGCCCCAGAAGTTTGTGTTTTACCAAGTCCTCCAGGTGGTTAACTGGAGATTTAGAAAAGGTTCTAAAAATAAGAAGATTTCACTTGACCCTCAAAGAATGAATAGGATTTGCCAGGTCGAGAAGGGAAACGAACACTTAGTAGAGCAGCAGATCAAAGACACAGTCTGTATGCTGCACTGAATTTGTGTGAAAACCAGCTAAATACATTACATGAAGCAATTTTACTATTATCACCATTTTTCATTACATAGTAAAAAGGAATTATTTGCCATGAGACTCTGGAACTTTGACAGCTTTCCTGCTCAGAGGCCCTGTTTGATCTGAATGCTCTCTGTGGTCCTGGACATGCAAATAAGTAAATGCTGTGTGGTGACACCAAGGATGGCTAGGAGTACATGCAGGTTCACAACTTTAAGCAATCTGGACTGTGGAAATGAAATTGCATCAGGCGGCTAAAGAAAAAAGCAGTGCCATAAAAGAGATACAACTCTTCAGGCCCTAAAAGGACCTACTCTGTTATCAAGAGGAAACATTGCCAATCATGTTGTCAGGAGTAAACTGTCCAGACTAAGGGAAAATGTACAGACACACAGATGTATACTGACATGTGTGACAGAGACAAAGATTCACATATACAAATGGCAACTGGTTAACATTCATTCTCTACCATGTATAAAAGAGGGAAACAAATGAAACCGGACAAGGCTCTACTTATAGCATTAATATTCTATAATGTAAGGTATCAGAGCACAAGACTTGGACTAATGGTTTTCAAATTTGAGAGTTCACTGGAACTGCCTGAAGGACTTGGTAAAACACAAACCTCTGAGTAGCAACCTGCTTATTAAAATATTCTGTATTCTCTTTATTTCCGTTCCTGTCTCTACTCTCCACAGTTCCCCTACTGGTGATTTCTAGGATCACCCACCCACACACACACACACACACACACACACACACACACACACACACACACAACACACACACAGAATAAAGTACATATACTTCAGTCCTTCCCTCAGTATCTACCTCTGTGGGAACCTATTATGTAAAAAATGATAGTAATATTGCCTATGTCTCTGAGTGGCCAAGATAGTAGAGCAGGAAGACCCTGAGCTCACCTCCTTTAATCAGCACACCAAAGTTACACCTATTTGCAGAGCAACTATCTCTGAGAATGACCTGTAGACTAGCAGAAAAAATTTCCACAACTAAAGATATAAAGAAGGAATCACAACAGTATGGTTAGGAGAAACGGAGATGTCATATAATCAAGACCCACGTCCCTAGGTAGGCCACCCATAAGCAGGAGCATGATCATCATTTCAGAGGTTCTTCCCCAGGAGTGAGGGGGGCCAAGCCCCACATCAGACTCCTCAGCCTGGGTGTCCTGCACCGGGAAGACAAGCCCCCAGAACATCTGGTTTTGAAGGCCAGTGGGGCTTGCGTATAGGAGAGCCAGAGGGCTGTAGGAAAGATTTCGCTCTTAAATGGTGCACACAAAATCTCACATGCTCCGATGCCCAGTGCAGAGGCAGTAATCTAAAAGGATCCGAGGTCAGACCCACTTGCTGATCTTGGAGAAGACTTCCAGAGAGGTGGGAGGTTACTGGGATGGCCCTGGGGACAAAGACACTGGCAGCAGCCATTTTGGGGAGCCATATTGGAATCCTCCCTCTTAACTGTTAGTACTGGGATGAGGCCCCAACCACCAGTCACTTGGCACCAGCCCTAGGATACAGCACTGTATGTCAATTATATCTGAATAAAACTGGAAGAAAAAAAAGAAACCAGAAAAAAAATTGGCAAAGGACCTAAATAGACATTTTACAAACACACACAGTTGGCCAACAGACACATGAAAAGATGTTCAACATCACTAATCATCAGGGAAATGCAAATCAAAACCACAATGACATATCACCTCACACCTTTCAGAATGGCTATCATCAAAAAGACAACAAATAACGAGTGCTGGGGAGGAAGTGAGGAAAAGGGAACCTTCGTGCACTGACGTATTTAAATCAAATCATTATGCTATACACCTTAAAATTATACAGTTCCATATGTCAATTATATCTCAATAATACTGGAAGAAAAAATAAATAAAACAAAGAGAAAAAAAAACTCCTCTGTCTCATAGGGCTATTGTGCAAACTACATAAAAAGTGTTTAAAGCAATGCTCAGCATGTATTGAGATGCTAAAGAAAATTAATCTACAACTATCTTTCAATTACTAATCATAATGACATCAATCTAACAAAAATGATTTAATATCTGGATATTCTAAATAAAATGCAAAAAATCAAGTAAGAATTGTCTTTGGATTTTGAAAGTAAGGAAGCAACCACAATTTAATCATAGGATCTTAATAGGTTCTTTTTTTCCATAATTTTCATCTTTCTGATGTATAAAATCTATTGTAGTTCAACTAACTCTCCATATTCTTTTGTCACTGCTGGCATTTTTTATTTAGTAATTGTGGCCACCTTCATAGGGAACACTTTTCCTAAACATTCATCTGTATAAACCTGTAAACTCGTGCTCATCATTATGTATTCAAAAACTTGCTTCAGTTGGGAAATTTGCTCTTTTATTTCTGAGGTATTACTAAGAAATAAAGCCCATGGCAATGTCACTCTGACTTCCTGAATGCACCTGACATTTGGGTAATTTGACATGATACTATATAGTAATTACCTTATAAGTGAGCCCCAAAGTAGTTGCATCTCCTTTTCTGACAGAAAGATTCTTTCCTGTCATCTCTGGCTTGAACTCCCACACAGACATTTGCCAGAATGAACATTCACCACAGGGAACAGTCTCCAGCAGGCGTCTAGAAGCTATTTCATCAACACGAATGATTCAAAGACAATGCACTGAATCTGCCAAATGATCAAATCCTCCAAATTCAGAAAGGGATTTCTGAATTCAGCAGCTTAAATAATATGGGATATATTGAGAAGTTTATTTGGAGGTGTAAAAATAGTACAACAAACTCATGTATCCCATAAAACTAGCTTCATCAATTGTTAACATTTTGCCAAATTTGTATCATATCCCTCTCCTTACTCAATATACACATTCACACACACATGCATACACACACGATTAATATTGCTAAATCATTTAAGAGTCAAAGACGTCAGGATCATTTACTTCGAAATTCTTTTTTTTTCTTTTTTTTTTTTTACTTCTAAATTCTTGAAAATTTATCTCCTAAGGCAGTGGCATTCCTTTTACTCTTTAAACAAATATTTTGTAACACTTTTTGGTATTATCATGAAATTCTTGTACAAAATACCTGTCTATATGTAAAATTTTTAAGAAAACCCACTATATAAAGCCTCAACTGTACTATTATAGTATACATTATATATGTATAGTGTATATATATAGTATATATAAAGCCTCAACTGTACATATATATATATATAGTACATATAAAGCCTCAACTGTACTATTATAGTATATTATAAGGAGAATAAATATCGTGGAAAAATTAAAGGATAATCATCTACACTTGATACCCAAATGAAGACATCATTTTGGTGATTCAAATATTATAACCTATGCTATCACCATCAGTGGCATTTTCAAAATCCTAAATTCCTGGTAAATATCTGAACTAAGTACAAGCTTCTCTATATACAATCACTGAATTACTGGAAAATTCAGGTGATATTAAGAGTGTAAAAGGGCTTTATGTTGATATATAAAATAAAGTTAGTGTCTGCATTCAGACATATATAAACAGCTTTCTCACTTACACGGATATCTGGCTGTAGGGCATTGTAAAGTTGTATGGAACGAAGGGACAGCTCTCTACTGTGCAGGAAAAGTAATTATAAGGTGCATTACAAGATGCCTAGCATACCTGACTTGCCCACTTATTTACCCCACAATTTCCCAGATACCTCTTAAGGAAGTACAACTCTCAATGAGAATAAGTGACTTAAAGAAGAACAAGCACAAAAATGTTAAAAACTATAAGTCATTAATTTTTATTAAATAATAATGATTTTCTTGAAGTATTTTGTTCATATATTTTCTTATTCAAGTCACTAACAAAACCCAGTTTGTAATCATTTGACAAAAAAAACAAATTGAAGGCTTGAGAAACTACCTTCTCATTATCCCTGTAATACTGGTAGCTACAAGCAGAAATTTTTTTCTACGATCATAAGTACCAGTGATGGGCCTCCAGATGGAGCATTAGTACAAAAGATTCAAGAAACACAGTAGATCCTTCAAGCTACCTTAATTTATTCGCTAAAATTATGCCACCCATCTCCCCCGGCTTGCAACAATTCCTTTAGAGAGTATCTCTATAAAATGAAGATAGAAATAGTTCTCCCTTAAGTAACTCCAATGTCAAGATTATGTGGTCATACAAATATGAGCCATTATATATCAAGCTCTAGTAATTTATCACTAGGACATTAAGTACATACTCAATTTATATACCAGCTACACATCTTCTTAAATCATAACTACATTCTTAGTTATCATGTGTAACAGTTTGGTGTACTGGTTTGAAGGGAAATATACCAGTGGTCTGAAATTAATTTATTTGAATCATGATGATTTTATATAATGTTTTCTCTCTAAAGTACATTTTAAAAAGCTAGTTTTGGAATACAAAATTATTCTATAGTAACCAATTAAAAAAAATAAAAAACAGTAAAAAAATACAATAAGTGAAACATACAATGTTTCAGTAATATGCTCTTATCTAAAAATATCATGGAGGTAAATAGTGAAAGATAATACTACAAATGTCTACTTCCAAATTTCAACTAAAATCACAAGCACCTAATAGAAGTGAAAGAGGAATCTTAATTACAAAACGGTAAAAGGTGCCTCTTTGACCTAGTTTAGGTGTGACTAGATAGTACTAACTGTGCTATGTAACTTATCTACTGTATTAAAAAATCATGAAGTAGAATAGATGATTCCAAGGGTTTTTCAAAATACTTTCAAGTAAAAAAATGTCAGTTTACTTAGCCACTGACCTCTATTCTTTCCTAGTTAGGATTGGGAAAAGGATTAAATCACAAATGCAATGCATATACTTTGTCATCCAAGTTAGTCTTTTGGATAAAAGAAAAAAAGACTGGGATTTATGCCCAGTGGTACAAATGCCAATACTTGAGACATCATATTTTAAAACAATATAAGAAGTAAAATAACACTCTGGAGAAAAAATTTATAATAGGAATAGATGAGATTTATCCAAATGCCTGTTTCAATTTTGACACAGCTATTTTTAATAAGTCATTTGGCTTCCAAACGTGTACTAACTCTACCAAAACATGAAATTCTCTCACACGTCCTATATCTCAAAGTCCTTGTTCTATGTGTCTTCCGCTAAATATAAGTGAAGAAGATATAAGCATCCAGTTTATGTATACATCCTTAAACTTTCCTGACACCCCAGGAAAACAGAACTGTCCAGAAAACATCACCTTTAACTACATGTATGTATGTATGTGTAGTACATATGTCAATGTGCACATACATACACATTATATGTGTGTGTATATTCTTGAAAAAGAGAGAGATTGAGCAATTTGGAGTCTGACTAGAAAAAGCACATGATAACTCAGTCTCTCATCCATTCTATGGAGTGGCTTCCTTCATCAATGTCAAATGAGATTTTGTGTCATGTTAACACTGGATAGTAGACTGCGTGCAACAGCTTTTAGAGCGCAGGTTGTGATACGGCTGTCAAATATCAACCAGAATCACATTAGAATTTACAACCTAGAACTGAAATGTCTTTTCAACCCTTTGAACCGAACATGGGAAGCAAAAGGTTTAGAATGCATTCTGACTTTTGAGAGTTGATACATTAAATAAAGCTTTGTGAAAAGGAAATAGCTATAAATAAACAACATATTCCATGATATTACTAAAAGAAAGTTTCTAAAGAGTCCATTTATGGCAGGGTATCATTTATCACTACAAACTATGAAGACCCTGTAGATGAAACTATCCAAAAAGAACAATTTTTGTGAGTTTAAAAAAAAAAAAACTAAAAAATGATTTGTAAACATAGTCACAATTATTTATGACTACAATATTTAATTTTAGTACCAAAGTAATTAATGTGTTTTTCTTGAATCCTGAAATTTAAAAATACTAGTTATTGGCATAGTCTTAAAATCATAATATTCAGTGTTTTTTTTCTTAAACTCTTTATTGAATTTGTTACAATATTGCTTTTGTTTTATGTTTTCAGTTTTTTTGGCCACGAGGCATGTGGGATCTTAGGTCCCCGATCAGGGATCAAACCACACCCCCTGCGTTGGAAGGCGAAGTCTTAACCACTGGACTGCCAAGGAAGTCCCCAAATCATAATAGTTAAATGTAAAAATTTTATAAAGCAGCATGCAAAATATATTTTAAAATATAACACATACAGAGAATATATAACATAGTAGAAAACGTAAAACTTCAATAGACATTCCTTATGGTGGTGAAATTACAGGTAATCTTCATTTCCCTTCCCATGCTTATCTGCATTTTCAAAATTTTATACAGTAATCTGCTATTATTTAGTAACAAGAAAAAAAACAACACACACAAATACCTATGAAATGTTATTCCCTCCCTCTGAATATGTCCAACTGTATGGATATCTGTAGTTGGTAATAAATCCACCAAAAATTGACTAAATTCAAGACCAAGATAATATCAAGTTAATAAAGAATAAAACTAGGGACTTCCCTGGTGGTGCAGTGGTTAAGACTCCGTGCTCCCAGTGCAGGGAGCCAGGGTTCCATCCCTGGTCAGGGAACTAGACCCCACACGCATGCCACAACAAAGACCCGGTGCAACCACATAAACAATATATTTTTTTAAAAGAATAAAACTATATCTAATACACCCAAAAGGAACCATCAGTAATTTAACTAACTGCCTGAGTAAAGCTCAGTACACTTTAAAAGATGATGCCTCTTCACAACATTTCACTCACCATGTCCATTACACACACACACAAAATTTTTAAAACAAATCAAGGCATGGAAAGAAGTAGGAAAATGCGTCCCACAATCAAGATCTGGAAGAGATGATCAATATCCCTTACAGAACAACAACTCATGAATGTGTTTACACAAGTAGAGTTTTTTCTCTCATCGTAGTCCAATCTTTGTCTGCCATGTCCCTGACCCTTTTTAGTGGATAGCAAAAATGCATTATCTGGCAAATAGCTGCATTCTTTCATTAAATGCATTTTGCTTTGCTCAATCTTTGGGAACACATTGCTCATGGTACCCCCAAATCATATCACTTATTCAGCAAATCTGAAAAAGTGATTATCATACCCTAACTTGAATCTGGGCTTCATGAGGATGGTACTGTGGCATTTTTACCCCAGTAGGAATCTTTTAAGCCTCTAATTAGAACGCTGAAGAGGTCGGTATCCCTAGCTCACGGTCCTAACCTTCTACTCTGATACAAATTTAACAACGGTTTAAATTTAGCTGTAATCATAAATTTCTGACTCAGTCATTCGTCTGCTAATTCCTATATATCTTCTAACATCTTCATACGTATATGATCATACAAGTAGATATTGTTTTAATAACTTGTGTTTTCTTCTTTATCAATTAGCTATTTACTACCAGTCCTGTAACTTATTAGTTAATTTTCTATTATTATTTTCTCCAATATGCTGTCCCTTTGGCCACATCTTACAAGCCAATTAGCCTAAAACAACTCTCTCATATTTTCTAAGCCTCGATTTTCTTTAAACACTTTATGCTGAGGAACATTCTTACATCTAGGACTTTAAACTCTGTAGACAGAACTCTGGCAATCAGACAGCAAGCCTAAAAGCTACTTAATAAACCTTTCCACTAATTTAGACCCTATTGTTCCTACAGCTGTAAAGAAAGCTGTTCCTATTTTCTGTGATTCTCTAACTCTTTTAGTTATACCAGAGAGACAATATCAGATAATGTCCAAATTTCTTTCAATGGGAAGTGCATGTTTCTACAATCTAAAATAAAACAATGTTCTCAAATTTCAAAATCCCAAATGCTATGCACTATCATGATAACACCTAGCTTGTTACCATACTCTGCCTCCGACCACACTATTTTACATCATTGCTGTCTAGATTTCTAAAAATTTCAAGAGTCAACTCAAATCTCATCTCCTCCTAGAAGGCTTCCCTTCTAACATATACCTTTCTCTGACCATTTTCTCTCATCCAAACCGCAAAGAATTGTCCATATTATTTTCCTGATCCAGTCACTAAGTTGATAATTATGTACAAAAAATGTAAGTAAAATTCAATATATGAAATCTCTCAGCAACTAGATACAAGAGACATGAGAACAAAGATCATTCTTATTTCCTTATATTCCCTGTGAATAACGAAGTATACTGCACCTAATGGCTCCCAACACACACATGTACCTACACATCTTGATAAGAAAGTTATTAAATGAAGCCACTGCAAATGTAAAATATCTACTTAAAATTTTAATGGATCCACTATGTTTGAAATTATTTCTAAATAAAATAATGAAAAAGTAAGCCTGTTCTAAATATTTGGTTCACTGTCTTCAATATCCACTAAAGAGGAAGTACCTATGTAACATTTTATTCCTTTTCTCCTTTCCTTACCCCTACTTATTTTTCAGTTCTTCTCACCTTCTCTAACCAAAGGCAAATGTAAAAGTTCAGAACTGTCCTACGGACAGTTAAAGCATACTATAATTTGTTCCAATACATTATCTAAGTAGAACAGCTCTGTAACTCTAGTGATTTGCTTTTTTCTCTGCACAGAAGCTAAAGGCTAGTTTTATAGTAATAAGACTGATAGAACTTGTATATACTGATAAAATTGAAAGCTTTGTGTTCCCTCTTTGTTCAGTTGTCTCTCATCAGACGACAATATTTTTTTCTCTAATCCGTGATCGGCTGCATCTCGGTAATCTATCCAGGTTTCACATGCTCTCTCCTGAGCTTCAATTTTATTCAGTGTTCAGGATTATCTTATCTGTTGCTTAAAACTAACTTATTTAGCTGCATTTTTTCTGGAAGAAGCCTATCAATAAAGGGGAGAATACTGTTTTTCAGTTTCCCATTGGGAAGATAAAACTCTAATCTTTTTGCATAGCAGAGATAAAAAACAGACAAATGTAGTCAAGCCAGAACAATACGCAGGAGAATTCAATTTGCAGTCGCATGAGAGCTAGGAAAAGTAGATGCATTCATTCTCTCTGCTCAACAGTTTAGATCCAATCAAGACAAATTGTACATTTACATGAAAAGGCATGGTAGATAAAATGGGATATTTACTTTTAGTTGTCAGATACTTCTGATTCAGGATAACAGGAATATTAGTCATAATATACTTCAAAATATAATCCATTTAACAAACTCTTACTGTAACATACGAAGGCTTCTCAAGGAGGAAATTTTGCAGGTTTTGAAAAACTAAATTGAATCATGCCTTTAATGTTGAACTCCTGTATTTTTAAAGGGCATGGCCCACCATTGAGATTCAATACTCAATAATCTTAAGTCTCATTCCACATCTAACGATATCCTTTCTCCATCAACCCTGACGCACCCACAAGTTAAACCCTAGCAGAATCATTTACTCAACTGCAGAAAAACAGACCTTTTATGTTTCTTTTATTCCGCTTGGGTAAGATCTGAAAAATGTCCACCTCTTCTGCAAGCTTTCTTCAAGGCTCCCTTTCAGTAAATTACCATAAAAGCCAAACCTGGGTGAATCAATAGGCTTTACCCAACATATCAGAAGTGCTGAAGTGGAGACAGATAAAAAAGCATCACAAGTCATCAATAATAAATTAGTTTGTCTGCAGTAGTGACATCAGGCCAACGTGAGAAAGGACTTACTTCTGAGCTATTTAACCCCTCCAGCATGAAAATTTCCACTGATAAAAGACACAATTAAGAGAACAATAAAATGGTTCATGCATAGAAAGTAAGAGGAAACTCATTTTAGTGGGTGGAGGCCACTAAAATGATTTTCCTCTTACCTTTGATGGCTAAGGTCATCAAATCCAAACTGCATCTACCCAGTAAAATGAGTTTCCTCTTACCTTCACCAACTGATTAAATTTTTTAAAATCTTTAAGTTTCTTCTTCCTTTCTACTCAACTTTTTATTTTAGGCGCTTTTGCCAAAAGCAACAAGACCACCTTTTGATAGCTGGATCACGACACCATTTCCTACATGAATTTCATCAAAAACTCTGCGAGTCCACAGAAGAAACACTGAAGTTAGGGAAGATTGGGAATTTCAAAAGGAAGCAATTTGTTAAGGAGATGGTACGTGGAAGGCTGACTTCAAAACTGTAAAATAAGCTGTGGGAACCCATGTGTCAGAGATGGGTAATTAAAATATATTATTTTGAATGAATATAATAGCCTCTCTGATGCTAGTCACTGTTTTCACCCTTTTCAAAAATTTCATCAATCTTCTATTTAATAGTCTGAGCACAAGCAGAATGACAGTCAACATAGTTAGGCCCCTGGCAGAAGGCATGCATGGACTCAATCAAGTTTACCAAGTTCCCTTCAGATCCTATATTCTCACATACTTTATACCCTTATAATTCTTGAAACAACAAATACCTTCAGCTCTCTTTACTACTCATGGCTATTGCCTCCATAAATTTTCATCAGATTTGCCTTCTATATCCTATCTCCACAGTCCTTAAATACCTATTGCATAGCCAAAAAGAAAAAAAGAAAAAAATGATTCTTACATACTCTATTTTTCAGAATGCTCCTTGACTCCAGTTTTCCCAAAAGATTCTACTTTTCCAAGTGTTCCTCGAAAATAAAGGCTGCCTCTCCCATACACCTCGCCCCCCACAGGTTTGTGGTTCTCCTATTATTAAACTTGTCAATGTCTATTCGAGATTATTATTCTTTCACGCTTATATAAAATATTTTTGAGAACTTCGGCACACCACACAACACTGTTCATGACTCACTTGCCTTATTTTCATCTTTGAAATCCTTGTTATTCCATCTTCATCTAGGATTTGGGATCCTAAACTGTAGCCTTCCCAGCAACTCCAAATCCTTCCATCAAAATAGAGAATTTCAATTTATATTTACTGTACACACGTTCTCAACTCTCATTTAGTCCTCAATCCATGAAAATCTGTTACTCCACTGCATTATGGCTACGGTCATCAAATCCAAACTGCTTGCTTAATCTAATATCCATGCTTTAGTTATTGCCTTATTCGACCTCTCTGCACCATTTATATTGCAGGCCACTGCTGGCTTCTTGAAACTCTGCCATGTAAGATCCTGAGACATCACTCTTCTGATATCACCCTTTTCCCTGTGAACGCATCTTCTCATTTTTGGTTGACTTTGTTCCTTGTAAATCAGAATGCCCAAGTATTCCATTCCATCTTCAGATCTAATCTTTACTCAATTTATCTTCCTTTTTTGTTTGAATTCATACCCAAGACTGCAGCAATCATCTTTATGCTTACTGTTGCTAAAATATAATAATAGTCTTCACTAATTTTTGAGCCTCAGACACATATAACTAACTTTTCAAAAGGGTATCTCCATTTGAAGGGATCATGGAGATATAGAAATCAACATATCCAAAACTGAACTCTTCAAACCTCAGTATTCTTTCAGTACAATTATTCTGTGAGTTGTAAGCTCGGTGAACCATAACATCTTCCAATAATAAAACATAGAAAGCTTTGGCAAAGCACTGTAAAAATTAGATTTACCCAATGTTAAGTCTACATCATTTCTTAATTAACTGATTAGTAAGTCTATCAAAAGGAAAAACAGTTAAATGCTGACCCTTATTAGTAAAACCATTATAGACCCCAACTACTAACAATGTCATAATACACTTAATATAAGAAATATAATGCCTAAATCACAAGAAACTACAGCCCTCTCATTCCCAGAACCAATCAGCCCTAAAAGTTATCTTCAGATTTATTTTGGCTGCCGTTTTATAAGTATGGATAGAGTGATGAATAGCCTAGTGTATGAACACTCGAAAAGATAGGAAAATCTCCAACACTGGAAGGGTGGTTATATGTTGCTTCTAAATGTAGAAAAAAGGATCATAAGGACAACTTTAATGGTAGGAGGGGGATACAGTTCATATAAAAAATAATTCTTTCACAGAGAGCATTGCCTTGCACAATGCCATGGGTTGGTTGTCTTATTACCTCCCAAATTCCATCTCTCTGAGGTTGTTCAAACAGAGGCTAGTCAGCATCTGCAAAGCTTACTGTGGAAGAATTTGCTTCTCTAAATGACTTTAATGTCATTAACAGAGATTATGTTTCAACACTACACATGAATCAATAGCGATTTACTACTCTACTTCCTATCAACTTTAAACAAAACAGGCATAACAAACTGAACATTTTCCAGAGATTTTTTTTTAAAAGGTTTTCTTTTAAGGTTAGAAAATAATTTAGTTTGAACTAAAGTTTCACTACGATTCATGATACTTAAGTTTCTTCACTACCGTCTCCGACTTCCCTCACCAACACTTTAGAAAAGCTAACAGTCTCGAAATCAGGATTTAGTAATTCCCTCTTTATTGAGAAAGGTAGAAAAATAATAGCTTCTAAAACAAAAAGAAGTACCTTTGCCTCTAGTCATTCACTTCACCAGAAATTCCAATATTTCATCAGTACCTGTGAACAATACAGAATGCTCAGAGAAGGCGAACCATTTAATCTCCTCCCTCTGCTCTAAGGCAGAAATGCTTATTCAAACATTATAGACTCTGGATAAAGTCAAATTACAACCCCACTTTACCAAAACATTAACCATTTGGTGGCCCTTCCTTGGCTTTAATCCTGAATCAGGTTCTTAAACACGGCACTCCCTGTATTGTGCACTGGACAGAGAACTCTGTTGTTTTTCACATTATTTTCCTTTGCTAATTCAATGCACCTTGTGTTTCAATGTTTCTGGTAAGAACAGCAATAAATTTTAAAAAGAGGGGCATAACTCTTTGCTTACATATACTTTTGGCAAGCTACAAGCATACTTAGGATTAAAACTGAAAATTAGGGCTTCCCTGGTGGCGCAGTGGTTAAGAGTCCGCCTGCCGATGCAGGGGACACGGGTTCGTGCCCCGGTCCGGGAAGATCCCACATGCCGTGGAGCGGCTGGGCCCGTGAGCCATGGCCGCTGAGCCTGCGCGTCCGGAGCCTGTGCTCCGCAACGGGAGAGGCCACAACAGTGAGAGGCCCGCGGACCGCAAAAAAACAAAACAGAACAAAACAAACTGAAAATTAAATACCTATTTTATGAGTCATGATTTCAAAGACCTTCTTTCCTCATTTGTGAGTTAAACAAACATGGATCTTGTCAAAGTTATTTTTACTGTTGATCTAGATTACAGTTTATAGCAACAGTGCCCTCCAGAGCATCTCTTAGTTTCCTTTCATCGACTGCCCTTTTCTAATCTCTCTCTCTGTACTGCACCCAGAGTGATATATTCAAACCTGTGGATCTGATGAAGTCAAGTCCCACCTTGCTTCACCTATTTCAATAGCTTTGCCTCCCTCCAAGGTTCCACACAACCATATATGGTTTTACCTACTCCACCAGTCTACCTTAAAGCTCCCTCTCAGCTTCTGTCCTATTGCTATTAATTCCTTTTTCCTCAAACCATGAGCCCTTCTGTCTGGAACCCTCTTCCCCCCATTCTGTGCACAAAACACTTAATCTTCAGATAAACTTCAGATCAATTCCTCAGAGAAGACTACAAGGACCCCAGTTTAGGTCAAATTTCTTTGCTATGGGCTCTTGTAAAACCATGTTTCCTTTCTTTCAAAGAGCTTATCTTGGATGTTATTCATGCATTTAACAGCGGAATTGTTTAAGCAATGCCTGTTTTAAATACTAGCAAAGTTTTTCAACTGTGACATCATTGGCATTTGAGGCTGAATAATTCTTTGTGGTAGGTGGCCATTCTGTGCAATGTAGGATGTTTAGCAGCATCCCTGGCCTCTATCCACCAGATTCTAGAAGCACACTGCCTCCCCTCCAACTCCTGACAACCATAACGTCTCTAGACACACTAGTGTCTATTGGATTGGGGTATAACTACCAAACCGTTAAGTCCATGAAAATACTGACATATGTTTTTAATCACCATTTTATGCCTATGCCAAGCATAGTGCTGGGTTTCAGTGGGTACTTAATAAATATTTTAAATGATAAATATTGGGCAATGAAGTTATTTCATAGCATAATCTGAAAAGATATTTCATGGAAAGATGAAAGCATGAAAAAATCCATCTAAATATTTATTTTAAAAGCTTTCAAATACTAAGGAAAATATACATTATTAAATACACAAAAAAGAAAGAAGCCAATTGAACTCAGCTTTAAGTGCTTTTCAAGAAGCTAAGCGTTTCTATAATTGAGATATTAGATGTAAAAAAATCTGAAGTTTAACAGCGTTTCCCCCTTTCAAATTACTCTACCACTACTTGAAAGAAGACCTATAGAAGTGCTCAGGTTGATAAAGGTAAAATATTATACTTAATTCCTGCATATTCCTTCGTTTAATCTGATTTAAAAGCAATAAGCTAAAACTTATTTTCTACATGACTGGATACAGAGATTAAGTTTGGGCTACTAAAATTAGTAGCTGGTCTTGCCAGTGTTTAATGTTTTTAAACTTTTAACCACTGAACAAAAGATTGATATTATACTTCAAGGGAATTATTCCTTTATATATCTTCTGTTCTTTTAATTCAAAACAGAAGCTATCAGCTAATGTCCATAAAAATATTAATAAAAACTCAAATGGCTTAAACCAAAAGACTGTGTTAAGAACAACTTAAAAAAAAAAAGAACAACTTTAGCAGTCTATCTTTAACTCATCACATAGGAGCCAGCATTCTGGAGTTGTATTCCTGGGTGTGTTATCAATATATTAATCATGGATATAATAGTTGTGATTTAGTTGAATGCATCCACTCAAACTATTCTCCCAAGCCCTAAGAAATTTATCTGTCTTCAGACTCCTTTTGTATTCAGAATAAGATTAACACTTCAGACAAGACAAGATACAGTTTTCATAAAGGTTACATGAAGGGTTCTGGGATACAACATGGAAACCACATATTTTGCTGTATACACTGACACCAGCCTTTAAAAGGATGATCTCCTGAGATTAAGGGTCTCAGTGATAATACCTGAGTGTATAGCTGTGATTTCAGTAGAATAGTAAAGAAGACAAAAGTTAGAAATTACTTTTTTCTCCTCCTAGTCTACCAGACTTCAGTGCTTTAACATTTCTTCCTTGAACACTTCTTCTGTTAAAGTATGTTATCTATCAAAAACATGATCTGATATAACCCAAGAGGTGCATAATGCCATTTGAAAAACAAAGTATAAGGTAATTGGGTCAAAGGAAACCAAGCTGATTATCAAACGTAATTTTTAGTTACAATCTCATTTTACACTAGATAGATCGATGAAAACTATGCTATTTTTACTAGGAAAATGCAGCTAGATATTAAAAATTTGCTTCTGATATTACAAGAAAAATATATACACACTAAAAATTACCATTAAAAATTCCTCAAGAATGTATCATATTGGGAACCAGTATCGCTCAGTGAAGGCACTATATTGGGGACCAACATTTCACATGAAGTTCCACCAGACAACATTTTCCTTCACGATGGGTACAGATAGCTGTTTATTCAGTGGGGTACCAGAAGAAATAATCAACTGGTTTGGTCTTAGGGGCCATGCTGTGTATGACTTACACGCAGCAAAGTGAAGTACGTACTCCCATTGTGAGATGCACATGGAAATTAAGTATTCTGAGCAAAGAGCAGGTTCACATCTCTTGCTCAGCTTTCTCTAGTATATGTGCTCAAAAATGAGGAGGACAGTGTGTATATGTCAATCTCAATCTCCCAATTTATCCTTTCCCCCCCTTCCCCCCTGGTAACCGTAAACTTTTTATTTATTAAGTGTATGTTTTACCTAACTCCAGAGTCACAGAAATGGGTTTATATTCATTTATATCCTCCAACCTAAACCTAAATTGGCAAAGTATATAAATTTTTAAATAATTTACCAAGGTAAGAGTTTAATCTGAGGTTTATGATTTCAACCTATTTAAATTTGGCTTCATAAAATACAAAATTCCATTAGTTACAAGATTATAAAATACGTAGACCCTAAATTTATAGGGTCTCTTACAAATTTGTATTTCTTTTCCTGACTTCCAATCCTTGAATCCTGTAAATCTAGTCCATCTACCTCTGTTACTTAATAACTTTTATGTTCTCCACTACTCATGGGTTCACTATGCCTTCTGGTATTTTGCTTTTCACTGTCTGATCCTAACTTTACTTTTAACCTTATATATCACTACTTCTATACATGTAGTGGTTCAGCTCTCCTATTCACCACAAAAAAATATCATTTTATTTCTTGCACCTTTGAAACGTGCTTATCCCATCTCTTTGATCCTGAATGCTCCCCCATCAATAATTTCCCATCGGGCTTCCCTGGTGGCGCAGTGGTTGAGAGTCCGCCTGCCGATGCAGGGGACATGGGTTCGTGCCCCGGTCCGGGAGGATCCCACATGCCACGGAGTGGCTGGGCCCGTGGGCCATGGCAGCTGGGCCTGAGCGTCCGGAGCCTGTGCTCCGCGGCGGGAGGGGCCGCGGTGGTGAGGGGCCTGCGTACCGCAAAAACAAAAAAACAAAAACGACAACAACAAAAAACAATTTCCCATCTACTTACTCTACTATAACCAAAGTAAGTCATATATTCCTTAATTGTTTCACAATATCTCCCTATTATCTCATATGACAATGATAAATTCCACTTTTATTAAGAATCTGTTTCAGTTAGAGACAAATGTGCTTATACACTATTTTATTCAACCTTTAAAACAGTGAAATATAAGGATGACTATTCTCACATTACAAGCATGAAAATTTAGGCCAAGTAACTTACTCAAGGACAAAAATCACTAGTGCAGAGGAGCTGTGACATGAACCAAGAACTCTTTGACCCTAAAGGGGTGCTCTTTCCATATATACCATAAGGTCTCACCCTCAGCCTGTGCCTTCCATTTTGGTTGATTAAATTTACTTTGTTATTAATTTATTTTATGTGAGTAATCGCTCATCCCTTAGATTTTGATTAATCAGAGGAATTTTCTACTGTTCTTAATCATGATCCCAAGAACATGGAGAGTTTTTAAAAATAATGAAACCATCAATTTCTAAAAAGAACATATTGAGCTTTGTTTTCTTGCTTATTTCTCTGATGCCACCAGTAGCAAAGGACAGCAATTTAGTAAGAAACAAAAAGGAAGAAAAAATTAACATGAATTGGTTTTAAACCTTACTGTGATAAAATTTCCATAGGCCTCAGGTTCCATACTGATCAAATAAGCTTAATTCTGAAATCATTTCTACTTTTAAAATTCTGGGTCAAACTCCCAGGATTATTGGGCAGTTCAAATGAGATTAATGTAAACAGATTTAAATATAGAATATTATAAAGACAAAGAACTATTAATTCTGATATAGTTTTAGTAAATAAAAAATAGATTCATTTTCAATATGTGCTAGTAAGTAGGGGAGTTAACTATTTAAGGGCTCTAGTTCTCAAAATGTGCCAGAAATTTGGAGGATTGAAAGGTATTTTTAAACTGAAATGCCCTAAAAACATATCACAATCAGATTAAAAGCCAAGCAAATATTACATATACTGTTACCAACTTTTGATTTTAAATATTAGAAAATACATTATAGTAAATATTTGTAATAGTTATGTCTGCATTATCTTAATTATACAGTGTATATGGCATTTGGCACATTGACAGCATGTTGGCTTTTAATATTTCTAAATTAAGTGTCTGTACTTAGTTTTTGTTTCTGTGTTTTACTTACTTTGTAATAATCTCCTGCAGAGGAAGAAGTCCCAAGTCTTCTCTGAGAACTTGACTTTCCCCTCTGATGTCTATACTTTATGAGAAAAATAACTACTTATGGAAATGCAGTATTTCATATTTTGGTAATCAATCAAAAGTAATAAATACTGCACAACCAGCATCTTAAGAATGCACTTAGGTACCGTATTGATCCTCAGAACATTAAACCTCTTACCTCTTACCAGCGTTATGACTATATTCTGCTCCTGGATGCACGTGCTGTGCCCAGTGACTTGATTTTATAAAGAGCTGTGTTCATATAGGCAAGGGAAAAATTATACCTAAAGATGGACTCTGTAACTGTCTGTAAATGCATTTTAGGAATTTTTAATTTTATTATCTTTGTGGGATATAGTATACATACTCTATATTTCACTTTAAGAACCTTACTACCTAAAAAAGAATGAACTTACTATTTAATACATATATTTACTCTTACTAGTGCATTTGGAGGTTGCCATTTTTGGTTAATAGGAAGTTACTATAAACAACATAAAGTGCAATAGCCCTTAGGGATTCTGTAGAGATATTTCCAATATGGTAGATGTATTAAATTTGATGTTGTTTGAATTTCATACAAGTTTACACATCGTACTCCACTAGAAATATAAGTAAAGCATACCCACTCAGTGAACTGCATTTGGAATCTATCAATACTGGGGGCGGGGGGAGGCAAAAAAGGGATTTACATTCAGTTCTGCTATAACGCTTGTTCTGAGAATGTGAATTTGTTTCAGTGTGATTGATATATTAGGGAACAACATAAGAATAACACAAATTATACATTGCCTTTGTGCAATGTCATCCACGAGAACTACTAGGTAAACTCAGAAAAATGCATCTCATCAAATGGAATTATGTAGGAATACATAAAGCATACACCTCAAACATATACCAGGCTACTTTGGTTTACCTCCATCCACACATCTGGTGTTAAAACTTCACTTCTGACTTCACATAGTGTGAAATGATAGAAGTGGGCTAAGTAACAAATGCAAACTCTTCCCACACCCATTTCCAAAATCAAGTGTCAGGTTGTGTTAACTATGTAACATGTATAAAACAATAATACCATTTTCATTAAGTCCCTGTGTATTTTTATGTAACACTGACAAAGTATTTTTTAGTGTTTTTCCTTTAACTCCATTTTCCATAAGCCCTGTGGTCTTTATTACATAATATTGCACAGTGCAATGATTTTTAGGAACACGTATGTTATGTGATACCAGTACTGAGTGTACTGTGAAACTAATAACTTCTGACGGTCTATATTGATCTGACAGAGAAAATTATAATTTCATAAAAAATGTAGTTATCTATGTATGTGGTATAAGTTTATGAAGAAATCCATTGATGCTCTGGGCTTCAGGAAAACATAGTTATAAAGTGAGTGACTAGCAGAAAATGTTTACGTTTCTGTCCATCTAATGTAGTAATTTTTTAATCCTACTATCAATACTACACAACAACAAATGGAAACATTTAATGTACAGGTGTCTTTTTTAAAAATTTAATCTTATTGTGGTAAGAACACTTAACATGTGATATACTCTCTTTATACATTTTTAAGTGTACAATGCATTATTGTTGACCAAAAGTAAAATGTTTTAAGTCAATCTCTAGAGGTTATTCATCTTGCTTGACTGAAATTTTATGTCTGTTAATCAGTAACTCTCCATTTCATCCTCCCCCAGGCCCTGGAAATCACCATTCTACTTGATTTTATGAATTTGACAATTATACATACCTCATGTAAGTAGAACCATGCAGTATTTCTCTTCCTGTAACTAGCTTATTTTGCTACTTAGCATAATGTCCTCAAAGTTCATCCATGCTGTCCCATATGGCAGAATTTCTTTCATTTTTGAGACTGAATAGTATTCCATTGCTGTATATACCACATTTTCTTTATCCATTCACCCATCAATGGACATTTAGATTGTTTCCACATCTTGGCTACTGAGAATAGTGCTGTGATGAACACAGGAGTGCCAAATGCTCCCTGAGATCCTGATTTTAATTCTTTCAGATAAATACCCAGAAGGGGGATTGCTAGATCGTATGCTAATTCTTGTCTTAAGTTTTTGCAGAATCTTCATATTGTTTTCCACAGCAGCTGCACCATTTTGCAATCCCACCAACAAAGTGCAAGGGTTCCAATTTCTACACATTCTTACCAACACTAACTGTTTTCTGACATATATAGAATCAGCCCTAAACCGTACTGTGTTAAAAGTTCATTTCTTCCCTTCTAGTATCGCTTATGCCAAGATCTGTTTAGATGCTATTTTCCTCCGTTGGTCTACTTGTCTACCCTTTTGTGAATAACACATTTCCTTGTTTACCACAGTTTTATATGCCATTTTGTATTATAGAGGCTCTTCCTGTTTGTTTTTATTCAAGAATGCCTTTGCTTTCCTAGGACATTTACAACTTGCTATAAATTTTAGAATTGGCTAGCTGAACTGCAAAGCAAAATATAAAACAAAACACCTGTTGTGATTCTTATTTTGATTGTTTTACAATCAGTTTTCAGAGAATTTTTGTCTTTTTAATACTGAGCATTTCAATTCATGAACAAGGGAGGTTTGTCCTTTTTTTATTCTTTAATCTCTCTCTAAAATTTTATTATTTCCTCTGTGATGTTTGTGTATCTCTTTTCTTAGACTCTCTACTAGGTACTGATGATTCTGATGTTACTGTAAATGGCATCTTTCTTAAAAATTTCACTTTCTCAATATTCACTATTAATGCATAATATACATTTAATTTTTATTAAGATGTAATTCCCATACCATTTAACTCACCCTTTTAAAATATACCATCATCAAAAAGCCTACAAACAATAACTGCTTGAGAGGGTGTGGAGAAAAGGGAATCCTCTTACACTGTCAGTGGGAATATAAATTGGTACAACCATCATGGATAACAGTATGGAGGTTCCTTAAAAACAAAAAATAGAGCTATCATATGATCCAGCAATCCCACTCCTGGGCATATATCCAGAGAAAGCCATAATTACAAAAGATACATGCACCCCAATGTTCACCGCAGCACTATTAACAACAGCCAGGTCGTGGAAGCAATCTAAATGTCCACCGACAGAATAGATAAAAAAGATATGGTATATGTACATATATATACATATACACATGTACATATATCTACATGTAAATATATATACATACATATATATATATACACACACACGCAATGAAATATTACTCATCTGTAAAAAAGAATGAAATAATGTCATTTGCAGCAACATGGATAGACCTAGAGATTATCATACTAAGTGAACTAAATCAGAGAAAGACAAATATGATATCACGTATGTGGAATCTAATTTTTAAAAAAGTGATATAAACGAACTTGTTTACAAAACAAACAGATTCACAGATTTTGAAAACAAACTTATGGTTACCAAAGGGGAAAGGTGGGGGGGGAGGGATCAATCAGGATCTTGGGATTAGCATCCACACACTACTATATATAAAATAACCAACAAGGACCTACTGTATAGCACAGGGAACTTTACTCAATATTCTGTCGTAACCTTTATGGGAAAAGAATCTGAAAAAGAATGGATATATGTATATGTATAACTGAATCACTTTGCTGTACACCTGAAAGTAACAACATTGTAAATCAACTATACTCCAATAAAAAAAAATCAAGTGTACCATTCAGTGATTTTTAGTATATTATCAAACTTGTACAAGCATCATCACTATGTAATTCCAGAACATTCTGATCACTCCAAAAAGGAACCACATGCTCACTTGGTATTCTCTTCCCATGCCCACCCATGGGCCCTGGAAACCATTAATCTAACTTCTGTCTATAAATTTGGCTATTCTAGACATTTTTTAATTGGGATTATACAATATGTGGACTTTTGTGTCTGGCTTCTTTCACTTAACATGTTTTAAATGTTCATCCATGATGTAGCATGTGTCAGTACTACTTCTTTACTTTTTATGGTTGAATATTCCATTATATGAATACAACACATTTTGTTTAACCACTGTTCAACTGATGAACATTTAGACATTTTCCACTTTTTGGCTATTATGAACAAAGCTCCTATGAACATTCATAAATCATTTCTTTTGTGCTTTCAATTGTCCTGAGTACCTAGAAGTGGAATTATCAGGCCATATTGTAACCCTATGTTGAACTTCTTGAGGAGCTACCAAGCTGTTTTCCATAGCAGTTGCATCATTTTACATCCCCACCAGCAATCTATGAGGATTCCAATTTCTCCCTAACCACACCAAATTTGCTAATGTGCATATTTTTTTATTCTAGTCATTCTTGTGGGTGTTAAGTGGTATCTAATTTTTATTTTGATTTGCATTTTCCTAATGGCTAATGATATTGAGGATCTTTGCATGTGTTTATAGGCTATTTTTACATTATCTTTGGAGAAATCTTTATTTGAAGCATTTTCCCATTTTTAACTGGGTTCATTTTCTTTGTATTATTGAGTTGTAAGAGCTCTTTATGTATTCTAAATCCTAGACTCTTTTCAAATATATGACTTACTAATATTTTTTCCCATTCTGTGGTTTGTGTGTTCACTTTCTTGATATCTTACTTTGAATCAAAAGTATTTTCTATTTCACTATAGTCTATTTTTCTTTTGCTGTTTGTGGTTTCAGTGTTATATCTAAGAAATCATTGCTTAGTTCAAGGTAAGGAATAATTGTGTTTGATTCCTCCTAAAAATATTATTTTAATCTTTACATTTAAGTTTTTTATACATATTGACTTAATTTTTGTAAATAGTGAGAGAGAGCATTGCAGCTTATATCTAACTGTCCCACCACCATTTGTTGTAAAGATTATTCTTCCCCCATGAAATCTCAGGACTCTGATTTTTTTAAAAAAATCAACTGATCAGGAATTTATGGATTTAATTCTGGACTCTAAATTCTTTTCCATTCATCTGTATGTCTATCCTTATGACGGTATAACACAATCTTGATTACTGCAACTTTGTGGCAATATTTGAAATTGGGAAGTCAGTCTTCCAACTTTGCTATTCTTTTTCAACATTGTTTTGGTTAGACTGCATCACCTGTATTTCCATATGAAATTTAGGATCAGCCTGTACATTTCTGCAAAAAAAAAAAAAAAAAAAAGAGAGAGCTAGAATTTTGACACAGCATGTGCTGAATCAGTAGATCAATTTTAGGAATTTTACAATCTTAAAAAGATTAAGTCTTCCAATTCATGTTCATGGACCAATTCTTTACATCCAGAAAGGGGATTCTCCCCAGTGTCTTCAAAAAGGAACAAAGGCCAACTGATACCTTAACGTTATTCCAGTGAGGTCCAGTTTGAACTTCTATACTATAAAACTGTGAAGTAAGAAAAAAATGTGTTGTATAAGTCCCTAATGTTATGGTAATTTGTTCCAGCAGCTATAGAAAATATACTTTTTATTTCTAGTTTGTTGAGTGTTTTTTCTTTTACTCATGAAAGGATGTTTGATTTTGTCACATGCATTTTTGGCATATGTTGAGATAATCATGTATTCAATATTTTTGATCCTTTAATCTCTTAATAAAATGAATTACATAATTCGTTCCTATGTTGAACAAACTTTGCATTCCACTTGATCATGGTCTACAAATTCTTTTTTATATGCTTCTGGCTTCAATTTTCTAGTATTTTGTGTAGGATTTTTTGAAAAATCCTTATACTGTCATTTATATTTACCTGTTTATTTAGGTGTGTTGACCAGTGCTTGCTCTTTCTTCATGAAGATTCAAGTAATGGTCTAATTTCCTTTCATCTCATTCTGGAGGACTTCCTATATTTTGTATGGCTGATCTATTAGCCATGAACTATTGGTGTTTATTTGGGAATGTTTTAATTTCTCCATCTTTTTTTGAAGGATGGTTTTGTTGGATATATAATTCTTGGTTGATTTTTTCTGCTATCACCATTTTTGAATACGTTATACCACTGTCTTTTGACCTCCATGATTTTTTATCATAAAATAGCTGTTAATCAGATTGAGGACCCTTTGTACGTGAGGAATACCTTCTCTCTAGCTGCTTTCAAGATGTGTACATAAATGGATCTCTTTGAGTTTATCTTACTTGGAGGAGGTTGAACTTTTGGAGTGTGTAAATTAATGTTTTCATCAAATTTGAAAACATTTTCAGCCATTATCTCTTCAAATAGTCTTTTTGACCTTTTCTCTATTTCTTCTTCTTCTGGAATATCCATTATGAATATGTTAGTACATTTGAGGGTGTCTCACAGGTTTCTGATGCTCAGTTTACTTTTTCATTCTTTCTTCTTTCTGTTGCTCAGACTGGATAATCTCAATTGATCTATCTTCAGGTTGGCTGATAATTTCTTTTGCCCACTCAAATAACCTGTTGAGCCTCTACAGTTAATATTTTAAGACGCTTTTCAAGAGCAATGTTAGGTTCATAGGAAAACTGAGTAGAAAGTATAGTTATTTCCAATATGCCTGGACACATGCATAGACACTCCCACTTGTCAACATCTCCCACCAGAGTGGTACACTTGTGACAACTGATGAATCTACATTGGCACATCACAATCACCCTAAGTCCATTGTTTACCTTAATGTTCTCTCCTGCGGGTGTACATTCAATGGGTTTGGACAAACGTATAATGATATGTATCCACCATTATAGTATCATAAAGAATATATTCACTGCTCTAAAAATGCTCTGTGCTCTTCCCAATCATTCCCTGTCCCCACCCTAACCCCTGCTAACTACTGAACTTTTTACTAGTCCCATAGTTTTGTCATTTCCAGAACAGCATATAGTTGAAAGCATACCATATGTAGCCTGCCTGGGTAAGATACGATGGCTCTAGGGGCTGGAGTCGAGTATTTCCCTTCTCCCATGTGGAAGTCTGGTGCTGACTGGATTGGGTATTTCCCTTCCTTTAGGTCAGTTAGTCTTTGGTTAGTTTCCCCTCAGGGCAGGCCTTACTAAAAATAACCGTGTGTTATTTTTATATATATAACAATATATGCTGGAGAGGGTGTGGAGAAAAGGGAACCCTCTTACACCTTTGGTGGGAATGTAAATTGATACAGCCACTATGGAGAACAGTATGGAGGTTCCTTAAAAAACTACAAATAGAACTACCATATGACCCAGCAATGCCACTACTGAGCATATACCCTGAGAAAACCATAATTCAAATAGAGCCATGGACCACAGTGTTCATTGCAGCTCTGTTTACAATAGCCCAGAGATTGAAACAACCTAAGTGTCCATCATCAGATGAATGGATAAAGAAGATGTGGCACATATATACAATGGAATATTACTCAGCCATAAAAAGAAATGAAATTGAGCTATTTGTAAAGAGGTGGATAGACCTAGAGTCTGTCATACAGAGTGAAGTAAGTCAGAAAGAGAGAGACAAATACCGTATGCTAACACATATATATGGAATTTAAGAAAAAAAATGTCGTGAAGAACCTAGGGGTAAGACGGGAATAAAGACACAGACCTACTAGAGAATGGACTTGAGGATATGGGGAGGGGGAAGGGTAAGCTGGGACAAAGCAAGAGAGTGGCATGGACATATGTACACTACCAGATGTAAAATAGATAGCTAGTGGGAAGCAGCCGCATAGCACAGGGAGATCCGCTCGGTGGTTTGTGACCACCTAGAGGGGTGGGATAGGGAGGGTGGGAGGGAGGGAGATGGAAGAGGGAAGAGATATGGGAACATATGTATATGTATAACTGATTCACTTTGTTATAAAGCAGAAACTAACACACCATTGTAAAGCAATTATACTCCAATAAAGATGTTTTAAAAAAAACAAACAGAAAAAAACACTTGCCCAAGTTAATGAAGTTCTCCCCTGTCAACTCTAGCAGGTGCATGGAATTAAACAATTACAGTGATTTTTGACAAGTTCTAAATTTGTCATATTCATTATAACCTTTGTTGACTGGAAATCATGTCAGTAATATTAAAATATTCAAATAAGCCCCATCTACATGTATATTCCAGGGTTAAAGAGAATATACATTGTTGACAGATTACCTAGGTTTGAAACCCAGATCTGCCACTTAGTAGCTGTGACTCTGGGCATGGCTCTTCTTTGCCCTGTACCTCAGTTTCCTCCTCTGTTAAGGTAACATTAACACTGTCTTCGAAGAACTCTTACAAGGATTTTATATGTTATGTGGTTTAAGTCCTTGGAAGAGACCCTGGGAATAGGAAATGCTACCAAAGTATTAGTTATTATGTATTTTCTGCCTACGTTAAGAGTACTGCCTAACATATGGATGGGTTCTATCACCGATATTACCACCCATTTTTATAACCAACATAAATCTTCAGTCTTATTAACAGTTAACCTATTGCTATTTAGATTGCTAGTATAGTATAATGTCTATTATAAGAAATCAGAATTATGATTGGGGCTTAGTTTTTAAAATTATGTCTCTGCTCCCAACATTTTTCAGATCTATAACTAATATATTAATAAGAACTTTAGTTGATCAAAGACACATTATAGGACTTTAACCTGGTTAAAACCTTAAGGATTCATATTTTAGTATTGCTTATATTTTGACTTTTGTTCAAAATTAACTATAGGACAGCTTTAGGAATAATAAGATTTGATGTTTGGACTTTAAAATGGGAATTTTCTGTGTCTTTTTATATAAAGGATTCTCAGGTTATAAATTAAGCTCTGCTTAAAACACTACTATAAGTTATTCCAAAGTTAAATAGCATCCCTTTATAATCATAAAGAAATTTAATGCCAGTCATATAGAAAAGCAGAAAACAGAGGTGAATGGGTCCACTACATTAATGATGCAGAAGTCATTCATGGTAATTTAAATCATGCCAAGAAGTCAAAGGGCATTAGAAGCAACAATAAAGAGGTTGAGAGCTTTCTAGAGGTGAGAGAACTTCCTTAGGGGAAAGCTCCCTCTGACTTTCAGTCACTACTTTGAGCAATGACATCTTATAAGATTATACACCTGACCTGCCAAGATTTCATTCGACCTTCACAAGAAAAAAACAGAATTGGTCAAAATGATAAGGGACACCATGGTAGTGCTTGAAACAGAGTTGGTAAATACACGATATTCATTAATTTGTTCATTTGTCCATTTTTACTTTCATTCAGGAAATATTGTTAAGCACCTGCTATCCAGTTGTGTCAAATACGTAAGAGCAAAGGACTGATATGGTACCTTTCCTCACAGAGAGGGGTAGGCAATAAACAAGGAAGCAAGCAACAAGCAGACAAAATAATTTTAACACATTTAGTGATTTCAGTAAATGCTAAGAATAAAATTATCAGTCATATTCTAAAAAAACAAAAACAAACAAACAGGAGGCAGGTATATTTTAAATGCTCTCACAGAGGAAGTGACAAGGGAAGCATTTGAGCTGAAACTTGAAAGGTAAGAAGTCAGCCATAGCAAGAGCTACTGCACCTTTGCCTGCACTCACATCCTACATGCCCAGAGATTGCACCATCAGCAAATCATGACACAGTTTCTGGAAACTCAGTATTTTTCACAACTTCCTGCTCCCAAATCCACATCACATTCCTGCTGGCAGGCAAGATGAAAATTACTTGCATTCTGGGTCTCAATCTCTTATAGTAGTAATTTCTTTTCACCACAATTCCTAATTCTATCTATTCCCCATTTTCTTGCTCAGAAAATAGTCCTCTCCAGGACTATTTTCTCTCCTGATGTTTTTTGATCAAATGTTTTTTGTCTTTGCAGTTAGGGACTTCCACAGTTCATCTGTGTACAGGCAAGAAGTCCATCAATGCAAGATAGATTCTTGAAATATTCTTCTTAATTTTCACACACAGGAATGCTAATTTTCCCACCAGCCTATCTGGTCCCCTTATTCACCAGTATCCTAAAGGGGAAGAACCTAACAACACAGACTCAAATTGGTTGCTCAGTCCAGTTGATAGTTATATTTTTGAAGTACTGTGCATTTATTCTCCTATCTCAATGACCTATTTACAAAATTTAAAAATCACACTCTCATGCTGGGGACAGGACACTTGATTCTGCTGGCTATACTGCCCCTCCATCCTTGATGGTAGTTCTGAGCCACTCTGCAGCAGACCTCAATTTCTGTGAACACAGTTGCAAGCCACAGATTCATGTATAAATACCAAGTGGATCACGTTTTTTTAAAAATCTCATTCTTCTACACAGTTGGACTTAACAAGTGGCATTTAGGTGTTAAATCCTGCCATTGGTTTAATAAAATACAAGGTACATCCTTAAGAAATACCCTATTCAGTTTGCCAGAGGGAGACTGTTGAGGCGTTACCTGTCGACATTACTCCTACTTGAAGCCTTATGTACAAGGTTTGGAAGAAAAGTCTCCTGTGCCCTTTATGACTAGAATATCTTTAATATCCTAATATCTTTAATAATTAAGACATATATGACTGAAACTCCCTTCGCTTTGCTTGTGACCAACTCTGAACATATGATACTCGTGTCTATGAATTATGTTTTCTTTCTGCTTTGATTTGCTGGATGACTTATGTTATTTACTCCACAAATTTTTTTTTTAATTGAACACTTACGAAGTACCAGAGCTTGTGGTGTTTACAGTTTAAAACTATGCTTTGCAGGTCATGATTTGGAACCTGGGAAATCCTGGAAGAGAGTGATTTGTCAAATGAAAGGGAGTAGCTCTCAAGTCCAGACCTCTCCCCACTTTACCCTCGCCACCTCTACCAAATACTTTCATGTTGGTTCCTCCTTAGTAAAACAAATGTTAAACTCTGAATTCTGATTTAATAATGTCTGTGATTACGGTACAAAAATTTTATTTAGCAACCCAGTGGATTTGTCAACTTAGCAGCTTTATTAAAAGCCAATTTATTTAATAGTATTTACCCCAAAATCTTTCCACTTCAACATAATGTCACAGTATCAACAAAATGTACTAAATTCAGAAAGAAACAATAAGTAGTAGTCACATGTAACACTTCCACTGGATTTGCTCGAAGATTTCCCTCATGTCAGATGAAACAGCCACCTTTTTCTTTCCCAAGAATTATGTCAGTAAGGCTTCTGTTTTGTTCTGGGCACTCTTCTATAGATGGGTTCATTTTTATACATATTGTGTTGCCCATATCCACAAAGACTTCACACTGCACTCAACTGACCTAATATTTCATTATAAAAGGACTGGCAACAGCAAGACCAGTGACATAAGAACAGATTTGAATAGCCTACTTGGTAAAAAGAACCTCTGTGCTAGTCATTGTACATAACAAACCTTGTCCATCCACAGATACATTTTAAGTAGCAAAAACCGTATTTCTGTCTCACAATAAGATATCCTCCTTTTAGTGTTTAAAGCAAAAATTTCTCCTTAAATACAGCTTGATATAGTAGAAAGAATAGAAATGTTAGAGTTTCTAACCTGACTGTAACATATTCTTCTAGGAAATAATTGAAAAATCCATTAACTCCCTGGGTATCTCTATTGATCATGGCCCTGACACTATCAGATGTCACACCACACAATGGGATAAATGAAGTGAGGTGGGCAGGGTTATATTAACCAGTAAGAACCGTGAAGCATGCAGGGACTAGTAATAGTAGAAAGCCCTTATCCCCCACAGGCCTGAAGGGATAATGGGAAGAAATGTTAATAGTAGAGCCCTGCGAGAGCTGAGCTTTGGAAGAGAGATTTCCAACAGCAGTTGTAGCTATGGGGAGAAAATTCAGCACTGTTACCTTGTAGGTTAGCAGGGAGTGAGGCAAGGCAATAAATACCTCTTGTTCCTCCAATACTGTCCTCTCTTGCCAGTAATTTCCATTTGGGTGACACATCCAGAAGCCAGAGTTAGAGACACTGGTTGACAGAACCCATAAAGATTAGTCTCCCTGTTATTAAGCAAGCAGGGTAGAGAAAGGTATGGAGTAAAATTGGACAGGCAAGCAAAAAAAGAAAAAGAAAATACTTGCCTAATAATTCTATTATTCGAGGAATAGTAGAAATAATAATTCCCTGGGTTGCCTGGTTTACAGGGCAAGTTTAAGACTAAAATGATATGCTTAGGATAATAATTTATAAACATTAAAGCATTTTACAGTAAATGAAGTATCAGAAAAAATGTCTCTTTAGATTCAGGAAAGACAAGCCAATGAAATCAGTTTAAGTCTAACTTATTTTTTATAACGAAGAGTTTAAGAAATGGTAGGACATTTTGGAAACCATGGTTTCCTAAGACATCTCCCGCTGTAAGATACTTGAATTGTTTCTACTTTTCACATATGTTAATGAAGCAATAATGAACACGTTGGTGTCTAATTCTCATTTCTGTGATTTCAATTCCTGGGCATTTGACACCTTCATTTTTTTTTTTACATAAAGGCTGCACCTGTTAACACTATTTTATAACAGAAAATTGATCTCTGATTGCTTTGTTAGACATTGATTTTCTTACTGGTTATACCTATTACAAATAAATATACACACCAGGTGCTTTATGCATTTAAGAATTAGATTCTCAAAATTCAGTCACTCTGACGTTTTAAACCATTTACTTGGAATAAGTTTTATTCATCTTCCTCAATGTTTATTCTACACTATCACCCCAGTTTTATATAGCAAAAATGTTTCCCCCTTCAATCCATTTGAAATTGATTTTGGTAGTACAAAATAAAGGTCTATATAGAAAAGGTGTAATATTTTACTGATTAGCTTTCTCAGTATTACTAATGAGGAATATTTTACTTTCAGACTGATTTATGGTATTATGTTATTAAAGCATAGTTTGTATTATTTTTACATTGCAGATAAATAAAGGACACATTTTTACTTATCTTACAATTATCCACAACATATTGTGATTTTTCTGGATTGATTCTGCTTTTCCTGAGTCACTGAATATTCAAGTAAGTCTGTGACCTTTATAAACAAATAACAAATTGATTATGATTCTTTTCCAATTAAAATTTAGACACTGATTCAAAGTTTTCTAGTGTTACTGTTACAGAGAAGTCTAAAACTACTTGATTTTTATTCTCAAGTACATATCTTTTGTTTATTAACTTGTTTTACTTAGATGTCTGTAATTGAAATTTTTAAAATACCAGAATAAGTCTTCAAAAAAATTATGAAACTTTTTTTTTTTTTTTTTTACAGCTCAATTTAATTTTCCTCTCTTCAGTTGGCTGTGGTTTTGTCTTTGGCAAGCATAACTGTACAATGAAACATTCTCCTTTTTTTTCCCCACATTACTTTCAGGTTTATATTCCTTTTTTTGTCTGCTTTGCAAAAGGATTAGTTCCTCAATTGCACCCTCTATAGATTCAATTTTCTTTGGCGTTATTTTTGTTAAAAGCATCCTGATGAAATTCTTAATTCCACTGTTACGTTGTTAGCTTCCTTACAGTTTTTAGTTAATTTTATTGAAGTTCTTTTACTCTCCACTTATATTTTACATTTTTGTATTTTAAATCTATTATCTCTATATGACATTTTGAAATTTATTCATGGAATTCAGGTTTATGTCATTTGAAAATACATTTTTTATAAGTTTTATTTTTGAATTTTTAAGACATTACTTTTCTAAAGCTTTTGAGACTTTTCCATAGGCACCAGACTGCTTTCTTTCTTTCCTCTATTCATCCTTCCCTACAGAACAATGGAATATGTCCAGACATACTCTTTACCAATCTTTGGATTGCCCTTGGAGCCACTCACTGTCCCACAGGACGTTGATATAATCCTGTCCTAAATTGAAAGCTGAAATGTAGGTGGATGTACACATCTCCTAGCCCAGTTAGGGTCTCAGTCAGCGGTGCAGCACCATGATTTTGTGGGCTGGAGGTGGATGTGTTCTGACAGTTCTCCACAAGACCAGTACATGTTGTTTTCACGCTGTGCACTGTGGATCTGGAGCAGTTTGCGATACTCTGGGCCACTCCAAGGAAGAAGCAGGGGCCTTGATTAGTGTGGGCCTGGCAATCCTGCCTCCACTTCCAGCAGAGATGCTCCACTTTTTTTTCCCACTTATAGAATACTGTATTTTGGGAAAAAAACAACGAAGAAACTGGGTATGAATTAAGTTAATAAATCTGAAAATAAATGGGATAAAAGAGATTGGATCCAGGAGGTTCTATCGAACAAAAAGACTATCTAGTCATTGCCATGAACGGCACCTAATACAGAAAAGTTCCTTAATACATATTCATGTAAAGAAGAATGAATGAATGACTATGACCTTGAGTATATAGGAGATGCTCCACTTTTACAGTTTAAGTATTTGACTTAAATGTACAATTTGATGAAAAGGTTCTATTAAAAAACAGTATCTCATAGAGCTGTGCTGCTCAAAATCTACCTAGTAAGCGTTTTAAAATGCAGATTCTGATTTGTACATCTAACTGAGGTCAGAATTCTGCATTTCTAACAAGCTCCTAGGTGACGATGATGTTACATTTGCGTGGACCACACTTTAAGTAACTGAGTGGTCTGAGGGTATATGAGTAGTCTCAGCTCTGCTTTAACCAGTTTAGCCATATAAAACACTATACATGCCAGTATGCACTCTTCTCAGAGATCTTTGTGTCTCTGTTAACAGTATTTTCTGTGAGGAACTATGTGTTTTTAGAATGCCATGTGTTGCAAGCCCTGCTCTTGGACTCCTATCGTGTTTCTTACTATTATCTATAGTTTGCTTGCTTTTTGTCTTTTTGTGGTGATTTGTCACAATGGTCATCTGTCCATCATCTCTTAAGCCAACATACTAACTTTGGAAAACTTCACACATGCATCCTATCCCTCCAAAATTGAAGCAATATACTTTGCAGCCTACTTTGAAGCTAGAGCACGGACAGCAATGTGTTAGCATATCCCCATTCAGATGCAATGTAGCACAAGTCTTATTCTTAAGAGAGTAAGGTTAAGGGAGCAGGTGACAGTTTCTGGTCAGGGTGGTGCTTTTAGAAACAGAACTGGTAGATGCGCAAGGAGGAGGCACCATCTGTACATAAGCAGAAGAAACTGGGTTCTACTCCGGATGCAGAAAGTTCACCAATGAAATAGAAGCACAATATCTTAATTTGGATACTGTTCCACAATGCATATCCTTCAAGCCTGACTCTTTGCCCTGTTCCTCTCACCTTCAAAACTTCCTCTCAGGAACTAACTAGGAAATATATAATGTCTTTTTGCCAATCCGTTTTCCATTTCAATGAACGAGCATGGTGTCTGTTGCAGACAACTAACAATCCTGACTAATACAGTCTTCCCAAAAAGAAATATTTCATGTTAAACAAAAAGTGTTTTGATCTGTTCGACGATAACAAGCCCCTGCAATATAAAAATACATTTTTGCGTTAGAAGGTATACTAATTTCATGAGAGAGGGGAGGGCACTATGAACAGATGAAGTTTGTCTCAATGCCTAGTTTTCAAAAGACTGTGAAAGATGATTAAAAATAAAAACATAAGAAACAGCAGAAATAGAAAAGGCAAACAATTAGATATATTTCCATGTGTAAAATTCATATGAGATGAGTTTGGTCCATCTACCACTCTATGCCTTAGTCTGAAAAGGGGCATTCTGCATTGTTAAGGATAGTAAGTCCAGGAAACAAACAACTTCCCTTGTTTTGCAATAATACTGATGGGTTCTTCACTTTCAGTCCTAGTCTGCTCTTCTTAAATTGACGACAAATTAAACTGTGGATTGCTTGAAGATCAACTATGTCTGTAACAACATTTCTGAAACAACTAAATTCATAATGATTTCGTATTTAAGATGTTTACCATAGTAATATAAGGAGAAAACCAAATCATAAGCATTTATTTTTGTGCTCTGAAAAACAAAGTAGTTTTGATCAATGAAGAAGCAAAAAACATTATTAAACAAAGTTTTGGTTTTTTCCTCAACATATCTCTGTTATATACTTTCTGGTGTTTGTTCCTCCCACAAAAGTAGGGAGGATATTTTCCATGCCTTCAGATTTTCTTGAAATTGTGCTATCTCTAGTCAGAAATCAAAGAGATGGAGAGTACAGTAGAAATATTTCTAAAGTAATGAAAAACTATCTTCTGCAATGAAAAGAAAAGATAAAAGATGCTTATTATCTTCACACTTTACTCTGTTTAGGTTCACCTTCAGTTTTCCTTAAATCATATGTAAGAAAATGAGGTAGGAAGAAATTATAAAAGATGCATCTGTTATTCATTTTAAAGGTAGTAATCAGTAAAATCTTCTCCAAATCTCAGTTGTTCTTTTGAACACCTAAGATATTGTTTAGAGAAAAATTCTTATTAAAGATGTCACCTGTGTATATGAGAAGATTATGTCCTATTTAAAACACCTAATTTAACACTGCTCAAATAAGAAATAATTTACAGGAAAAATATTTAACCACCTCTATTTTCCTGTTATGGCTATTCTTCTCAAAGTGAACTGTGATTTTTAAATTGGGGAAAGGGTTCACTTTCCATGCTATGTTATTTTCTACATCTTTTGAAGAACACAATCGATACTCTAGCTGATGATTCCTGACTTATTTTACCATTTTTCCATAAATTAAGCAACATTAAAAATACAAAGTTTCATAAGGTATATACAATATCAGGATACATTCCTATCCTGCTATTTGGCCACTCCTTTTGAGAAATATTTCATTTATGATACCTCCATAATGGTACTGTATGAGATATATGGCAACACTACTTCCTCTGTGGATTCCATCCAGGGATGACTGCATTTAAGAAAGGTTTATGCCTATGGGACTATGTTACTTCACTCATCCATCTTAAGATCTCTCTTGATATGTATTTTTTGAAGACACACATGAAATTCCACCTTCAGGCTGAAGACACAAATCTCTGTCTAGAAACATGCTCACCTAATTTAAGAAATAAACTATATTCGGGGGGGGAAATGAGGAATTTGTCTCCACTAAGGGCACATCTCAGTCCTCTAGATATTTGGAAATAGGATAAAAAATCAAACACCAGAAAAAAAATGTTGACAGGGAGAGCTAAGAGTGAAATATTACTTACTTTTGTGGACATTTTAATGGGTGTTTTTGTCTTAACTCCTTCAACTAAAGGCACTCACACTTAAAAGAATGTAAACATACTTCCTACTTCTTTGTTATTTATGTATTTATTTATTAGCATCTTTATTGGGGTATAATTGCTTTACAATGGTGTGTTAGTTTCTGCTTTATAACGAAGTGAATCAGTTATACATATACACATGTTCCCATATCTCTTCCCTCTTGCGTCTCCCTCCCTCCCACCCTCCCTATCCCACCCCTCTAGGCGGTCACAAAGCACCGAGCTGATCTCCCTGTGCTATGTGGCTGCTTCCCACTAGCTATCTATTCTACGTTTGGTAGTGTATATATGTCCATTTGATTTCTACTAGGATGCTGAGCACCAAAAGGAGGCACAATAAATGCTCACAAAATGTGCAGAAAAAGCTTTATAGTTCTATGAAACTGTAAAATAGAGGTTTCTTGTTGGAAAAAAGCAAATAAATTTAAGTCTAAAATGTACACATACATACTTTTTTTCAAATTAGAAATCTGTCAGAATTCTTAAAGAATAATGAGCCACTGAATATAAGTACTCTTAATTTCTCATTAATGTTGCCTAATAGATAAAAACAAACCACAAAATGGTACATCTAAAGGTTAATTTTCTAAGAATGTTTTATTTACTAAAGAAGTTCTGCTAGCAGCTTAATGAGCTTACTTAATTCACTTTTTAAAGATATTTAAGTAAAATATGTCAAGCCAAATAGCCAAGTTTTGGGGTTTTAACAATTATTCTAAAAGTGGACATATTTTTATATTATTCACCTAACTTTAATTGTATGACTATAAATAAGTTCAAATGTAATTTTCTCCAGAAGTCTTAATTTCCAATTAGGTATGATTTCTCTCATTTTCCCTCCAATTTTACTTCATAACTTTAATGACAGACACATCAAATTATTTTTTGTAATATCAATTTGGTTATCCCCCTACAGAACAATCAGCTTCCTGAAAGTAAGTCATGGATCTGATTCTTCATTGCATTTTTCTATCATGACTATTGTGGCAGACTCCACCAATAGCCATGATTCATTTCCTCTTCCCTGTACCCACACCCTTTACTTTGTAACTTTGCATTTCTCTCCAGTCACCAGCAGGGTAACAAGCTCAACTACAAGAGACGTGCTTTGACCAACTGGATATTATCAGATGTGGTATAAACCGAAGCTTAAAACAAATTTACACACGGGGGTTGCTTTCTTTTGTATCTCTACCACTGACTCGAAAACGTGACTAGTCTTCCTTACTGGAGGAAAAGAGGCATGTGGAGCAAAGCTAGGTCATTTAAATCATCAAGGCCAGCCTAGTTAAAATGATAGCCAGTTGACCTTCAGATTTTCAAAGAAGCCCTATCAAAAACAACACAGCTGCCCAACTGGCCCCAACTTAGAAGAGCTAAACCCTGTACGCAAATGGGAAAAAAAAAAGTTTGCTTGAAGCCACCCAGTTTGGGGATGGTAACAAAGCCACAGGTAATAGTTTAGTATATGTTGTAAGTAGCCTGTGCTCACAAAACATATGAAAAAAAAAAACGCTTCAGAAAGTGGGCAAAAAGGGAACATACCTCAACATAATAACGGCCATATATGACAAACCCACAGCTAACATACTCAACAGTGTAACACTGAAAGCATTTCCTCTAAGATCAAGAACAAGTCAAGGATGCCCACTCTCACTGCCACTTTTATTGACCATAATTTTACAAGTCCTAGCCACAGCAATCAGAAAGAAAAAGAAATAAAAGAAATCCAAATAGGAAAAGAAGTAGTAAATAGGAAAAGAAGTAGTAAAACAGTCACTGTATGCATGTGATATGACACTATACATAGAAAATCCTAAAGACTCTACCAGAAAACTACTACAGCTCATTAATGAATTCAGTAAACTTTCAGGATATGAAATTAGTACACAGAAATCTGTTCCATTTCTATACATTAACAATGATATAGCAGGAAGAGAAACTAAGGAAACAATCCCATTTACCATTGCATCAAAAAGAATAAAATACCAAAGAATAAACCTACCTAAGGAGGCAAAAGACCTGTACTCTGAAAACTGTAAGAATGTGATGATGACAAACTCTACTTCAATAAAAAATGGTTAAAGATTTTAAATAAAAACTTTATTTAGAAAATTTATCTTAGAGAACAACATGGATGCAATAACTAAAATGCCAGACCAATCCAAAAATTTGCATCAGATTGTGGTTTGAATCAGTTGCCAGTACTGTATAAAACAGTAAGGCTCAGGCATATTCAACTACAGGGCTATCCAAATGACCCATTCTGAACTGGGTACTACAACACCTCGGATACGCTGATTTGTGGATGGGTGGATAATCTAAACAATGGTCATACAGAATTTTTTTTGAAAGTTACTTTTTATCTTTGAGGGTACAAGAAAATGGAAAATATACACACGCTAAAGGTGATTTTTGCCACTTTGAAGAAGATGCACCAGTAAATCAGAGATACAAAATATGGCATCAGAAAGCTATTTGGTCATTTAATAATATTAGTACAAATATGGCTGTAGTACAAGAGAGAATATGGTCTGAGTTACAGAATAAAATGGGAGGCAGGAAGAGAAATGACAATGTACAAGGAAAGATAATGTGAGTAAAGATGAAGGATACATAGAAATAATTTTAATGATGTCACTTTAAATATTGTAGCAAGCCTTGACTGAATCTGTTTTCACTTTTTTGAACTAGTACATCCCCTTCTTTTCATGAGCTAGTTAGAAAGTGATTAGTATTACTGAACAAATGAATGGTTTTCATTAAAGTGAACTGAGGTCCTATTCTCTATTCTTTACATAATAACCAGTTGACAGTATATTATGTGCCCAGCTACAGCATCAAAGCTTCCATTTCAATCTCTAATATCCATGATTACAATAGGTAAATATGGAACAGGTAAATTTTGATGAAAAAAAAGAAGAATTTCAGAAAGGTAAAAGCACAGAATTCAGCCCCAGAATCATAAAAAATATTTGACCAATGCAGGGGCCAGTAAGGCATGTATGAAATATTTCAACACAATGACTGTACAATCTAGTTGTACAGAGAAATACTATAAATCCATCAAGTAACTAAAGAAGAATTCAAGGCTACATATTCTTCTACAAGAGAATATGACAATTGGAGGCCTTTCATTCAAAGGGAGAGAAAAATAAAACATAACTTGATGTGGGCTATATAATAGAAACATAAATATAATACTGGGTCCCAGTACCCAGATCTTGATTTCTATTACCATTCTCCAATAGAACGAATCGGGGCCTCTTATTCTACATACGATTCTGGGGCTGAATGTCTAAGATAAGCCTGGAAACAAAAAGTAAAAAAGTGTTCCCCCCTACATATGGGTATGTCAAAGGGACACAGAGGCCAATTAAAAAAGCTTCCAATGACCAAAGGTTGAAAATTTGGGGCAACAAAATTAAAAAGATGTATTGGATTATAAACATAAATGTTAAAAGTAAAAGGTGTCAATAACACAATCAATAAATGAGGGAAAGGAGACAAACATCCCATGCAGAAGAATTCAAAATAATTTATGTAGACACCTCATCTTCAAGGAGGTGGAACATAGTTATTCACTCCTTAAGTACGGGCTACTCACAGTTACTTCTTTCCAAGGAGGACAATATGCAAAGCGTAAAAGAGTAAACTTACAGTGGAGAAACCTGACAAGCACTACTTCACCAAGGTGATCAAGGGCAACTCAAATCATGTTGATAGCATGTACCCTTGATATCGTGTGATGAGAATGGCACATTAACTGTGATATACATCCCCCCAACCAAACCCATAACCTCCAGTCTAATTTTGAGAAAAACATCTGACTAATTCCAGTTGAGGAACATTCTACAAAATTCCTGACCAGTGCTTCTCAAAACGGTCAAGATAATAAAAAATAAAGAGTCTGAGAAAATGCCACAATCAAGAGGAATCTATGGAGACATAACAACTAAATATAATGTGATATCTTGTATGGAACCCTGGATCAGAAAAAGGGCAGTCAGGGGCTTCCATGGTGGCGCAGTGGTTGAGAGTCCGCCTGCTGATGCAGGGGACACGGGTTCGTGCCCCGGTCTGGGAAGATCCCACATGCCGTGGAGCGGCTGGGCCCGTGGGCCATGGCCACTGAGCCTGCGCGTCTGGAGCCTGTGCTCCGCAATGGGAGAGGCCACAGCAGGGAGAGGCCCGCATACTGCAAAAAAAAAAAAAAAAAAAAAAAAAAAAAAAAAAAACGGAAAAAGGGCAGTCAGGAAAAACTAAGTAAATATCAATAAAGTATGAACTTTATTTAATAAAAATGTATCAATCTTGGTTCACTATTTGTGACAAATGTACCATACTAATATAAGATGTTAACGAGGGAAAATGAATGTGAGGTGTATGGCAACTGTCTTCTATGAAAGTTTTCTGTAAATCTAAAGTTACCCTTCTCCAAAGAGGACATGTAGATGACCAACAATCACATGAAAAGATGCTCAACACTGCTAATCATCAGGGAAATGCAGATCAAAATCACAATGAGATATCACCTCACACCTGTCAGAAAGGCTATCATCTAAAAGAATACAAATATGCTCAACATCACTAATCATTAGAGAAATGCAAATCAAAACTACAATGAGGTATCACCTCACACCAGTCCGAATGGCCATCATCAAAAAATCTACAAACAATAAATGCTGGAGACGGTGTGGAGAAAAGGGAACCCTCTTGCACTGTTGGAGGGAATGTAAATTGATATAGCCACTATGGAGAACAGTATGGAGGTTCCTTAGAAAACTAAAAACAGAACTACCATACGACCCAGAAATCCCACTACTGAGCATATACCCTGAGAAAATGATAATTCAAAAAGTCATGTATCACAGTGTTTATTGCAGCTCTATTTACAATCGCCAGGACATGGAAGCAACCTAAGTGTCCATCAACAGATGAATAGATAAGGAAAATGTGGCACATATATACAATGAAATATTACTCAGCCATAAAAAGAAATGAAATTGAGTTATCTGTCGTGAGGTGGATGGACCCAGAGACTGTCATACAGAGTGAAGTAAGTCAGAAAGAGAAAAACAAATACCGTATGCTAATAAATATATACGGGATCTACAAAAAAAAAAAAGTTTCTGAAGAACCTAGGGGCAGGACAGGAATAAAGATGCAGACGTAGAGAATGGACTCGAGGACACGGGGAGGGGGAAGGGTAAGCTGGGATGAAGTGAGAGTGGCATAGAATTATATATACTACCAAATGTAAAATAGATAGCTAGTGGGAAGCAGCCGCATAGCACAGGGAGATCAGCTCGGTGTTTTGTGATCACCTAGAGGGGTGGGATAGGGAGGGTGGGAGGGAGACGCAAGAGAGAGGGAATATGGGGGTATATGTATATGTATATGTATAGCTGATTCACTTTGTTATAAAACAGTAACTAACACCCATTGTAAAGCAATTATACTCCAATAAAGATGTTAAAAAAAAAAGACAAAAAAAGAAACCTGCTTTCTTGGGTCTGCACAGTTAGCAGTGCCTATTCCAGCATGAGTGTCAATCCCTCATGGAGTTTACTGAATTAAAAAAGATGATGGGAGAGGAAAAAAAATAGTTGGTTATAACAATAGAAATAAAGAAGATCACAGTTTCCGTATGAGACTTAGCCATAAGGCTTGTTTATTTGATATACATTTCAATTTTTCTCACCCCTATTTGTGTGCCTACATATTAGATAACACTTATTTTTATTCCATAAATATATCCCTTCCTATAACTAATTTCAATAAATAGCTTTTAAAGTGAGCACATATGAAGGATAAAACCTTATCCTGCCCAAGAAACTTTCATTTTCCATGGAGATCAACAACTGGAGAATCTATATGGTATGTCATATGTAAAGTTCCTTAATTACAAACATTGCTCCAACCCAATTCACAGCCTATCTTACCTAGATAGGCGCTACAGTATCTTGGTTAAGTACTGGACTGTATTACCTGGGTTACTATCATATCACTACTAGCACGTAACTTTGGGTTTGTTACTTTTTCTCTCAGTGTCTCACTCTTCTCATCTGTTAATTAGATCAACCTTCATGGGCTGTTGAGATGATTACAACATTGCCAGGAACATACTAATCGATCAGTGAATATTAGCCATTTATTACCACTAGTATTATTCTTCCTTGAAATGTCCTTCATTTGGCAGAGAGGAGAGTTATAGCAGTAAAAGATGTTTTAAAAAACAAATTTTGACACAACTTCATACTATAAAATAAACTTCCATAAACATAGAATTATTAACTTCTTTTTCAACAGCCCTATTTGATATATAATATGGATTGTATTAGCTCCAATTTTTAGGTATGGAAATTGAAGCTCAGAGTACCTAAGATACTAATGTAAGGTTACAAAGATAGTAAGTTACAAATCCAGGTGGAGACCCTATGATTTCGGTATCCTGTTCTATTCAACATTCTTATGGTTTTAAAATTTTGCCTGTTTTAATAGTAACTGAAATACAGTAGAGTTTATCATTGGTACTTGTTTAGGCAGATATGTATGGGTTCGGATTCTAGCTCTGCCACTTAACTATCCAGATGATTTTGGAGGAGTTACTTCTCTAAACTTCAATTACATAATCTGAAAAATGGAATAACATTTGCCTTTTAAGGTATTTTGGCATTGATTAGAGCAACACATATAAAGCACTTGGCAAGTTGTTGCTATATAGGAAGGACTTCTCATAATCTATTTATTATCATTCTTATGCGAGTCTTCTAGCATAAATCTTGTCTCTTTGGAAGGACACTAATAGACTTGCTGAAAAAGAAGAGTTACTTAGTCCTAAAACAATACCTAAAAGTATTGTTACTCAAGGCACCAATATCCTTTATAAGATTGTTATGTTCTCAAGTGGCCCACCAGGTATTCCATCTTCACTACGATAAATCACAATTTAGTTAATATCACTCTTATTGCTATTATTACACAGAAGAACAATTATGGATAGCTTGTATCCAGGAAAATCACTATGAATATTAACATCACAGGCTGTACAGTACATGATCTCCAATTTTATACTTCAAGAAAACAGCAGAAAAGCCACTATGGTTCTTTAGCTTCTCAGTTTGTATCACTAAGCACTTTGTCAGTGTCTCTTCCGAAATTATCTTACTCAGATGAGATGGCAGCATAGAGGTGGTATCCTATGTGTTACAGCTACACTTATTTCAGAGTGATATATACTACTTTAGGAAAAAAAAAAACCCAAAGAGGTGAGGTAATCTCATTTTGGGGGCAACTGTTGATAAGAATACAAGTTTAAAAACAAAGCCAAATAGCAGAGTAGCACATACTATCTTCCCCCCACTTGATTTATGAAAGATATATGGTGAGCCCCTTTTATGTACAAATTTATGTTACATCTTGTTTCAAAGATGCTTAAGGCATGTTCCCAGTACAGAAAGGGCTCACCACCTAGGCAGGAAGACAGAAAAAAAATAAAAGTATAGAGTGTGACAAGAGTGGAGATAAGAAAAATCTATTTCATTTACACAGGGAAAGGGTTATCTATGTCATGTTAATGAATTTGAATTTATAATAGTTTGTTTTTGTTTGGTTTTGTTATGTTTGAAAAGCAGGACAGTTCTTACATGACTTCAACGACCATCACAGGTGACACAATTAATTGTTCTTATCGTAAATAGAATGTTGTGGCCATTTTTCTGAGAGTGCATAATGATAGTGACAGCTATAAATATTTCAGGGCTCAGTATGTGCCAGGCACTGTTCTTAGCAAATCATTATCTCATTGGATTCTTACAACAGCTCATATTACAGATGAGTAAACAAAGAACTATATGATCACATAACTTGCTCGAAGTCCCACAAGTTGAAGATTGGGGAGTCAGGATTTAAAATCATGGAACACAATGCCAGCACTAAGAGGTTAATATTCTGGTAGATGGAGAACCTTTCCCAAAATGGGTACATATAAAGCTAAGAAATTAAGCATATCCCAAATGCTCACAATTGGTTACATAGGAGACCCTCCTGCCCTGGCTCTCCTTGCTTGTCCAAAGATATGAAGAAGGGATATGGCTCTTCACATTTCTCCTCCCTGAACCTCCATAGGTCTAGTAACAGACACAAAAATAACATTTAGGCTGTATTATGTTCCTCTAACATCTCATTAACTAGACCAGCATTAAATGGTAACCATGGCTCTTCCACAGATGAGCACTTCCATAGGCTATTTATTAATATATGTAAAAATAGAGCTGTTATAAAACAAGCTTGGAAATTACTGAGATATAACCACTTCAGCATGCCTCATCCCAATAATATTTCTCAGAACGTTTAATATAAACTGTTAACTTCCAATAGAGGGATATACTATGCAACATATTCCAAACTTACTTAATAAGGAATTTGTATTTCTTCAAGGACATTTAATGGACCTAGTGTTCTACGGGATGCACTTTGGGAAACCATTGTAGAAAGTGAATTATATAATTTTACAATATAGTAATTATCACGGCAGGCATTCTTATTGCTCTCTTGAGTAAATCAGGTGTCTTTCCATAGGCCCTGTTGCTTAGCAACAAAGTAACCAGAGTGCTTAATGAATCATCTGAAAATCAAATTATCAGTAAAGTACATTATCACTTTCTCTTACTGGGATAGTCATTTGGCTTTTCTCATATTAGGAACAAAGAGTCATATTTAAAACCTACAAGGTAACACAGGCTGCCTGATAACTTAATTAAGTAAGCATTAGAGCACATTTTGGGATTGCTTTATTGTAAATAACAGAATTGACAACTGTGTTACAGGATCTACATGAACCGTTCCTGTAAAAGCACCTCCCTAGAGGATCTCAAGTACATATTCACTCAAATACCAAATAGTATTTTACATTTTCTGAAAGAGTAGAAAAGCTATCAGAAGCTTATATCTTGCATGTAGGATATGAGTTACTTGCTTCCATTAATTTTTTAAATTGTCAGCAATGTTTCCCTTTTGAAAAATATCTTATGGTCCCCTATATTATGCATTCACAGTATTTTTTTTGCTAGTTCGATCATTTCCCTCCATATTGTATCCACCATAATTTCTTAGCTTGATACCTAGCACAGAGTAGATACCTAATTAATATTTATTGAAAGAATTTACGAATTACTGATTTGTACTTCCCAAGAGAAAACCTTTTCTAACTGCTATTGACCACATGGATTTTTATCTTCTATTCACATTACCCTGTCCTCAATTTTCACACCTCTTAATGCCAATCCAAGCAAGTGCTTCCTCCCTCTCTACACTCAGTCACACCTCAAATAATTGCTCTCAGCTTCTGCCAAGAGTCACTACCATGGCTCTGTCTATCTAAACACCAGTAATCGCAGCATTCTTCAGAACAGCCAAGAACTTGAAATAACACAAATATCCATCAACTGGTGAATGGCTACACATATTGAGCTATCTCCAGATGATGAGATAGTATTCGGCATAAAAGAACCAAGTACCTGCAAAACATGATGAAAACTGAAAACTTCATGCAAACTGAAAAAAGTCAGCCACAAAGACCACTTATTTTATTATTCCATTTAACTGACATGTTCAAAAATGACAACTCTCAAGATATATAAAGTAGATTAGTAGATTTCTAGGGCTGGAGATGAAAACAGGGATTAACTATAAATGGGCATGTGGGATCCTAAAATGTTCTAAAACTGTACTGTAGTGATGGTTGTGCAACTTGGTAAACTTATTAAAAATCAGTGAATTGTACACATGAATGGATTTTATGGCATGTAAGTTACACTTCAATAAAGTTGTTAAATAACTAGTGAGCACCACTGTACTTAGTCAAAATGAAGGTTCTGACCAGCATCAGCTCATGAGCTAGTATCCTTGTTACAGAAAACTTCTTTCTACATATACATTCATTCTGTACCAGAAATGCTTTTGACATTATTAGTACTATTATTCTAGTAACTATTTGAGAGTTGTGATAACTATTTTAGAAGCGCCTATTTGTCAATATGCTTCTACCATCAGGAGATACACATTTCATTTTCAGCACAGCTGACTGTATTATCCTGGATTAATCTCTTTTTGTTCTTTGATTTCTTTGTCTGAAAAAAATATGATGCCCCCCTCTTTATAAAGTATTTAAGTATTCACAAATGGAATATCTTCTAAACACAGAGTATCTTCAATTACGCTATTTAAATAATGTTCTGAGATGATTATTGCTCTAAGAAAGCTTTTTAGTAAAGTTAGTTCCATTTGATTTTGTTCAAATGAAACTGACAGCTACTTTGCCCCATTACAAATGCATCAAATTGCACCCTTTTCTAAGACAGAAACAGGTCAAAAGGTATTATAAAACTAGGAAAACATATTGTTTTATAATAATACATTCATCCATGATTACTAAGGAATATTTAGAATGCAACATTTTTTAAGCAATCAAGCAGTTGAAAGAAACAGATTTCCTTATTCTTGAAATGAAAAAAAATCCATATGATTTGTGTTCAATAAAATTCTTCACATACATTAAAATAGCTAATCTGAAAACTATTTTTTTGCGTTTTAAATCAGGTTGTAACACAGAGTATTTGTAATGTAGTACAACCACAAGCTTTTCATATATATGGTTTTTAGAACCTGAAAATGAAATATATAGATTTTTCACTATTCCTATTATTTGATTTTCCTTATCAGAAGCTGAACGCAGTTGTCTTTGGGTATATTTTCCTAAGAACACACTTATGTTTTCCCACCTGAATTTTTGGAATTTTTCTTAACCAAAGAAATATTAACAATTGAAAGCATCTGAAGGTTTATCAGATAGTGTCTCAATACTTTTAAACAAAAGAAAATTTCAAATTCAACCAAAATCTTAGGGAATCAATATCAAGAGAACTTTATCTTTAAAATGGTAATTCTATACAACTTGGAGATCAAGAAGGCCACATTTGACAAGGGAGTCACTGTGCTCTAAATGCAATATTAGGCTGAATCCTAATTTATCTTTGAGCCTCTGCTCTTTATTCTTTGATACTAATGAATCTTTGAATTTAAAAAAAAAAATTAAGCAATAAAATCCAAAAACAATCAGTAACAGAGTAGCTGAGAATATCAAGTTGATGTCAGCCTTGATAGGTCAAATTAAATAAAGTATTTAAATGATATACTTCTTGATTGTATGACCCTGGACAAGTTCTTACCATCTTTGAATGCCAGGTCATCAGTAAAATGGATTAACAGAGTTACAGTATGGAGTAAATGAATTAACATGTCAAATACTGTGCACACATATATACAATGGAATATTACTCAGCCATAAAAAGAAAAGAAATTGAGTTATTTGTAGTGAGGTGGATGAACCTAGAGTCTGTCATACAGAATGAAGTAAGTCAGAAAGAAAAACAAATACTGTATGCTAGCACATATATATGGAATCTAAGAAAAAAAAATGTCATGAAGAACCTAGGGGCAAGATGGGAATACAGATACAGAACTACTAGACAATGGACCTGAAGATATGGGGAGGGGGAAGGGTAAGCTGGGACAAAGTGAGAGAGTGACATGGACATATATACACTACCAAATGTAAAACAGAGAGCTAGTGGAAGCAGCTGCATAGCACAGAGAGATCAGCTCGGTGCTTTGTGACCACCTAGAGGGGTGTGATAGGGAGGGTGGGAGGGAGACGCATGAGGGAGGGGATATGGGGATATATGTATACGTATAGCTGATTCACTTTGTTATAAAGCAGAAACTAACACACCATTGTAAAGCAATTATACTCCGATAAAGATGTTAAGAAAAAAAATATTGTGCACATTGCCTGATACATGGTAAGCATTCAATAAATGAGGAAGAGACTTAATCCTTTATCTGTCCAGTCAATACCAACAAACTCTAACCTAGAACAATGGTGACAGTACAAGATATTCTCTATTCCTTATAATTTTCTGTTTCAACTTGGACATACAGGAACAGCACTGAACTTAATATTTCTAAACAATATTCTCAAAATTTACCCAAACCATTTACTGAAAAGTCATTGCTAAATGACTGCCATAAATGGATAACTAAAACTAAAGATTCTCTTTAACAGAAAGTTATCCTATATAAGCAGACTGTAGTTCTCATGATTTCACCATTCCAATTCTTCCCTTTTTTTCCCCCCTCAAAGCCACAGTCTAATTCAACTCCAGTGACTTTTAGATATAGTAGGTAACATTAAGTGGCAATATTTTGTCCACAACTTAGTTCACACTATTTTGCCTTACACTTTAGAAATCAATCACATACTTCATGGAACATATTATTAGAAATATTCAGTGACTTTTAGAAGCCACAATTCCATAGTTTCTCTTTATTTCCCTCTAACTTAGACATCTAATAAAATATTTCAAAAGAATCCCATCACTACCAAGGATTGAATGCCACGAGGAAGTACTGTGTTTGCTTTCTCCAGCCACTCATTTTCTTGAACGATTAAAAGTTCATGTGAACAATGCCTGACAACCATAAAGAAATGAGAAACAGCACACTCTCAATTTACGATCTATTATCATAATGTTCGTGGGATACACACATTTGCAGCAACATTTCATGCTAGGTGATAGATGTATTGTTTCAAGATGTCCATTCAAATAACAGGCCACTTATGATAAGTCTCTTTGCTCAAAGTGATACACTGACCAAGAAAAATCACCCATTGCTTTAAAAATCACATTAGGATCATCAATGTGAGTTACACACCATTTCTAAATTTGAGAGTAAAGTTTCACTTTCCAAACTAATTGGTTATGATTTTGATTAATTGTCAAACTAAGTATGTACTGAAAATTTATATGACTAAATTTTCCAAGAGACTTACGAGAAAGCAAATGGACTCAAATCAAGAATCCCTGTCCTTTAGACCAGTGCTCTAAATACTTACTGTTCATAAAAATCATCTGGCAATCAAATTTCATATTCTGATTCAGTGGATTTGGGGCAAAGCCTGAGATTCTGTGCATCTGATAAACGCCCTGGAGATGTCAAGGCTACCAGTCCATAAGACTACACTTTGAGTTGAAAGGATCTAGGTTACTGTCATACTGAAAAAGCAAAGCTTAAAATTTAGAAAAAAATTAGATTCCATTATGATGTAAATATTAAATCCTGCAGGGCAAGTTAAAGAAAAAAAAAACTTGGTGACAGGAAAGAACATGGTATGTTGGAAAACCTTTAGCCCTTTCTCATCACTCTGTAGGACTAACTATAGATTATTTTCTCTCTGCTCACCTGCAGCCCTTAAATACATTTAAATACATTAAATACCTTAAACACATTCTACAAAGTCTATGTAAAGCAGAATCAAATTTAGAGGGGAGGGAAATATGTAAACTTAGATGGGAATAAAATTTACATCTTTATTTACATTAACCTCTATCATTTTCTTCAATTACAAATGTAGACAAAGAGCAATACCTGCAATTTGATCTGTATAGACATCCCATATATAATACATATTATGAAGTTATGGCAGTTAATAAGTCTATGAGTGGCTAGATCTAGTTATATAATACCAAAAATGTGTGTATATTATATTACAAAATTTTAATGTTCTACTAATTGTATTACTATATAATTTCTTTTATAAGCCTTTGTATTTTATTTTATGGATTTAAAAGCATTTTTCTCAGAAGGGATTCCTAGCTGTTACCAGACTGCCAAAGGGATTCATGTCACAGTCATTTCAACCATAACGTGACTACCTCCACTTTAACCCTTCTAACTGATTAGACTGTAATCCTCCCAGCAACAATCTGATGCTCCCTCATTCCTTCTCAAGTTGACTAGGTGTCTGCCCTTGATTTTCCTTTAGAAGCCTCTGCACACCTCCATCATTGTATTTATCATATACATGCAGTATATTTCCTTGCATGTATCTCTAACACACTTCAAAAACACCAAAAGGGAAGGAAATATCACTGTTCTCGAGGTATCTTCCACATCTGGCACATAATAATTACAGTTGATACTTGAACAACATGGGTTTGAACCATGGGTGTGGGTTCACTTATACATTGATTTTTTTTTTTCAACAGTAAATACCACAGTACTACCTGGTCCGTGGTTGAATACACATGCAAAATCACAGGCATGGAAGAACTGAACTGTGTATACTAAGGGTGGACAGTAAGTTATAGGCACATTTTCAACTGCACAAAGGGTCAGCGCCCCTAACCCCATGTTGCTCGTGGGTCTAAGGAAATAAAACTTGTGTAACTCAAAGGACGCATAGGGACTGAACGTAATGCAGGCAGGGGAATATTTTCAGTAAAAAAGGATATAACCAGGATGGCCTTTGCAATACATAAGTGTATCAAATCAACACACTCTATACCTTAAACTTATACACAATGCACTATGTTGTATGTCAATTATATCTCAGTAAAGCCAGGGGGGAAAAGGTCTAGAGAACAGTGTTGAGACAAGCCTCCTTGAAAGATCAATAGTATATCTGTACAATTGGAGAGGTGCAGGCAACACATTGGGTCCCACTGAAAGTGAGAGGTCTTAATTGGGTCATGAGTGCTTTCCTGTCTTAGGAGCTCCTTATTCTTCAACGATTCCTACCCAGGAGGTAAAACAAGAAAGGGAACTCTCTGAGTTCAATCCTTTAATTAGAGCAACTCTATTCTATGAAGAGCTAAACATTTGTTGTTGAACCATTTAGCAAATACAAGCCAGATATAGCTTTTTGTACATTCTCCAGTTATCTGTTTAATTTCAAAGTTCTGAGGTTTTCTGAAAATACACATTTACTAGGACTCAATTTATCATGACAACTCATTCAGTTTGAAGACATCCAGCATCCTAAACAATTGAGAATACATATATTCATGAACCTAGAAAATCAGCAAAAAACCTACCAAACACCAAAGTGATGTTTTCAAACAGAGGCTGGCTTCTATATGAAAAGCTGCATACTAGACAAGTATGTCTGAACTCTGAAAAAGTTTCCCCAGCTCCATTATTACCACCCTCTTCTAAGCATCAGTGATTGTCTAGTTTCTAAAATGGCCATCTACCTGGCCTTCCTGATTCATCCCTTGTCCCTTTTTATCTCTTTTTAACACCACATCCAGGGTTATTCTAGAAAAATGTAAGCCTGATCATGTCACGCTCTAACTTGAAACTCTCCAATGATTTCCCCATTCAATCAGAATAAAAGCAAAAATCTTTACAATGTCCACCCAAAGTCCAAAACCAGAGGGTCTCCTATTATCTCTTGATCTTGTCTCTTCTCCTTTCCCCTTGCCTCCCTCTTCTACAAACATATGGCCCTTCCTTGTTGCTCCTTGAACCCACTAAGCTTGTTTCTGCCTTAGGGTCATTTCCCTTACCGTCCTCTCTATATAGAGAACTCTTCCCTCAGATGTCTGCATGACTGCCTCCCCTTCACAGTACTCAGGTATGTGCTCAGAAGTCAGCAACTTAATAAACCTTTCCTGAAACAGGTTTTATAAAATTTATATTACCCTAATCATCCCTGGGACCCCTTACCCACCCCTCCTGCTTTATTTTCCTCTATAGTACTTATAAATACTTGAGATATCATCTCTATTATTTAGCCTGTCTGCCTTATTCTATATGAATCTAAAATTCATAAAAACATGGATATTTGTTTATGTTGTTATTTACTGCTGTATCCCCAAGATCTAGACCAGTGCTTGTGCTCTAAAGTCAACACTAAGTATAAACTCTTCATAGAAATGAAGGAGGACAATAAGAAAGCAAGGAAGCAACAAAGGAAGTGTCCCAAGTGTGAAGCACTGAGATATACATACATAAAAGAAATATGTTATTGGTTCTGTTTCTCTGGAGAATCCTAATCAATATACTTCCTAATATTCAGTACATGCAGACTGGACCCTTACAATCCATTCTCCTGCCATGTGAACCTTTCTAAAAAGTACAATAGGGCTTCCCTGGTGGTGCAGTGGTTGAGAGTCCACCTGCCGATGCAGGGGACACGGGTTCGTGCCCCGGTCCGGGAAGATCCCACATGCCGCGGAGCAGCTGGGCTCGTGAGCCATGGCCGCTGAGCCTGCGCATCGGAGCCTGTGCTCCGCAACGGGAGAGGCCACAACAGTGAGAGGCCCGAGTACCGCAATTAAAAAAAAAAAAAGTAAATTAAAAAAAAATCTATAAATATTTTTTTAATATTCAATGGCTTCCTGAGAATTTCAGGATAAAGGTTCAGCAAAGTTATTCACTACCCTGCCCCTGTTCTGCCTCATCTACCATAACTCTCCCCTAAACATTCCAAACTCACATACATATTGCTCCAGATATACTTATTTGTAGCTCCATGAGTAAAGACCGATATTTCAAACATCCATGTCTTCACATATGCTGTTCCTTCTTCCAGAAATGCCATTCCCCTTGTCCCTCTGTTAGAAAATTTATTTCTGTGCCTCATCAATATTCCTAGTAAGTCCTTTTCAGAAGTCTTTAAGCACTGCCATTCATATGGTTATCTGTGCTTACTTCTATCAGAGCATTAATACTCACTCTTCTGAAGTCTTTTGTCTACTGCACTAGATAATACCATGCTCCATTGTAATCACCTGCCTCCTTTTCTTTCAGGTCCCCTAGTCCTATTACAATACCTCAGAAATCAAGTATAATGTTTGCTAAATGAATAGAAAATAAGTAAAGATTCAATTTTGAATATATATATATATATTTTTTTTTCAGGCTAACAAGGTAAGTTAGTGCATGATAAATATGATGTTTCATATCAGTAGGGAACATAGGAATTATTTAATAAATATTACCCATTTGGGGGAAAAATAGCCCTACATAAGCCATTGGTTTCAATAAAGCACATATTAAAGATTTTATCGTAAGTAATAAATCCATGAAAATATTACAGTAAAGTTCGAATGAGTGTTTTTTTTTAAATTTTACAATAGGAAAATATTTCATGACAATTACTCCAAAAGGGAATTCAACAAGACAAATGATAGATACAACTACATAAAACATGTATGTGTCAAAAACCAAAGCATCATATGGAAAGAAAGATTAAGACTATGTAAATACATACACATATGTGATAACAATTTTATCATACAAAGACCTCATACAAATCAATTTAAAAAATACTCTTGGTAGAAAATAAAAAGCACTGAGAATTTTTTAAAATTATAAATGGCAATATAAAGTATGTTCACTCTACATAGTTATCAAAGAATACACAAATGTAATGAGATGCCTTTTTTCACCTGTCAAACTTGCGAAGATATAAAGGAATCACAGTATCTGATGACAGATATAGTATGCAGAAAGAATACATAGAAACAGCGCTTGGAGTGCAATTTGGTAGTACTTGGTAAGTCTTAAAACTATGTATTTTCTATGAATTCCAGATACAGAAATTTATCTTAAGCATGAGCTCAAAGATCACAAAGCTTTATCACACTGATATTTATATTAGAGTATTTTAAACTAAACTGTCCAACATTAGGAGGTTCATTAAAAAGATTATGACGTATCCACCCAGTGGAATATTAATAGAGTCAGTACAACATTGTGGATGAAAGTCAGACTTATGTCTGATACTCATCTGTGTCACTAGGTACTTGTGGGTCCTTAATACACTTTTCTTAATTTTTCACCTTTAGTAGTCTGATACATGCAATAGAAATACTAGAATTTAATGCACAGGCTTATTTAAAGGATTAAATAAGTCAATGTGTATAAACCATATAGCATAGTGTTTGATGCATAATCAGCACTATGAAATAATATTACTAAAATACTATTGAAGAAGAATGTTTTGCGACCTGGAAAGATATTTATGCTCTAGTATGCAAAAAAAGCATTATAAAACTGACAAACATTTCATTTAAAAATATGTATATGTATCAATTTGTAATATTCTGGTTTTCTTTTTAATTACCTAAATTTGTTACTTTTTTCAACAATATACTTTTCCAGTAAGGAAAATATTAAAAATTCTTAACAGAATGTATTTCTTTTCTATTTTCAACACAAGGGCAAATCCATTCTTAATAAGTTATTCCTTAAAAACAATGCATTCGAATATTAGATAAAACAATAGTAAAACAGTTAGCTTTTGACTTCTATTTGTGTAATCCATGTTCTAATTTGCATAACAGTTGACATAAAAATAAAATATAAAGTTAAACATATAGAATGTGAAAATACAGCATGTTTTCTACCAGGATATCTTTTGTTTAACATAAAAATAATAACTGAAATAGATTGAGAGCAACTACTATCTTCCTCTGTACAACAAGGGTAATCTTTGCTCAGTCCACTAAGAACCACAATGCAAACCCAAAAGAAAACCAAATAAATTTAATATGTGAAGTGGATTTATATAAGATACTTATGATGAGTTCATTTCTAAGAAATTACCACCAGCAATTATTTTGTCATATTACTGTTGAAAAGCCAGTGAAATCGCCAAGGGGATTTTCTGTGTTCAGGCCCTGCATTATATTCCTCCCAGTTGTTCAAAATAATGTAAGAACTTTGTGGTTATGGATGTTCAAATCACATTTTAAAATAAATGGGGAAACTGAGTTGAGCAAACACTAAAATACTGTATTCAATGTGGTACTCCATAGGACACTAAAGTTATAAGATGTGTGGGAAATGACTTCTATGCTCAAATAATTATGGGAGTAACATTGTATATTAGGTCTCTCTTAGCCCAGGGGTCAGATACTTTTTTTATGTAAAGGCCAGATAGGAAACATTTTTAGCTTTGCGGGCCATATGGTCTGTGTCACCATTATTCAGCTAAGTCACTATTAACATGAAAGCAGCCACAGACAATACATAAATGAATAGGCATTGTTATGTTCCAATAAACCTTTATTTATAAACACAGAGGTGGCTGGATTTGACCCATCCTGGCCACAGTTCGCCATCCCCTGATGTAGCCTACCAGAAGAGCAGAAAATTATACAGGACAATTTTAAACAAAATTTAAACACAATGTTCCCAAACATATTTGAACACAGATCAACTTCTCTATGTTCCAACAAAGAACACACATCAGGACACAGTATCTAAAGTATTTTATATGCTCCTACATGTATGTGTGTGTGGTGGGGACAGAGGATTGTACTGAGACTGAATAGAAATGGTCAATCATAAAGTTGAATTTTTATTTGAAATTGTATTTAATAGAAAACCATTTATAGGAATATCAACTCTACTGCTTGAGCAAGCAATATTTAATTTAGCTCTTAAATATTATAAAAATTAAATGCGTCTCTATGCATTTTTAAAATTTCCATATGCCTACTCAGTTAATAAATATAAGAACCCCAAAATAGCTGTATATCATATCTACACGTGACACAAAAGACATCTATCCCATTTATTTTAATAGCTCTAAAATCAGGGTCCAATTAAAGAAAAGTGAAGTACAGGACAGATTAGCTGAGTATAGATTTCAGCCCAGGCCTGTATTGACAGACTTGCCCAATACTCACTGATTTTCTCAGAATTAAACAGCTGAATCCTAGAAAATGACCCCCCCTCCTCATTTCAGGGCTTATTTCACCAATCTTCTCTCATCAAATCTCTCAATATTTTATCTCTTGTATGACTGGCATAATTTCATTCAAATAAAGTGAACTGCACTATGTAAACCTTGTTAAAATAAATGTTCATTTTCTCCTTGTTCTCAGTGAAAGAAAAAAATAGAAGAATTTAAATGGCATCATTATTCTGCCTTAACTTTGTATTTCTTTATAATTGTTCAGTTTCTTGCAAACTGTAGACACACACAGGCATGCAACTCACAGAAGTGTGTTACGAGTACTAAATACTTCTCCCTGAGAGGAAGCATCTATCTGGATGATGCCTGATAACTAAAGCATTTTATCTAGCTGCTACCCATTTATACTAAAGCAACATCAAAACTCCAGTTCAGGGACTGGTATGATGCAGATATCTGAAACCACATTTCTAAATTCCTAGAAATCTAAATTCAGGTTGAAATTAATCTCCAGGATCAATATCCTCTTTCTGTTTACTATCCTTCTTCCTAGATTCTGTGTGTTCTTTTAAACATGCTTGCTTCTTCTGCATCTGGATTTTTGTAAGCATAAACTTTTCTCTCCATAAAGCAATATGGCTCTTAAAAAACAGATGAACAGAAAACTGTTTCAGGTGCATAATATTAAGTGACAAGACTTTTTAAAATAATGTGTCCATTATATACAAATGGTTACTTGTGCTTAGAAGGGGAAATAAGTAGGAAACAAGAGACTTAACGTTCATATGATGAATGTATGTCTACACAAAACACAGTTTCATTCATGCTAACTCAAAGAACATGGGAATGACAGGAGATGAGTAGTAAGTGCTATCTTAGTTTGAGAAGACCTGCAACAAGAATCTGAGTGTATGAAGTTTATTTGGAAAGTATAGGCAATGCCAGCTGGCCAATGGATAAAGAAAAGGGAAGGAAGCTAAGGAAGGATGTGATAATAAGCAAAATGTCACAGTAGTTGAATGGAAATTAATCCTGCGTGAAACTCCGAAAAAGGTGTAAAGTTTACCTCTCAATGTTTGCACTGGAATTGTTAGGAAACTCCCAAGAACCATTGGTTGAGTTTCTCAGAGTATTAATCCCCTATTTTTTTTTTTTTTTGGCTTGTTACATGTTGAAGAGCATAAATTTTAGGGTTCCCAGAGGTAAAAAATATTAGGCACAGAGATTAAGATCCTGGCATAAGGATACTGACTGACTCAGGAACCTGATATGAAAGAGCTCCATACAGGAGGAAAACAGAGAGCTGTGTCATAAAGGATGAGTAGGAGGTTACTATGTGGAGAAGAGGACTAATCAACGTATGGAGAGAAAGTACACAGAAAACTTGTCAAAGGCAAGGGTTCAGCATTTTCCTTAATATTGGTCCTTTGACTCCCTGTAAACTCTTACATTTGATAGTGATTATGGGTGATATGTCACTTGAGAACACTGAGCATTTAATGCATATAGATTTCAGGGATTTTCTAGATTATTCATCTCTGTAGTATACAAAAGTGTGGTCTCTTTTATTTATTTATTTTTTACATCTTTACTGGAGTATACTGCTTTACAATGTTATGTTAGTTTCTGCTGTACAATAAAGTGAATCAGCTATATGTATAAATACATCCCCATAACCCCTCCCTCTTGTGTCTCCCTCCCACCCCACTAGGTGGTCACAAAGCACTGAGCTGATCTCCCTGTGCTATGCGGCTGCTTCCCACTAGCTATCTATTTTACATTTGGTAGTGTATATATGTCAGTGCTACTCAAACAGCCTCTACCATATTCAAGGATCGCAAGACAATAAAGATGACCATTCTCCCCAAGTTGATCAAAACATTCAGTGCATTTCCAATCAAAATCCTAGCAGGCATTTTTTTTTTGTAAAAATGGGCAAGCTCATTCTAAAATTTATATAGAAAGGCAATGGACCTAGAGTAGCTGAAGGAATTTTGAAAAAGAATAAATTAGGAGGATGTATGCTATCTGGTTTTTAAGATTTATTGTAAAGTGACTGTGATCAACGCAAAATAGCATTAGCAAAAAATAAAGATATAGGTCAATAGAAAACAAGTCGAGAAACAGATCCACACACATATAGTCAACTGATTTTCAAAAGATGTACCAAGTTAACTCAATGGAGAAAGAAAAATCTTTTCAGTAATTTGTACTGGAATAACTAGATATCCATGCGGAAAAAAATTAATGTTGACTCTTTCCTCAGACCAAAAGCAAAACTTAATTCAAAAGAATCACAAACCATAAATTTGAAAAAAAATAAAAATATGAGAAAATTTGTATGACCAACAGCTAGGCAAAGATTCCTTAGATATAAGACAATGAAAACTCAGACAATTAAAAAATGACAGACTGGACTTGGTCAAAATTAGATACTTTTGCTTGTCAAAAGACATCATCACTAAAATTGAAAGGGAGCATTCGTGAAAATCGCAGAGGAAGGAAACAAAAAGCCTACCCCCTGCTTCCCCATAAAAGAAAGAAGAAAAAACCCTACACATTAACTGTCAGACTCAGCTTTTTCCAACTCTGGAAATTAACTATACTATTTCAGTAACTAGGGGAATGCTTATTCCAAACATGAGGACTGAGTTTTGCTAAGAACAACAAATTTTGTGGTGTTTTAACTTACCCTAGTTCCATCACACACTTCCCAGCTTGGCAGTAGACTTGGTGCACAACCTGGCACCGAAGACAGCAGAAAACAGACCTCATATGCAAATACCTGGACCTAATGGTCTATTGTGACCTGGCTGGTAGCTCTTTAGAAGACCAGCTCAAAGGCTTGGCTTGGCTTTATTTTTATTAACTCTGAACTAGCCTAGTATTAATGTTACATATTCCAAGAGTCATTGGTCAAAAATATTTACAGTCTAATGTCTTAGCATCAACCTAAGATAAAGTTGGAGCAAACAATAGATGAAACAAAAACCTGGGTAGGAAGGGCTGGGGGACAACAATTCTATAAGGACTTGAAAAACTCTAGTCAATTCCTGGAAATCTAGAAGTCCATGTACAGGCTCAGATGTGTGTGTGCACTCATGAAGGACCTGAGAAGGCCATAGCTCTAACCTACTGCTGACCTTGAAGATCTAAAGAAGCCAGAAAATAAGGCTAAGGCAGGACTGCAAACTGCCTGGGCTAAGTGTTGAAAGCATGCTCCAATACACACACAGAGACCCTCTGCAAGTGGATCTGATGTTGAAGGGAATCTCTGTCCAAACATGAGCTGATCACTAAGCTAAGAGAACAGAGACCTCAGGGGCCACAAATGATAAAGAATATAGACTTTACAGAATTGTTTCAAAAAGTCACTAAAACAGCAATGAAAATAAGCAGCAACAACAACAAATCCTAGGGAGAATAGAGAATTTGATTTGCAAAGTTGCTACATTATAATAAGAGGTCCTGTTTCTAACAAAAATTATGAAGCATTCAAAGAACAAGTAGTATAGCCATAAAACACAGGAAAAGAAATAAATCAACGTAAGCTGTGAGTGAGAAAGTCCAAATGCTGGACTTTATAGACAAAAACTTTGAACAGCTTTCTTAAATATGTTCAGTGAGCTAAAGGAAACTAAAGAAACAAAGGAAGCATGAGAATGTCATCTCAGCAAACTGAGAAAATAATAAATAGAAATTATAAAAAGGGAATCACATTTTGGAGTTGAAAAATATAGTAATTGAATTTAAAAATTCACTAGAGGAGCTCAAAATCTGATTTTAGTAAGCAGAAGAAAGCATCCGTGAATGTAAAGAAAGATCATTTGAAATGATCCAGTTTGAACAACAGAAAGAAAAGAATGAACGAAAATGAACAGAGCCTAAGAAACCTGTGAGGCACCACCAAATATAACAACATACATATAATGGGGGTCTCAGAAGAAGAGGGGAGAGAGATAAAGAGTCAGAAAGAATATGTGAAGAAATAATGGCAGTAATCTCCCACGTTAGAAGAAAATCATTAATGAACACATCCAAGAAGCTTGACGAAACCCAAAGTGACTATGCTCAGTGACATTCACACTGAAATACATTAGAAAACAACTCTGAAAAGTCAAGAAAAGAGAGTCATAAAAGCAGCAAGAGGGAAGTGACTCATCATGTACTAGGGATTCTCAATAAAATTAATAGTCTATTTCTATCAGAAACCATGAAATTTCAAAGGCAATAGGATGACATATTCCAAGTGCTGAAAGAAAAATCCTGTCCTTCAAGAATTTTATATCCATAAAAACTTTATTTTGAAAATGAAGGAGATAGCCAAGATAGGGAAATAACCCAAGTGCCCATCAATGGAATGAATGGATAAAAAAGATGTACATATACACAATGGAATATTATTCAGCCACCAGAAAGAAGGATATTCTCTCATTTGTGGCAACATGGATGAGCCTTAAGCACATTATGCCGAGAGAAGTCAGACAGAAGAGACAAGTACTGTATAATACCACTAACATGTGGAATCTAAAAAGGTTAAACCTGTTTAAAAAAAAAAACAGTAAAATGGTGGTTGCTGGGGGATGAGATGGGTAAGAGTGATGGTGTTTAAGAACAGAAACTTCTAACAAGTAGTAAAGAAGCCATATAGATCTAATGCACAATACAATGAATATAGACAATACTGTCCTATAACTGTTATGTGATAAATATTACCACATTGGTAATAATATATAAATATATCAAAGTAACACATTAAACTTACACAATGTTCCAAGTCAGATTTATTCAATAGATAAAAGGAAAAAGAAAAAGGAGAACTAAGACATCCAAAAATAAACAAAAACAGAGTTTATTGCTAGTAGTGCTACCCTGCACGAAATGCTAAAGGAAATGCATCAGGCTGAAATGAAAGGACAATGGGCAGTAACTTGAATCAACATCAAGAAAGAACATCAATGACGGTGCCCACGTATGAGAATGCAAAAGTCAGTATTAATGTACTTTTGACTGTAACTCCTCTTTTACTCTTACATTATTTAAAATATAGTATATAAAATAATTATAAATACATCAACAATGTGTAAAGCAATGCATACAATGTATAAAATGTTTACAATGTATAAAAATGTAATTTCTGCCAAGAACAACATAAGGTGGGGGGACAGTTACACCAGAGTAAAGTTTGCTATGCTATTGAAAATGGGCTGGTATTAATGCAAACTAGATTATTACTAACTAATAAGATGATTGGCATCACCTGGGCAACTGCTAAGGAAATCAGTTTAAAAATTATAGTAAAAGAAACACGAAGGGAATCAAAGTGGTATACTACATTATATCTATAACAAAAGAAGGCAATAATGGTGGGAATGAGGAACAAAAAGATACAAGACATAGAAAACAAATAGCACAAATGCTATTTGACACTGACGTATTTGACAAATCCTCCTTTAATGAAATGTAATTTCATTAAATATATATGGATAAAATTAACTAAAAGCAACCTTAAAATAGGCAAAACTGATTTAAAAATGATGAAACCAAATGCTGTCTACAAAAGACTCACTTTAGATACACATATACAGTTTTAAAGTAAATATATAGAAAATCATATTCTATGCTGAGTAATATTTAGTAAATCACAGAACTGTAATGGCTATACAAATATCAGAAAGAAGAGACTTTAAGGCAGAAATTTTTACTAGAGCCAGTGAGTAATGAAGAGAGTAATAATTTATCAAGAAGGTATAATAACCCTTATGCACTTAACAATAGAGCCCTGAATATATGAAGCAGAAACTGATGGAATTGAAAAGAGAAATAGCTCAACTAAGGTTGTTGAACACTTAAATACTCCGCATTAAACAATGTATAGAACAACTAGACAGAAGATCATCATAGAAACAGAAGACTTGAACACTGTATAGCAACAACTCATAATAGACAGCCATAGATCACTCAACTCTAAGTGAGGAGAATATACATACTTAAGTGCACCTGGAACATTCTCTAAAATAGACCATATGTTAGGTTGTAAAACAAGTGTCAAAAATTTTAAAAAAAATGAAATCATATAAAGTATGTTCTATGATCACAACTGAAGGAAATTAGAAATCAATACCAAAAGGAAATATATGAAGAAATTCAAACAACCCAATCCTAAATATTAATGGGCCAAAAAATGAATCACAAAGGAAATTAGAAAATAATTTAAGGACAATGAAATCCAACACAGATCATATCACAACTTTTAGCATGTAGCTAAAGCAGTGCTCAAGGGGAAAATCATAGTTATAAGTGCTTATATTTAAAAGAAAGATTCCAAATCAACACTGAACTTTCCACCTTAAGAAACTAGAAGACGAACTAAACCCAAAGCAACAAGAAGGAGATAATAATGATTAGAGAACATATGAATAAAACAGATTAAAAGATAATAGAGATGATTAACAAAACCAATAGTTGGTTCTTTGAAAAGAACAACAAAATTAACAAAACTTTAGCTATCCTAAACAAAAAAATAGATCCAAGATGCTACAATCAGGAATGAGATCAGACAGTAGTACTGACCTTATGGAAATAATATTAAACATAGTTAAAAGAAGATCTAGAAATTCAGCTTTAAAGTATGTATCAAGGTAACGGAATACATATGTCCACAAAAACATCCTACATGATAGTATTTACAGAAGTATTATTATAACAGCCCAAAATATGAAATATCCCAAATGTCTCTCAACTTATAAATGGATAAAAGTGTATCAATATAATGGAATAATTATGGAATAAATCTCAAAAACATGTTAAATGAAAGAAACCAGATACAGAACATGACATACTATATGATTTCCTTTAAATTATATTCTAAAAACAGAAAATCAGTAGTGACAGAAAGATGATCAGCTATTAGCTGTGGCTCGAAGTGGAGACGGACGGAAATTTGGAGGGTGATAAAATTTTTTAAATCACTGTGGTAGTTGAATCATGTCTTTATAGTTATAATAATTCATTGAACTACACACTCAAAAGACATTAACTTCATGGTATATAAATTATACACCAATAAAACTGCAAAAAAATACCATTTATAATTCCTCCCATCACTTAAGGTACATCTTTTAGCAATGCGAGTTTGCCACTCTTCCAATCAAGCGATGGAATTTCTCCACCCTTTGGTTCTGAGCTTCACCATGTGATTTGCTTTGGTCAACAAGACAATAACAAACGTGACACACCCAGATGCTTTGAAGAGTTCTTCCACATTTAGAATTGCCCTAAGTCACTGCTGGGAACTCTGAGACCACCATGTGAATGAGTCCAGGCCACAGTGCTGGGGGATAAGACCATTATCCCAGATGACATCAGAGTCAAGCTCTCATAGATCATTCAGCCCCAACTGAGACAGGCCATAGGTAAATAATCACACAGCCAACTAACATAACGTCAAGAAGCAGTAAGTGCTTGCCATTTATTCTAAACCACTAAATGTCAGGGTGGTTCTTTACACAGCAAACAGTAACTGATACAGTAAGTAAGGCTGCTTAAATAAGAATTCAGATTTCTAGAGATTACCTATTAACAGGTAACTCCAGCATGTAGAAAAGATAGTATTCACACTATCTGAAATGCACAATAATTTACCAGGATTTCTGTCACATTGGTCCATCTCTGAGCACAATGGAGGTGTTAAGTATCCTGTACAGCATTTTGAAAAGGGAAATATATCACTAGCTAATAGAATCTTACTTGAAAGTCACGCATATAACATCATTATTCTCTTCACACTGTCACCTAATTGTCCTGATGGAAAGGGAACTTTGGCTAGGTTACTTACATTTTTATTCTCAACACAATGCTTATTAGAGTGTATTTTACAATAAAATTCATGCTTTTTAGGTGTACAGTTCAAGTTTCAACAAAATATATTCAGTCCCATAATCTCTACATAATTCAAAATATAGACTCTTTTCATCACCCCAAAATGTTCTCTTGTATCCCTCTGTGCTAATTATTCAGCCCTACTTCTAGCTCTTAGAAACCACCAATCTGGTTTCTGTTCCTTTACGTTTGTCTTCTCCAGAATGTTACAGAAATTTAATCATACAGTATAGAAGGTTTTTATATCTAGATCCTTTCACTAACATAATGCTTTTGAGATTTATGTTACTGTAAGCATCAGTTTGTTCCTTTTTATTGCTGCGTAATTTTATTTTATGTTTTATTGAAGTAAATAAAAAATTGCACAAATGTGTGCATCTCTATGATTTAATACGAAGGTGACAGATCACCTTTGTAAACGTCACCTTCGTAAACATCACTTAGGGCAAGAAAAGCAGCCAGTTACCAGCAGAAGAGAAGTCCTAGTGGTATATGGCATGTCAAACTCAACAACCATCCTCCTCTGCAATGGTAGCCAGGAGGCTGATATTTAAAACTATGTTCGCCTTGGAGACTGACAGCAGAATGGTGGACTAGTAAGCTCCAGGCTCTCATTCCTCCACAGAAACAAAGTTGGAGGGCTTACACTATCAGCTTGCAATTTTGTAAATAAAATGATTATATGTACATATATTTACACACAATGAAATATTATGCAGCCATAAAATGAATGAAGAAATGAAGAAATTGAATTTACAGTTACCAAAGGGGAAAGGGGGTTGGGGGGGAAGGATAAATTAGGAGATTGGGATTAACATATACACACTACTATATATAAAAAAGATAACCAACAAGGGCCTACTGTATAGCACATGAAACTATACTCAATAATTTATAATAACCTACAAGGAAAAAGAATCTGAAAATATATATATATACACACATATACACATTTGACTGAATCACATATATATATATACACAAACACATATAACTGAATCACTGTCATGTACACCTGAAACTAACACAACATTGTAGATCAACTATACTTCAATAAAAAAAGAATGAAGTTCTGATACGTTCTACAACACGGATAAATCCTGAAAACATCATGCTAAGTGAAATAAGCCAGACATAAAACATCAAATATTATATGGTTCCACTTATATGAGTCACCTAGAATAGGTAAATTCATATAGACAAAGTAGAATAGAAGTTACTAGGGGCTGAGTGGATGGGTTATGGGGTTATGGGGATTTATTGTTCACTGGGTACCGAGCTTCTGTTTGGGATGACAAAAAGTTCTGAAAATGGATAGTAGTGATTGTTGCACAACTTAATGCCACAGAAGTGTACACTTAAAAATAATTGATAAATTTTGTTATATATATTTTATCATAATGAAAAACCATAGTTGCCTTGTTTAAAATTTATGTAAATTGAATCACACAGGCTATACTTTGCTATGGCTAGGTTATTGTTGTCTGTGCTGTTTGTAAAGTTCATCCATGTCAGTACATATAGCTGTAGTCCATTTACTTTCATTGTTGTACAGTATTCCACTCTGTGGATATAGCACTATTTACATATCTATTCTACTGCTAATAGATATTTTGGCTGTTTCCAGTGCTGGGCTATTATGCATAATGATCCCATGAAGCAATATTTTAGCCTCCATAATAGGAGAAAAACTAACTTGCTTTTGTCATTACAAATTGCAGCTAAATGGAAAAAAAATGTAGACAATTGGGACAAAATACCATAATAATTCTCAGAGGTGATTAAGCCAGTGAGAGAAATCTTAAGGTGCCTTATGTATAGGCTATTATATATTTTAATTTAAATATTCCCAACTTATCTTCAGCCTATACCTGCCTTTCATTAATTTTCAACCTCATTCTTACTTGATTGCTGTGTGTGAGAAAATGTAAATGCCTTCCCTAGATACTTGTTTTTGCCCCAAATACCACAACAGAGTTCTGAAAATTAGGTTCAAAAGCGCAAGGAGAATATTTCACTAAGTCAAATTCTTCCTGCTTCAAGACTCAGACAAGCACTGTATTTCTAGGAGATATTTATTTAAGTGTTATAATAGAGATTTACATACAAATATATATGTGTATATACACACAGAGTTTTATGGGTTAAATAATAATTAGAATTTTTTTTTGGTTTGGAAATTTGTTTATTTACCAAAGCATGCGAGGAAAGGAAAGCAAATACAGCAATGGTATTTTATAACCATCGGACGCACTAGGCTATCTCATATGTTACTGTGAGGATTAAGTTATATATATCTGTCTCTTTAAGTAGAAAATTTCTTTACATCGTCTTGCAATTTTTAGAACTAAATTTTTATTTCAAGATTGCACTTTATAAGACAGATTGTCAATGCAATCCTGTCAAATATATGTATAATGACAAATCTAATTTCCTTTCTCCAGGTTGTTATGAAATTACTTGTCCAGAAGTGAGAAAGTACCAACTTCTCAGAAAGCATTTTATTCAGTTAAATTAGTTTTTGAACTTTATTGCCTCCACTTTAGGCTAAATCTGCTAAGTTAACATTGGTATGTCTATACAGACACTTCAGTGATGATGGTTTGGATAAGATATGTTGACTTTCAATTCTAAAGTTACTCAGCTTAGAATCCCTCATCTGTCTGGTATCCATGGATACCATAGGCTGGCCACAACATCTTCCATCATCTGAGTAAACTCACGTGAATGGAGATAACTATATTAATTACCAATACAACAAAGTTTAACCAAAGTAAACAAAGAGAAAGGTAATTCTACATATTTTTAAATCAAGCTGGTAATTCATGTAATGTTAAGAATTTCTAAAATATGTCATTTAGTACTAAATATATAAAACACTGATTTTAAGTAATGATTAGAAAATTGTTTTCAGTATTAGCACAAGGAGGTAAAAATGATTGAAGCTATATGGCTATGTCATGAGCTCTAATGACTCAAAGGATAGATATGATATTCACCTTTTCAAATTGGAATAAAATCTGATTGTAATATACTCATCACCTAGCACTTTTGTGTAAATCAAAGTTTCTAACATAGAATAAATTTCAGTTGTCCACATATTTATGTATTCCCATTGTTATAAAATTAATTTTTCTTATTGTAATTATCTTGGTATTCTTACCTTTGCAATAGTTAAAGATAGAAATGGAAGCAATTCATTATTAGCCCTTGAGCATCTGCTCAAAATGTATTTTAGGTACTTAAAGAAATGGCAATAAAGAACTTTTAGTCTTAGAATAAAGTGATTACTAATTACTTTCCCCAATAATCTGATTCCAAACACTAAATCTATTGATAAGTATATCGTTGTTGAAAATTCTATGATTTACTGGAAAATATGAGTTGCTAAATAGTTTTACGTAAAATTATTCTGGCATACTTTTAGACTTTATTAATTATGTCAGTTTTTATCCAAACCAAGATGCTGTAGCTCCTGGGAAGTGTGTAAAATAGCCTGACACATGTAGCTGCAGAGCTCATGGTTGTAGACAACAGTAGGTATTCAGTGATAGCAACAGCATGTATCTTAGCAAATATTCTACAGTTTCCCTTTCATTCCCAGTTTTGTGTGAAACACATCTCATCATGTCCTATTTTCACCTGGATCCATGGGTTTGTCACTAACGGGATGATGAAAAAAGTGTATATAAAAACTCACATTACTATAAAATTTGAGGCTTGTTGAGTTTTAAGTTTTCTCAATGACACAGCATTATTTCCAGCATGAATAGTGCCTGCTGTGCAGGGATCCAACAATGAAGGTTTCAAGGGCAATGAGATTATTGATTACTCTGCTAAATGACCTAAGAATAACCCTTATTTCTTAAATTGTGTTTAGAGAGGTGTTACCAGTCATTTCCGTATGTTAGTTTTCCATTGCCAAATCAATTTGAAAAATGAAGATAACTCTGTCCAAGTCTTGGACATTAACAGAGCCTATTAAAGTCTCTCAATAGCCAATAATATGTAATTTTATTTAACCTATAACTTCTCTAACATTTGATCTCAGATACCCCTTTTTATCAAATAGCTATTATCCTTTTATAAAACACGGGAATTCTAGTCTAGAAGAGTATGTTTTTTTACAATTGTCACATACTTAAGACTATTAATTATTGCTAAAAATGTAAAAATAGAAGTATACCCCAATACTTAGTGGCATAAAATAATCACCATATGTGGGTGAGCTGAGTGGGCTGATCTTGGCCGATTAGAAAAGTCAGCTGTGCTCCATGTGTCTTTAATCCTCCTTAGACTAACGGGTTATAAGAGGCAAATTCTTTTCACATTGATGAAAGAGGCACGAGGGAGCAAACAGTAACACGTAACGTATATTAAAGCCTAGGATTGGAACTGACACACTTTCAAAATTGCTTCATTCTATTTCTAATACAAGTCACATGGCCAAGTGCAAAGAAATATAATCTGCTTCAGGGAGGAACAATAAAGTTACATGAAAATTGCATTAAGTAAGAAAGGGTGAAACATTAGGACCAATAAGTAACCTATCACAACTCTTCTCCCTCATTTCAGACTATCAGCTGTCAATTCATATCAGCATCACTGTCATGGTTTTCAATGTACTTACTATAAGATTTAGGCGGGGGAAATAAATTGCTAAAATATATGTAAAGTAAGGATAGACAGGTTCTCAGCAGAGGCTGTGTAGGTGTTTCCTTATGAATAAAATCCACTATGTGTAGGAAATAAGCTTGGTGGCATATATTTTCGGCAGCCCAGGCTATCTATTTGTTTACCTACTGGTTCTGCACCCTGGAAAAGAGATGGTATGTGAGGTTTAGGTCCATGTAAGTGAAATGATTTTATTATCAATGTTTACATTTTTCTTATTGATCATTTTTGCATACTTAATTTATTATGATTATTACCACTCAAATGAGGATAGGTCAAGGAAGAAATCAATGCATGGCAAATTTTAAGAACCATCATAGTAAACAGAAACCAACCAACTCTGGAAAGCACAAGGATATGGTATAGATCATTATTTTTGTTAATTATTCACCTTCTCCTTCCACGTAGGTGGAGTTAAAATTGGCCTTTTTATTTAGCCAACATGACTTATTTTGGCCAATGGATCATAAGTGAACACAATGTCTGAAACATCCAAAACAGAAATGTTTAGAGGCATTACAAACTTCCACCTATCTTCTTCTTCCCCTCGGTCCTCTACATGAAATGAGAAAATTCCAAATTGCACCTCGCCCTTCAGTCTAGAGCCTGGAATGAAACCACATGCGAAGCCAACTTGATCCCAGCCTACAGTGTGAAATAAGTTGAGCAACAAGCATGTAACAGGAGAGGGATCAATATCTGTTGTTACAGGCTGAGATTTTGGAGTTGCTTATTACACGTCATAACCTACAGAAAAGATTAATACAGGAGTGTGTAGGAATTCTTCATTAGACTGCAACTGAGTGCTGAGTACAGAAAAACAACCCAAACAGAGAAACCTGAGAAAACTAAAAGAAGCACACAGCCCCTTCTTAATCACGTTTGGTGCCCCGCTTAGGTTTTTCTATTCTCAACATTTTGTTCTAAACTGAAATATGAGCTAAATGGATTTGTGGGAAGTATCTTTTGCAAAAAACTTTTGTCCCATTATACCAAGAGAATCTAAATATATCTGTAAAATTCCAGTGTTTTGGCTCTATGCTCCACGTTTTAGGCCTCTTTCTCACAATTAGAAGCAGCCCAAAATAATTGTCAGACTTGATTTTTGATATACTGCTTACACAATTCATTATCTTTATGAACTGTATCTTTTTTTTTTTTTTTTTTTTGCAGTACGCGGGCCTCTCACTGCTGTGGCCTCTCCCATTGTGGAGCACAGGCTCCGGACACGCAGGCCCAGCAGCCATGGCTCACGGGCCCAGCCGCTCCGCGGCATGTGCAATCCTCCCGGACCGGGGCACGAACCCATGTCCCCTGCATCGGCAGGCGGACTCTCAACCACTGTGCCACCAGGGAAGCCTTATGAACTGTATCTTAATAACAAATAAACCCATTCCACACGTGTAAGCTTTTCCGTCTGAATGAACTAAACTCCCTGGCCTCAGTACTCCCTAATCTTAAGAAAGAAACGAAAAATAAAATGGTAAACAACCTTCCATTTACCATGTACATATACTGCACTATCTAAAGGAAAAACTCCAGTGTACTTAGTTTTCAATTTTGGGCTCACTGTGGCCTCAACTACTTTTCTAACATCATGAACTTTTATGAGAATTACTAAGAGAAAGTTAAAGTATATCATTTGTTAATTTAAGCATTTTAATAAAGCACTACATACATAGCTTAATATACTTTGCATTGTACATTTTCATTACTAGTAAGTAGATTAAGCTTAAAGGGTCCTGTTTTTCTAAAATTTTTTATATAATAATTTTTATTGGAGTAGAGTTGATTTACAATGTTGTGTTAGTTTCTCCACTATAGCGAAGTGTAAATGATATATATATATATATATATATATATATATATATATATATATATATATATATCTCCACTCTTTTTTAGATTCTATTCCCATATAGGTCACTACGGAGTATTGAGTAGCGTTCACTGTGCTATATAGGTTCTTATTAGTTATCTATTTTATATATAGTAGTGTGTATATGTCAATCCTAATCCCCCAGTTTATCCCCCCTGCTTTCCCCCTTGGTAACCGTAAGTTACTTCTGTTTTGTATTAAGTTCATTTGTACCCTTTTTTTTTTTAGATTCCACATATAAGCGATATCATATGATATTTGCCTTTCTCTGTCTTACTTCACAGTAGTTTTTAAACTTTGGGGATTAGCCACCCTTTTACAAATAATACATCCTCTACTTCCCGGTCATGGGCTTGAAGCATGGCAGAAGTGATGGAGGCATAGTCTTCTTAAATTACCGCTCAGTCGAAACTTTGCTGGTACTTCCTGAGTAGGGTAAATATTGCCCCCACCCCTTAATAGAAAAACCCAGCTGTTTAAGTTACCATATGCCCTTGTGAAAACGCATACCGTTTTACCTTACAAGTGGAAGACATCACTTTAATTGAAAACCACACAGATACATCACCCATTTATCTAAAATTTACCCTTACAGTGCACAGAAAATTACTAGGTTACCAATCACTGCAGCTTTTGATGTTGGGTACCAAATCCCACACCCCAATTCACTATATCCGTATATGAATATATTTCATTAGATGCATACTTTATTTTGAACTGAACTATAGGAGATTATATTGCTGCTCACATAGCTTGAAAAGTATTGTCTGAATCATTATTATAATGCATTATATATAGTGATAATTTTAGACATATGTCTTGTTTTTAAATAAGGCATTAAAAAATATTTAAACTATAAGAGGGCAAACATTTATTAATATTCTCTAAGCATAGGCCCTAAAAATAAAGTACCGTAATGTATTCTTTAGAAACAAAAGTTTTAGAGTCAGAATCAAAAAGAATATGTTATCTGCAAACTGAAAGAATACATCTTTAAGCATCACTTTCCACATAGACAGCAGTGCATTTTAATTTTATGAAGTCAAAGTAATTTATGTTAATAAGTAAATCATCTGTGTCCAAAGTTACTCTGTGCAATCCTGAATAGAAAATTCCCAATAAAACACATATTGCTCATAATATTCATCTCAATGTCAATGAAAGCCTATAAGAATAGCATGTATGCCCATTTTAATTTCACACAGTAAGAGACATGTGGTCTCACATAAAGTCCTTCACCAGAAAACGGGGATAAAGCCGTAAAATGTCCCTTGAAACTAAAGGAAGTTTTCTCAATATAAAAGGAATGAGAGATGCATCACCTATTACATCACCTACACACAATGAGAGATACATCACCTACATACATCATAAAAGGAATGAGAGATATCCACAAATGTAGATTTGTTTATAAATGACTTGTGGAAAGACTCCTCATGTTAAGTAATGTCAGACATAAAATATTTTCAAAAGTAGAATGGCTGTAGTGTTAGAGAAACAGAAAAATCTAAGTTATAATCTTTTGAAACTGACTAGCTTTGAGACCTTGGATTATTTAATATCTGAGTGCCTATTTCTTTAACTAAAAAGTAAGGGAAAATTAATGACTTCTCTGAGAACCTTTGTAAATATTAACATATGTCTTATCACAACATGGCATACACCAAAATCATGTCATAGACATAATATGTGAGAAAATCAAATCTGATCCAGTATATGGTGGGGGGGATGGGCAGAAGAGGTACAGGAAATCACGTCTTTGCCTTGAATTTAGACTCCTATTAACAGAACACTTGACTCATTTCCCTGTGGTCTTGCAAGTTTGCCTGATACTCTGGTTCATATAAACCTGTGGCTTTGCCTTGGAACTTCTCCTTAAACAGGGATTTGAATACCATGACTGAGTTTGATGTCCTGATATCAGTTACTACTAGCAGATCCCTAAATTCCCCACCATCATGCTTTACCTGTCCGAAAGGATGCTCCCCTTCTACTCTTTTATAAAGATCTATCTGGTTCCCTCTTCCTAACACGTTTTACTCTCCATTCTGGAAATGGTTCTACTGTCCATCTAGACTTCTAGAAATTATTTATTGCAGGATGTGCCTTAGCATCTTTACCTCAAAAACTAGTTGGGATGTCTAATCTCAGAGCCACACCTGGGTGCACTTATATTCAAAGATATTATGATTCAGGTTTGTTGGTCTATTCAGCCATGATTTTGGAAATGATATTTCTTTCTAACTATTATGCACTGGTTGAGCACCTCAAGCTTGTTTACCCATGTCATTATCTAAGGATGCAAAGCTTTAAGTATGAAAAGTGACAGGATTATCCTAATTTTACTTCCAAAACCCTACTGTAATATGTTAGCCTATTCTGGCAAGCCTCTCCCTGGGAAAGTTGGTGCAAGTAGGTAAGACAATAACTCACCATCTCTTGGTCTACCAAGGTACAAACCAACAGCAAACAAATCTTCATTTTAATACTATCTCTGCTACTAACTCGGTTTCCTCATCTATACATAACGATGGTGAGAATCAAATGGTATTGCTCAAGTAAAAATGGGTAGCACAGAGACTAGTCAGTATAGATAGGACACTTTAAAAGAAAGACAGGATCTGGCCCATTCCTTAAAGTACTTAAAATCCTCCTGTGTTAAGATAATGTAGAATATGAATCAACTGGATAATAATGTAATTAGTAAATAATTAAGGGCTAGATGATGAGCTATAGAATTCATCAAGTACTAGACACTCAGGCAATTTCTCTTTTGAGATAAGTATGCGTACTAAAGATTTAAATATAATGACAAAAATAGAGGAGGAAAATGCAGATGATAAATATGATCTTACCATGAGTAAGATATGGTAATAAAATCCCAAGAAATTCAAAATTTTCATTCACATTCCTTATAGCAACATGACTTACTTAAAGTTTATAACACTTACTCTAAGAGGATAACAACTGTTACACACTAAGACAGCTTAGAATATAGATAATTAAAAGATAAATGAAAATAATGCATCTCTTAATAGCTTAAAATCAAGAAAAATATATCAATTAGGTTAGAGGCCTAAGGAATAATGCTCACGAATTAATTAAAATTCTATTTACCAGTCCTGGATCCTAAGTTTTTGGCAAAATAAAATTTATAGAAACACTTCACATATTCATATACATATTCAACTGCTGGAAACTAAGTAGGAACTGTACTATCATAGTCCTCCAACTCTTTTGCCGTCTATAAATTTTAACCTTATTACAAAAAAGATATATAGTACTATTCCAAAAAGGAAAAGAAAACCAAAACGTGTGTACAACTGAAATAACACACTAAAAGATGCGTTTTCAAGTTTCCAAACTTTTCTTAACGTACATTAGGGACAACCCCTTTTAATCCTGAAAGGCCAAAAACGAACATACTTGTACCCTGAGTTTTTTAAATAGACTTGCTGCAAAGAGTTTAAAGTTCATGCTGGTTTGCTTATTTAGCTACAAATTTTCACAGCGGGTTTTTACCTACTTCTAATTGATAGATCACAACAAATTTGTTTAATAACCCATGCCATTATCCATGGGCACAAATCTGCAAATATTAAAAGTGACTTAGTTTTCCCGATTTTATTTTTTAACAATTTAATGTAATCTGCTTTAATCTTTTGTGGCAGCCAACAGTAAATCCTTCAAGGAAACATTTCTTCTATTGATTATAAACTCAACATAAAGTCATTACACTAAATCTTCTTCATTCACATCTACAGGCTTCTTTTCAAGAGGAGAACATATTATTAAAATATTCTTTGATGCATTCTTTCTAAATATATCTTTGTTCCAAGATGACTGTTATGAACATCCACTGGACAGACATTATATAAACCTTTTGATTAAAACCAAATATGTGTACATTTAAATGCACACACATACATCTATATTCATGTATATAACATGTGCCTTCTTACATATACACATATCTAAATATGGCAATACGGACTTCCAGTATTTCCTATTTTTTCCTTATAATAAAATTCACACAAAAGAAGTATTCTAACAGGTCATGAATCTTTATCATAACTTCTAATTATAGGGAAAAATATTTCTGACTGGAATGAAACAGGTGTGGGGTCTCTCTATGGTAATTCAGTGACATAGAACTGTAGCTTGTACCCATTTAGAGAGGAATAACAAATTCAAAACCCTGAAAGTCACATGGAAATGTATTGTTTGAGTATTATAAAGTTGGCAGTATTAAACCCTTTCTGACTATATGAAAAATTTTAATAAGGGTATAATATCTGATAAGGGGTTAATATTCAAAATACATAAAGAACTCATACATCAATAGTGAAAAAACAAACAAACCGATTAAAAATTTGTAGAGGATCAGAATAGTCATTTTTCCAAAGAAGACATACAGATACCCAACAGGTACACGAAAAGGTGTTCAACATCATAATCAGGGAAGTGCAAATCAAAACCACAGTGAGGTATCACTTCACATCTGTTAGAATGGCTATTATCAAAAAGACAAAAACTATCAAGTGTTGGTGAGGATGTAGAGTAGAGGGAACCCTTGTGCACTGTTGGTAGAAATTTAAATTGGTGCAGCCATGATGGAAAACAGTATGGAGGTTCCTCAAAAAATTAAAACCACAACTACCACATGATCCAGCAATCCCACTTCTGGGTATTTATCAAAAAAAAATTAAAACACTAACCTGAAAACATATCTGCACCCCCATGTTTATAACAGCATTATTTAACAATAGCTAAGACATGGAAACAACCTAAGTGCCCATTGATGAGTGAATGGATAAATAAACTATGTTATATACATAAAATGAAATATTACTCAGCCATAAAAAGGAGGAAATCTTGTCATTTGCAACAACATGGATGGAACTTGAGGACATTATGCTAAGTGAAGTAAGTCAGACAGAGAAAGACAAATACTGTATGATCTCCCTTATATGTGGAACCTATAAACAAACAAACCCCAGAAAACTCAGATAGGGAGTACAGGTTGGTGGTTGCCAGAGGCAGGGGGTGGGTGAAATGGATAAGGGTGGTCAAAAGGTACAAACTCCCAGTTATAGAGTAAGTAAGCCATGGGATCTAATGTACAGCATGGTGACCATAATTAATAATACTGTACTGTACTGGATATTTGAAAGTTGCTAAGAGAGTAGATACTAGATGTTCTCATCACAAGAAAAAAAATGTAAGTGTGGTGATGGATATTAACTAGACTTATTGTGGTGATTTCACAATATATACAAATATCAAATCATTATGTTATATACCTGAAAATATGATATATGTCAATTTTAACTCAAAAATTAAATAAAAATAATACTCGCCTAGAGGGCCAATTAAGTCCTAGTCAATAACTTTCCCAAATTTTTCTAGTAGTGTATGGTCTAGGGTAGAGATTCCTATTTTCAAAAGGGCAATAAGCACTCAGAGTAGGTCTCTGGAGAGCAACAGAGACAGGAGGGAGTGGGGGTATGGTTTAGTGATGGAGGCCACAGACAAGGAAACTGTAATTTGAATTAAAGTTCTGTCTCAGAGTTGTCCACCTAAACACTGTAGAAAAAATTAAACATATCCTACCCAGAAAAATGTTTGTCTCTGGCTACTTCATCCCCAGGTTCTAAATACCAAGGCCTTTGCTGACAATGATTTTTATGGTACTCTCTCTACTTTATATCCTTAAGCAAGCCCTCTAGTTTTCTTGCCTCAACTAGAACACACTTACCATGTTTATGTACCTCTAAGTTAGAAAACGATCATTCTGTACCTCTTCACATTTTAGAGAAGCATACACAACCTCTCTGAATGCAAAATAAATATACACCCTGTGCCCTACATCCTGTTTTGTTGACATTGCCAAGTCTGGGAAAATGTAATCTCATCACTACTGTGGTAGGCAGGATAATAAGATGACCCCAAATGAGGAATCGCGCTCTTGTATAATCTCTACTTCTTCAGGGCAGGAAGAACCTATGACTTGCTTCTAACCAATAGAATATGGCAAGGGTGATGGGGTAGTCATTCCTCTGATTAAATTAAACTGTGTAACACTTTCTTTGAGCAGAGGGAAGCGAGAGAGAGTATCGTAATGGCTTTGGAAAAGAAAGCTGTGATTTTGTGAGATGGCCATTTAGCAAGGAACTGCAGGGGCCTCTAATAGCTGAGAGTGACCTCCAGCCACCAACCTGTAAGAAAGGGGACCTCGGTCCTACAACTACAAGGAACCAAATTCTTCCAACAGCCATGGACTTCCTAAGATGATGCTGAGTTCCAGATTTGAACTTGTGCCATCTGATCCCTTAATTACACATCTGTGAAACCCTGAGCAGAGGGTTCAGCTAAACTACACTCAGATTGTTGACCCATAAAAACTACGAGATAATAAATTAAGGTTGTTTTAAGCTTCTGAATTTGTGGTAATTCCTTACCCAGTAATAGAATGCTAATGTAACTGCAAAGTTAGCTGTTTTTCCATGCAGTGAGAGACTCCACCACTCACCTCTCTTCTACTCTACCCTCATCCCTATCTGAGCTAGGTTTCTTCCCTCAGAAATCCCTTCCCAAAAATGTCACTGTTATCTTCATTCTCCTATAACCTCTCCGATAGTTTCAACCTATAGCATGATACTCTTTGAAACATAACTTAAACATGCCTCACTCATTCCTGAAGACAGTTCTAATTTTCATCTACTGACTTCCTCAGTATACAGAGACATAACTGAAGGGTATCCTTCTGGTGATTCCCCTCTGCTACATTTAGATCCCACTCATGCCACACTTCATCTTCCTTTGAGAGTTACGTCAACATGCCGTTCTACTTTACCCATTCTAGTCCCCCTTCCTTCAACTTTCGTAAGTCACTGGTACCTGAATTCCAGTCATCCTTATAATCTCAGAACTTAGCAGAACTCAGCAAAATTTTAGATTTCAATGTTCACAAATAATTTTAAAAACTCAAGTAGCCTTTAAATTACTGATAATCTTCAAATCCACTTTCCTTTACCTAACCTACTTTTCAGTCAACCTTGTGATTAGTTAGAACACGTGTACCTCAAAACTTTCATCCTGTAACTCTATACACTACTTATCTTTAAATCACGTTCTCCTTTCAGCTCACTGACTATCTAACTTGAATGAATATTAAAATTACCTGGGAAACTCTTTAAAAATCTTGATGTCTCCATCACATCAAAATAATTAAATCATACTCTCTCATCATGGGCCACACAGGCATAGAAATGTATTTTATATATTTCAAAATCCAATTAAGGCCATTTTCATGCTGAAACTATTCAATGTTCTCCCAGCTAGAGAATAAAAATCTAACCACATGACTTCAAATACAGCCAAATCAAAACATCTGCAGATTCCACTTATTTTTCGCTTCTGTGCTTTTTCTGCATAGGCAATTCTACTTTCTCACTATATTCTCCCCTCCCTTATTTATTTTGTAGTACCCTGCTCATACAAGACTCACCTCTTCTAGGAAGTCCTCTCTGATTTGTCCTAGGAGAACGAAGGGCTTTCTTCCCTGTGAGGACACTGATCCTTACCCATGGTATTGTCCCAGAACTTTTCACACTTCTGTAGTAATTGGTTTGTATAACTTTGCCTATGTAAATACACTCATTTCTAAATAGACTCTTGGTTTCCATCATTTTGGGGTCTCTAATAAAATATAAACTACCATCATTTTGCAAAATATAAATGTAGTCTAAATATTTTAATGTTTTATTTCACTTACACCGTATAAAAACTCATATAAGAGGTACAATAAATTCAAATTTATAGATAAGTATGGTGGGTTTTTTTTGTTTATTTCCTAAAAGAAAAAAAATCTCCTTCTCCTCTCTATGGGAGAATTATATTCCCTTGCCTCTTTGGTATCAGGCTTGGCCATGTGACTTGTTCTGGCCAATGGAATATTAATACAAACTTGAAATGTCTTGCAGGGTTTGGCTGTGTACCTTGTAATTCTCTCATTTGCTTTGGGAAGAGCACTGCCCGAATAGCTCCTGTTTTCAGAAAGAGGTGCCCTAGAGAACAGAGATGAGCACTCACTGTCTGGAGTCAAACCCAACCAAGTGCAGCTGAGACCTAGCCTATACACAAACCAATGAATGAGAAAGCAATGTGTGTTGCTGTCAACCGCTGAGATTATTGGTTATGATTCTACAGCATTATTGTTGCAATGGCTGACTAATACATGAAGAAAACTAAAGATTGCAGAGGATTGTTTAAGATCACACAGCAGAAAAATGTCCGAGCTGGAATATAAAGCTGGGATATCTTACCTCTACAGCTCCACTATTAATCCCTAACCTGTTGGAAAATATCATTAGTATAGATTCTGAGTAACTCATATAAATTTTAAAAAGCATGAACGAGTAAAACTGTCATCTGCAAAGCAAGTAACATTTACTTTACAATTAACACCATCAACTGAATATTCGAAGACAAAACATACCAAAAACAGAGTAATGCCACTTCAACAATTTTTATACAAATTCTGTGTTTACGCAAGATATTTTCCTTAATATTTGTCTCACTATGCTTCATGTTAAATAGAGCTTGCATTCTGCAAGCACAGACAGACAAATAAGCATTAGGTAGACCATGGGAATGCTCTGATCAGGGGGATGCAAGTCATGTATGGATCTACCTACTTCCTGTAATTCACAGACTGATGATAGTGTCGATCACGTCACTTAGATTTCTTGAATTCTTCACACATTACTTTAATCACTACCTGCAGATCTATCATGCCACATTTGTTTCTTTACTCTTGTAAGATTCTTTCTAAAAGGAAAAAGTGTTTCAGTTACATCTTTTCCTCCCAATAACTATCTTTTTCTCTGAATCTAAAGGGTAGGTAGGTATAATTTTTAAAATACAAGGTAATTAAAGATTAACAACATTTTTAGCACAGTGCATTAATTTAATGTAATATTTTAATTTTTTTGAGATTTTAATTTTAAGAAGCCTCAGCTATTATAGACACAAAATACGATGGATTAGTATAATTATTTACTGATCAACAAATGCAGCAGGAAATATATAAGACAATAATTGAAAGATCAAGGAAACCACAGGAAAATAGGGAATTCGTTTTTCAGCTTAGTGAGAAGCTCCTAAATTTTGCTGGAATACAATGGTTGGAGGCACCCCAAGTACAAAGGGAGACTATACACTTGATGAGTAAACTTAAGAGTTGTGTGTACTGTCACACAAGTAATTGCCAGACTGAAGATAATTCTGTCCTTTGGGTCAGGATATAAGTCTTAAGAAAGTCATTTCACGCAGTCCTAGAGAAAAACTGATGTTCGTTGACTAAATAATACTTGCCTAACCCAATGCTGGATGCACCTATAGGGCACAACTGCATTTATCACCTATGACATAGTATATATTTATTTATTTCCTCTCTCTTTGAATGTAAGCCATGTGAGAGTGCGAACTTTTACTTTGGTTCAATGTTATATATACTGTGCCCAGAAAAATGAAAAAAAGTATCGTTATCATAAATGTACAGAATACATGATCATCAAAACATAGCACTGGAAAGAAGGAAATTGAGGCACAAAGGTATTGGCCCCAAAACAGAATTAGGATTATATTCAGGACATAAATTTAGATTTCTTAAGTCTCAGTCAATTCTAGTCTTCCTTACACTATACCAAAAAGATATGAAATGGGAAAACTAGTACAGACAAAATGATTTTTAAAATGATGTCAAGGGCTTTATTGCACCACATAGAGAACAGAAATAAATATATTGTTCATGATATTGAGCATCAGGCACAAGAGGATTTTTTGAAAGGATGAGGAAAAGGTGAATACCTAAGATATGTATAATGCCAAAAAACATTTAACTTAAAATGTCATTTTCAGCGTAAATGTATAAAATGAAAAAGTGCATCATTCTGATAATGTCAATATTGGAAACAACGTACAAATGGGCATGGTATTATATGCTTCAGAAATATCAAATATTCTGTATCAACACATGATAAATAAATAGCAACATTATGAATAGCTACTAATAATTTTAAGGCATAGAACTATAAAAATCCACCAAAAAGGAAACTCTTAAATATTTTTCTATGTTGTGACAGCTTGTAAAAAAAAAACAACACTGAATTACTTTATTAATATTTATGAAATGTGCTACGCACTAGCCCTCCTTATTCCAAAAAAATATCTTGTAAAGGAGGATGAATGAATAAAGGGATGATTAGAGGCAAGAGTGATGAAGTCAGAGCTTTTCCCATGATGGTATGAAAACTGTCAAGAGGCATCTAACCCAGACATGGCGGAAATGGGCGTTTGGCAAGGTTTCTTGGAAGGTATGAAAGATGAACTGAGTCTTAAAGGGTAAGTAAGCATTATCTGAGGGGGCAAAAAACAAACAGGTGAAGGGCAACCTGGAGAGTTAGAACAGGCGGTCATGGATAACTCAGGGGAGCATGAAATAAGATGGGTATATTCAAGGGACTTCAAGCAGCATGATATAGAAAGCATATGATTTGAAATGGATAATGCTGAAACATGAGACTGAAGCAGTCATGTCCAGATCATATACAATGCTAAGTAGTTTGGACATTATCCACATGTCACTGGGGAGCTAAAAAACACCTTCGACAGTAAGGTGATGAAACTGAGCAGGACCATGTCCCCCCGTTTCTTGTTTGTAGGAAAAAGGCTTCAGCCTCCTAGACCTTCCCTCGGTTCCCAAAGGCAGATTCAGTTACTAATTAGGGAAGTGAGGGAATGCAGAAACAAAGGAAAAGTGGTCAAAAAACCACGCTGCAGTGATAAAGCAGAGTCCTAGCTCCTTCTCAAGGGATATACATAACAATCTGATGCATCTCTCTGAATTCTTCCATAGGAACTAAGGCCCCCACCCAGGTGGAGGATGGTAACTTCACTGGACCCCAGACGGGTTGGATTCAGAAGCCTGAAGATTGATATTCCTGGAACACCATCCTGCTACCTTAAACCACCAGCCAATCAGAAGCAAGTCACATACCCTGCAGCCCTCACCCCAAGTCTGCCTTGAATAACTCTTCCCTGAAAACCCATTGGGGAGTTCAGGTCTTCTGAACACAAGCTGCCTGTTTCCCCTGCTTGGCCCTTGCAATAAACATTTCTCTGCTCCAAACTCCAATGTTTCTGTTTGTTTGGCCTCACTGTGTGTTGGCCAAATGAACTTGGGATCAACAGCAGTGACAGGACCATGTATCTGTTTTAGAAGTGAAAACCTAGTGGAAGTATGATATAAAGAGAGCAAGAATGGAAAGAGTGCTTGATGAAGACCTATAATAAGATAAGATTAAAATAGAAAAGAAAAAAAGGAGGGTAGTAGGACAGATCCAAGAAATACTAGAGAAAATAAGCTGAAACTCTTCAGTAAATTCCTTAGAGTTGAAATAGAGTAGGAAATAAACAAGATTCCTTGTTGTCTTGAATGGTCATCTAAGTGAGTAATATTGCTGTTTGATGAAAATATGAGAAGACAGGTTTGCAGAAGGGGCTGAGTTGATGAGAGTACTATTTATAAAGTATAGCATTTTTGAGGTCTGAGATCATTCAGTTAGAAATATTCAGTGGGACATCCCAGTTCTGGAGCTTGTGAGGCAAAAGATAAAGCAGAATGGATTCATAGAATTCAAGACCATCAATGTAAAGTTGGTAACTGACACAGAACTGAATGATAAAGCCTATGTAGAGTGACAAAGGTGATTAGAATAGAGCCTTAAGAATAACCAATATTTAAAGGTGAGACAAAGGAATCATAGTTAAGACATAAGTCAAAGTGAGAACCGCCAAGAAGATGGAAGAAAACCAAGGAAGAGTGATTTTTCATAGGAGTCAAGAGATGAAACATTTTCAAAGAGAGTTGTGTAGGAAACACGTGGTGATTTTGCCACCCAGCATGCATTCAGCTCTAGTCTTTGGATAAAAGCACACAATTTCATTTGGGAAACTACTACCTTTTACTCTCAGGCCAAATTTTTGGACGGTCTTGCCATTTATCAACATAGCTCTAGTTTCTGGGTATGTGCCTGATTTGCTTATGTCTATTTGACACACCTAATCCTCCTTTCAGTTCTTGATTCATGAATGATCATGTGACACAGTTAAATCCAATGATAATGAGTCTTTATCTGAGAATTCTCCAACACAGGGTACTGCTGTGATTTTGTAACCATAAGTAGAGACCATACTGTTTCTGAAAACCACCAAACTGAGACAAAAAGGAGGGAAGCAGGGCAAAGATACCCTATAACCTGCCCTGACACTGCTGCTTATATTATAGGAATCAATGAATTCCACTTTTGTGTAAGTAGGTGTCTGAGCTGTTCTTTGTTTTGTTTCCTGTTTTGTTACTTTAAAAAGAAGTGTTCTATAGTATGTAAGGGGCTGTATAAGAGTGTCAATTACTAACAAAAATGAAAGATGAAGAGAGACATATTTAGCAACAAAGAAATTTGTAAACTTGGACAGATATTTTTCATTGGTGCTTGTGAATAAAAGCAAAAGCCAACATACACTGCTCTTCTAAGAAAGTTAGGAAATAGGACAATTGGAGAAGCAAGTTTTATGAGGAAGTAGGAAGTAATAGCATTCAAAGTTTATGTCTAAAAATATAGAGTCTCAATCTTAGAACTATAGCCTCCTAGTAAGAAAGGTCTCATTAGGCATTAAGTTTACTTGTAGTACTCAACTATAAAACATGTGGCAAGTATTAGTGTAAATGATCATTCCTATCTTGTATTCACAAAATTTTATTTTCTACCACCAGAAATACTCTTTTTTAAACACTCCTAATACCTCAGAATTTTCCTATTATTTTCAGTTATTTACATGTCTCATTTTTAGTTTTTATTTCAAATAATGAACTTTTAGCAAAACAGGATAATGAAATGTGTATACTAATAGATACATTACAATATAAATCATAGATCCTTTCTTGACACTGTCAACAATGATGAATAGCCTTACATTCTATAAGATGTTCTTAATTATTAAGAGGTTATGATTAGATGAACAAAAAAATAGAGAAATTTAAGCATAAAATCATGAATAATAAATGTTAGCATCTATTTTACAGAACGTCTACAAAATGTGCCTATTTTTTTCTATGGTAATAAAAGAAGTTCATTAATTCAATTGAAAATACTGTAGTCCTTTATAAGGGTGAAGACTGTAGCAATCTTGTTTCTGATCACCCTAAGTTCTTACCTTAATAGTTTAAGTACCTCACATATCCTTCTACTTATTTTGGATAACTGGAATCTAGTATCCAAACTGAAAGTCTTTGGAAGAAGGCACACAAGGGTATAAGACAAGCATCCTATCAAATTAATGTATTTTACAACACTTTATAATGAGCCTCATGGAAGTGTTACTCGGTCTCAAAACATATTAGTGTTATGCAATCAAAGCAATACGGTACTAGCATAAAGACAGACGTATAGACCAATGGAAAACAATAGAGACCCCAGAAATAAATCTGCACATATATGGTCAACATGTCTTTGATAAGGGTTCTTGAACACACAAAAAAGATAAATCTCTTCAACAAAAAGCCCTGGGAACACTGGATATCCACAAGTAGAATAATGAAATTCAATCGGTATCTTACACCAGACACAGAAATCAACTCAAAATGGGTTAAAGACTTAAATTTTATACCTGAGACTCTAAAACCTAGAAGGAAACATGAGGGAAAAGCTTTATAACACTGGTCTTGGTAATGGTTTCATGGATATGACACTGAAAGCACAGGCAAAAAAGGCAAAAATATACAACAGACTACATCAAACTAAACACTTCTGCATAATAAAGGAAACAAACGAAATGAAAAGTCAACATATGGAAGAAGATATTTGCAAACCATATATCTTAAAAAGAGTATTTCCAAAATATGTAAGGAACTCCTACAATTCAACATTGAAAAAACAAAACAAAAACTAACAATCCGATTTAAAAATGGTTTAAGGAATTAGGCATTTATCTAAAGAAGTTATACAAATGGCCAACAGGTATATGAATAAATGCTCAGTGTCACTAATTCTCAGAGAGATACAAATCAAAACCACAATGAGATATCACCCTATACATGTCATATTAGAACCCATATATAATTTAAATTTATACTGAATAATTCTACTTGTGCCTCCCCATTTGATGCAAGTCCACGGAAAGTTCTCTGTCTTCCAGATAACTAGTCTTCCAGAAGCTTTCATCTGGCTCTTCAACTCATCCACCTAGTGAGTTCTTATTCTGACTACCATGTATTCCCATATTTCTTATTTCATATTTCATATTTCTTATTCTGACTACCATGTATTCCCAATATTTCTAATTGGTTCATTTCTTTTAATAATTGTTTTTCTGTTGTTTGTTTTTTCTGTTTCATGTTATCACCATCTTCTTTCATCTTGTTGAACAAATTCATCACACTTATTTTACATTATTTTTCTATTTGCTCCACTAAATATGTTTGTCTAGTATAATAGTCTTCTTTGTTTTCTTTTATAATGCTTGGACACCTGGCATGTCTTGTTTTCCTAAATGGGCTGATATTCCTCCTATTGTATCCAAAACTTGGTTTATAATTTACATCCAGTAATAAGGACTAAAGCTATTATGAAGTTTATGTCTCTATTGATGAGTTTATGGAATAGGTCTGAAAATATATCACAAGATGAAATAACTCTGGAGGTATAATCTGGGCTCAGTTTCCACCCATCACTTCTCACTATTGGTGTTTTTCAGAGACTTTGCCCATGACCTCTCTGCAGGGCCATGTCTGCACTGGGGTGGATGAAAAGTGGGACGTCCGGGGACCTGGCTAGCATGTTTTATCCTATTATCCTTTCCTGTTACAACCAGATTCAAGAGCCACTTTGAATCTATGAGCAGTACTAGCCCTTTTCTATTATTTCTCTGCCAAGTAGGCTGTCAACAGAAAAGGGGAAGTTTATAATTAACTATATAAAGCATTCCATTTCAATCTAAGACATTTAGAAAATACTCAATTTTTATAAAAGAAGTGAGTAGACTTGAAAGGAATTTTTACCAACTAAAGCAGTTCTGAAATTCACTCTAATTTGTTGCCCATACACTAAAGGAAAAAAAGCCTTAGATAAAATATTTACCTTTACATAAATAAATGAACAACCCCAAATTAAGGATACAGCCTAAAACTCAGTCCTACAACTATCACAGCGGGGAAAGTCATTAAGAGGCAGCTGGTGGCTGAAACCCTGCCAACCTGAGTCTATCATTCTCATTTTTTGTGGTATTAGTTGGAAAACTTAGTTCCCAATAAATACAATCTCTAAAGCTCAACCAATTCTTCCAACTTCTTGACCTTTAACAAATTGGCAACCTACTGTCTTTAAGTCACTTGATGATTTTGATGATCTTTGGCAAGGGAATATTTAGGCCTCAGACTATGACTTCAAAACCTTACAGCCAATACAACTTAATGACTAACTTACAGTCAGGCTACTAATTAACTTAGACAAACATTTACTTAGAAATTATTTAGTATATTATATGCTTTTTCCCTTTTCCAGATATACTTTTACTATTATACAATTAATACACAAGTGAAGAGCACAGGACTGTTGATAAACTCAGTCTTTATAGCAAGTTATTAAAATTATGTCCAAAGCAGTACTCTTTGAACCCTGAAGCTAGTAATTAAATTATATAAGTATAAAGAAATGCCACAACTTAAGCAGTTGGTATTCATCAAAAAATACATTAAAAACATGGAACATGTGGACTTATTCTGAGACGCTACCCTAATAAAAATGTTCATTTAAATTGTCTAATAAGGTCAATATGATTAAATCTACAGATGTAATTAATAATTTACTGTTATAGAAATACTTTTTCATCTCTAAAAAATGAACTTGCATTATATTTAAAGGAGAATGGGAAAAAGGTGAAAATCACAAGTATATACCCCCAACAACATGTTTTCTTCTATATACATCATTTTTTAGGATGAAATGTACATCGTTAATTCATAAACAAAACATGCAAATAAGTTCAGCTTTTTTTAACAGCTTTATTGAGGTATAACTGACATACAAAAAACCTGGACATGATTAAAGTATACAATTTGGTGAGTTTGGAGATATGCATACATATGTGAAACCATCACCAAAATCAAGATGATAAATATATTCATCACCTTGAAAGGTTTCCTGCTGCCCCACTGTTTTGTTTTTGTGGTAAAACATTTAAACATGACATCTACTTCCAACCAATTTAGAGATGTACAATACTGACTTGTTAGCTACAGGCACTGTGTTGTACAGGAGATCTCTAGAACTTGTTCATTTTGTATACCTGCAACTTTATAATTGTTGAACGGCCAATACCCCAATTCCCCCTTATCCCCACCCTCTGGCAACCATCATTTTACTCTTTGGTTCTTTGAGTTTCACTATTTTAGATTCTTCCTAAGTGGAATCATTCAGTATTTATCCATCTACAACTGGTTTATTTCACTTAGCATAATGTCCACCAGGTTCATCCATATTGTCACAAATGGCAGTATCTCCTTTTTTTAATGGCTGAATAATATTCCATTGTATGTATTTACCACATTAAAAAAAATCTATTCATCTGTCAATAGACACTTAGGTTGTTTCCATGGCTATTGTGAATAATAATGCTACAACTGACATGGGAGTGCAGATATCCCTTTCAGATCCTGATTTCAGTTCTTTTGGCTATATACCCATAAGTGGGATTGCTGGATTATGTAGTGCCATTTTAATTTTTTTTGAGGAAGTTCCATACTGTTGTACATAGTGGCTGCACCACTTTACATTCCCACCAACTGTGTAGAAGCATTCCAATTTCTACACATTCTCATCCACACTTATTATCTTTATTTTATTTCTTTTAGGATAACAGCCAACCTAACAGGTGTTAGGTGATACCTCATTATAGTTTTTATTCACATTTCCCAGATGATGAATGATGCTGAACATCTTTTCATATACCTATTGTATGTATATTTGTATGTCCAACATTGAATTCAATGCTATCTCCACCAAAATCCCAATGGCATTTTTAGAGAAACAGAAACACAATCCTAAAATTCATACAGAACCACAAAATACCGTAAATAGCCAAAATCAATCTTGAGAAAGAACAACAAAGGCATCTCACTTCCTGACTTCAAAGTATATTAAAAAGCTACATAATCCAAACAGTATAATACTGGCATAAGGACAGACATATAGATCAGTGGAACAGAATACAGAGTCCAGAAATAAACCCATACATATACAGTCAACTGATCTTCAAGAGTGAAGAACACACAATGGGAAAGGACAGTCTCTTCAACTAATGGCCTGGGGAAAACTGGATATCCACATGCATATAAAATAAAATTGGATACACAAAAATCAACTCAAAATGGACGAAAGAGTGAAATGTAAGACCTGAAACTGTAAAACTCCTAGAAGAAAACACAGGAGAAAAAACTACTTAACAATCTTTACAATCATTTCTTGGACATAACAATAAAAACAAAGGCAACAAAAACAAAAATTGAAAAGTGGGACTACCTCAAACTAAAAAGCTCCTGCACAGCAAAAGAAACAGAATGAAAAGGCAATCTAAAGAGTAGGAGAAAATATTCGCAAACCATATATCTGATAAAGCATTAATATTCGAAATATATAAAGAACTCCTATAACTCAATTGCAAAGTAAACAAAAAGTTAAAAATGAAAAGGACTTTGACATTTTTTCAAAGCATTTTTTTTTTAAAAATTGGTACCAATGTTGGTTACAAAGAGAGGCATCAACTCCTCCCAAATATATACATCAATTTGTTGTTCCTTAGAGAGAGGAAAAAAAAAACATTGAAAACTGTATTAAAAAAAAAAGATTGTGTAAAACATTTTTTTCAATTTACCAAGCTATTTACCCTTTACAAAATATTCACTGTAGCATTATAACACAATACAGTGGTTACGTTTTGTCAACTTCTCTTCAAATTCTACGTTTTGTTAAAGCAAATTTTATATCTATGACACTATTATATTTAGATCCTACTGGTTGTTACAGGATTGACTTTCTGTTATCCTAATTGACTATTTCTGTTATCCTGATTGCTCTCATATTAATGAAATTCCCTTGAAAACTATTCATTTTTGATTCATAAACTTATGGACAAAAGGCTTGACACGAAAGGTACATTTGTCTCACAGCAAAAGCCTCTGTTTTGTGTAGTATCACTCACAGATTTTAAGGATTCATTAAGAAACATAAGCCTCGTTTCTGAAATTACCTTTTAGCACTTTCACTTATAGTGTTCTGTACAAACAAAAGAAGCATTAGAATCCTAAGTTATGACAAACTGGCCCATGGGTTTGATACAATTTGTCCTGCTTCTCCTAATCCTCTCTACCATTTACCCCCTCACCATGAATTGTCATCTAAGTAGGATAGATTATTCCACCAAGCTTCTCCAATTGAGTAATCCATGGAGAATATTATTTTTTAAAGACCTACTCAGAAAGGGAAAAAAACGCAGAATGCTGGTTTTGTAAATTCTATAGTCATTTAATCCAGTTTATAACATGTATTTATTACCATGGACTCTGATGCCAGCCACATTGTAATTTTTTTTTGTGAGGTGGCCTATTAAAAGACTAAAGAAAATGAGAAGAATGTATTCACAAACTAAAATGTCAACTAGGAATATTTAATAGGAAATGATATAATCACCATAGTTTTACCTGTGTAAAATATCCAGTACCAACACAAATGATGACAGTATATTGCAATAATTAGGTGTTCAGGCTCTGGACACAGACTGTCTGGGTTGATAGTCAAGGGCCACCACTTACAAATGATATGCCCTTGGGAATGTTAATTGCCACTATGTGGCTCGATTTCTTTAAGAAAAGGACATATACTATCTTGAGTATTAAATGATCTAGAACTTAAAAAGAGCATTTAGCCTCATTGTAGACTAGTAGTAAGTAATCTAATTATGATTAATTTATTTATGAGTCAAGGTATGACATTTTGTTTAAACATAATCATGAAGAGCACATATATTGTATTAATGCATAATACATGTATAATGTATTATGCATTATATATTAATAGGTCCTTTAGAAGGTCACATGGTTAAGACAAACATTTGTAGAATATTACCATTGTGATTTCACAAGGAAGAATGAAAAGCAAGCACAACTCATCAAAATACTCAGAAGGGGCTAGTGTTTACCACCAATTCTGCTTTCCCTATAAAATGATTTCAGGAACAAAATGAAAACTGAAAACTAATCCATTCATATAAGATGTCAAATAAAGTTGCTACCTCATCTGACTTACTAAAATGCAGTTTTTATTCCATAAATTTTAACCTAACAAATATTAAGCCTTCAATCTTAACAAGGTTAAATAGTATAACAGCTGGTCCACTAGAGCAGGCAGCAAGAGACATGGGGTTTGAGACCTTGTTCCACAACTGACTGACTGCACAAACCTGAGAAAATCATTTCAGGTCCCAGTGCTTACTCCTAAACTCTAGGAACAGTTTTAGGATATATGAGCATACTTCTCCAATAGATGAGAGATCATGGTCTTATAAACCTGTGGATGATCAGATAAGCATTAAAGAATTATGACATTAATCAAATTCGATTAAAAATTACAAACCAGATTTTAATTTTAGTATTTAGGGAAACCAATATGAATTTCATTAAAATGCTAACAGCTGGAAATAATATGAAACTAAGGATTACAATGTTACTATTGAATAATATTTGAGAAAACATACTCACATAACATACTTTTACATGGTTTCAAAGTATGTCACAAAAGAGTGTGGAGCACAAACTTAGTAAGATTTTAGAGGTGTCTTAATAGATTTTGAAAATTTTCTTCGATGATATTTTCAGAAGCCAAAAAACTTAGGGTCCAATTTTTAAATGTTTAAATTAGAAACAATGTACTTTTCAAAAATTTCAAAAGAATCTGCTTCAGTTAGAGGGAAAAAGAAATCAACTATTCAGTCTGTCAGGTTTTTTTCTGAAATATAAATGCCATCAGTTTTTGTGTGTCTCTTTAAAAGTTATTTACCGGGCTTCCCTGGTGGCGCAGTGGTTGAGAGTCCGCCTGCCGATGCAGGGGACACGGGTTCGTG